>NC_060161.1:19794729-19832315 GCF_021292245.1 Micropterus dolomieu | reverse complement strand
CCCCAACCGGTCGAGGCAGATGGCCGCCCACCCCGAGCCATGGTTCTGCTCGAGGTTTCTGCCTCCTAAAAGGAAGTTTTTCCTTGCCTCTGTCGCCTAGTGCTTGCTCTTGGTGGGAATTGTTGGGCTTCTGTAAATAGCATCATAGAGTACGGTCTAGACCTGCTCTTTTATGAAAAGCGCTGTGAGATAACTGTTGTTGTGATTTAGCGCTATATAAATAAAATTGAATTGAATTGAACTGTACTTCATATGTAGATTGTAATGATAGATTACTATTCTCATCGGTCAAATCAAACCAAAGCACATGCAGAGCAACTCACTCCGAGGGAGCTTTGAACACCCTTTCCAACATGCGGGCCTGGTGGTTTTCCAGCAGGGTGAGGCTGAAGCAGTGCTCGGCAGTGCCGGCGATGGTCCCACCTTCTTCTATTGGCTGCACCTGCACCAGAGAACGGTGGGCGTGGTCAAGTACCACAAAACGCTCCGCACTGTTCGAGAAAAAGAAGGGTGAGTTAGTCGTTTTTTATAATAGGGCAAAGTAGCAAAATATTAGCTAATCAATACCTTTAGGAGCTTAAAGGAAATAAATATGTAGACTAATAAATTTTGTGAATTATTCTCTTAATTATAATCTTATAGCAGTGATAAATACTGGAGCATGTGAAGTATTATGCAATGAGTTGCACTTTGTATAATATGCATGTTGTATGTCTTCTGTATTTCATATCTATGTGGCAATAATGGCATATTTGAAATCTTCCTCTATTCCTCTGAAATCTCTTTTAACGTGACTTCCTGCTACATTAGAGGAACTTTGGAATCATTTCACTAGTGACGACACACTTTTAGAGACTCATGATTGCTCTTGCGGTCTGCAGTAGTCACATTCTCCGTTGTTAGTGGCGTTAAGACAGCTTGTCAAACGAGGCAGGTGGAGATATTTTCTCCTCTGCACAGCGTCCAAGGAGAAAAAATATGAAGCATCCTGAACAGTGAGATGAGTCCACAGACCAATACCAACCTCCCATAACTTAATAATACCATTATTGTTAGCAAGGTTAATGATAAACCGCAATTTATGATCTTGAATCTAAATCGCAGTACAATGAAGCTACAGAATAAGTGGCTTTTTACAGCAGCTACTTCAACAGAGTTTACTAGCAGCTGTGTAGTTGTTGGCAGTTGATTCAGCTCTGCCTCATAAATTATAATCAAAGATGCCCAATTGTGTATGAAAAAAGCAAATTTTATTTATTTTTTAAAAATGACACTGATGGGTGACACACATTGATAATATTTAGGCCACTGTGATGTAGGAACGTGTTTGACACAACCTAACTTCTGCTGGAATTCAAGAGGAATGTGACTGAAATGTATCAGTGCCCCCAGATCAAAATGCATTCTGAGAATTTCTGACGTAAAAAATGTTAACAAAAGCCTACAGCCA
Source organism: Micropterus dolomieu (assembly GCF_021292245.1). Classification (NCBI taxonomy): domain Eukaryota; kingdom Metazoa; phylum Chordata; class Actinopteri; order Centrarchiformes; family Centrarchidae; genus Micropterus; species Micropterus dolomieu. Next base: position 19,830,865 of record NC_060161.1, on the reverse strand, counting down.
AGCTTGCAGCACTGCGAGGCCGCTACTTTCAGCTAAATGTAAACATGTTGATGTTTACAGTTCACCATCTTAGACCAAAGTTGTGGACCATCCTGCTAGTGTGGCCTAAAATGTGTAGAAATGTTGCAAATGTTGACATATCTCAGCCCCTTTTGTGTTTGTCTATAATTGGTGCTGAATACCAATCATCTCTGCCTCACCCTTTCTTGGCAGCAATGATGAGCAGATCATTGAAGAGGAAGAAATAGACGGGGGTGAACTTTGCCCTCATGTTGAAGAGAGTTCCTCCTTTAGACATTTCCTGCAGCTCTCCCTTCTTCTCCAAGAATCGTGTCTGTGAGATGATCGGGATGGCCTGGAGAAGACGGGACCATTTATCTCTTTTTCAAAATAAATGTCCCACTAAAATGCTGACAAATAACACACGTGTATGTGTGTGTGCTTGAGTTTACCTTGAGTTTGTCAAACTCCAGTGTCTGAGACACATGGATTAACTCCTCCATCTGTCTCATCTTTCCCACCTGTGTGTTACACTCATCAATGATCTGTGTGTGATAAAAAAACAAAACAACAAAAGACAAGATTCTGAAATATTAATCGAGAGATTCATTTTGCTTTTCACACTTAAAAGTCTCATGTTGGCTTTTGGTGTCGTTATATATAAAACTGGCCGGGTCTCATTGGGAGTATCGGGTTCATTCCTTTGAAATTTACCCTGTGATGACTCCCTGGTTTGTACTGCCTTTGCCTTAGTGCTACATATGAGTCACTGTCCCTGCAGAGCTCAATCAATAGGAAATCCTTCACTCAAACAATGGCTGACGTAAACATTCCAGTGCAATGCAAAGCACTGAGACTCAAATTATATGAATTTACTGGCAGAAGGTAGGGTGAAGAGTGAACGGTGTTTACCTTCGACAGCAAATCCAAAGCCTTGGAGGCGGCCTGCTCCTCCGTCGTCTTCTCCTTTGTTCTCTTCAGGATGTTCTGAAACGACAAACAACAACTTTCTATTTCTGCAACAGGGCGCCTTTTTTAGCAACTGAATGCAAACAGAGTCATTAGTTTGAGGCTAGGTGTGCCCATGTGTTTGCTTATCTGTCAAGAGGTAGTGACGAGTTTAAGCAGGGGAGATTATGCTGGAACTCCACAAAGCAACACACCGTGATGAACTCAACGTGTTGACAAGTAAACTGATAACACTTTCATGCCGCTGCGTTAAGTATTAAGCAATTAAGGAATTATTAGTATTAAGGAAATTAGCTTAGCATTAAGACTAGAAGCACGGGAGAAAAAGACTAGAAGCACGGGAGACAAAGTTTAAAAAAATACTCCTATAAATGGCCTCTAAAGCTCACTAATCTACATGTTGTATCTCTGTTGTTATAATAATATTTGATGTCGAAATATACAGTATGATTGGCGGGGGTCTGGGGGGGTCCTCCCACAGAACATTTTGAGCATTAAACTCTTAATTTCCTGCATTCTACAGACATTTTTTGCACCAACCTATGCTGAAAATGTCTTTCTTTATATAAAGGTAAACACAAACCTCAGGTGGCAGGTGACAATTCAAAATATAAAAATAGGCTATAATAGAATATAAAGCAGTAATCAGTAGGTTTTTTTCTTTCTTGGACATTGCACATTTGTTTCTTCTAGATTTAAATTGCATTGCATGTTTTCTTATTGTGCAAATAAACCTTTCTCAAAGCAATTTAATTTGTTATTTCTTGTTGCAAGCTATTTTTCAGGAGATTTTTAACAATTGCTTTCAAAAAGTGGTCACATCCCCAGCATCCCCAGTGTCAATGACACCTTTGGCTGTAACTTTTTATTGGTGAACAGCAGTTCGAGCCAGAGCCTGGCTAGCTGTTTCCCCCTCCTTCCAGTCTTTATGCTAAGCTAAGCTAATCACCTCCAGCTGTATTTAACAAGCTATTGTACTTATTCTTCATTGTTTGAAGTGGCAACACGTGGATGGTAGGATTTTACAATTCCCATGATGCCTCTCACCTCAACGAGCATTTTGATGCGTGTTATTCGCTGGAAGGGCAGCAGCAGGAAGGACATGAAGGGCAGCCGCTGGCATAGAGGTGACTCTTGAAGACGAGTGATGACCGTAGCAAACGGCACGTTGTTCTTCCTGTAGACACACATAAATGCCAAGTAATGCAGCTGTAATGTTCCTATGCTTATGAAACAGAGAAAAGGAGGGAGACAGGATATTTCAGAGGATACAGTTTCATTTAATGGCAGTGTTTCCGCTCATCTTTCGTGCTTCCTACTATGAGGAAGTTGTAGCTCCCCATGCTTTACAAAATGCTGTGGATGAAAACAACATATTTCTATTATAAAAAAGCAGTTAAGATCCATTCAGCTTGCATTCCTAAAAGTCCTATCTTATCTCTCCCCATCTAAATTCTAAGAAAGAGGGAACTATCTGGAGAAGACGGACTGTTGTTCCTTACATGAGACAGGTGTAGGTCTTTTCCTGGTAGATCTGGTTGCGGACATAGTCGATGTAGGCAGGGAAGTTGTGCTGGGCGTGGTAGTGAATTATGTCACAGATGTCAGAGAAGACAAGGTCTGAGAATATGCGGTCCTCCAGGTCTTTCAAGAACCTGTGGAGTCAGACAGCAAAGATCTGAAGAAAGCTTTTGAACCGTAAAGAATAACTAGACAAAGACAAACAAAGCTTAAATTGACCACCGCCTAGCCTCAAATATGGATATGACTCATTACATCTTTGCTTTTCCTTCCTGTCTCCAGAAACACCAAGTGACCTCGCGGCAATTCGAGTCATGAATCGCCTTCCTATTTCCCTTTTCCTTTATCTCCCTGCCTCCTTCCTCCTGCCATTCCTCACCTCTCGCTGACCTCTCGGACCCTCAGGATGTTGGAGAAGAGGGTCTTCTTCTCTCTGACGATCATCGTCTCCTCCAGCTCCCGGCTGTCCAGAAAGTGTTCGGTCAGAACTCGCAGCGACCGCAGGTAAGACGCCTCTGATGTCATAACCTCAAACATACTCTGCCAAAGAGAAGGTGAGTGATGTGACAAATGAGCTGGAAATTAAGACCAAAAAGTGGATCAACATGGCGTACAAACATAACATTTACAGCAAAGATTTCTTTATCCTACATGTGTGGAGAAAAAGACACCACTCGCTGAATAAAATGCTTCTTTTCAGGGAGTCATTGCTTAAGGCACAACTTACATCTAAAAGTTTGAAGGATTTACACAAGTTCAGGTGATCAACAGCAAGAATGACTGTTATTAACAATTATTTCTAATATGAAAGCCCTTATTAGCCCACAATAGACCCCCAGATGACATGTAAGTAAAAAACGTAAGGGAGTAAGAAAACAGAGAGCCAAACGATAAATTGAAATGTAAATCTTTTTTTCTTTTATAATATTCTCCATAAATGATATTGAAACTATCGTATTTTTTGTGAATGAATCCATTTCTTAAAGTGTACTGCCAAATTGATTTGTTGTTTTTCTGTTTTTACTACAATCTGTTTTATTGGATTCAGAATTGTATTTGTTTTTATTTCCTCTTCTTATTGTTCGATTAAATCAACAAATGACCAGGTTTATTTACAAGCCCCCTATGTTTTCCAATATGTATTTTCTGGATGTGTTGTGTCGAGATTATGAGTGGCAGGAACAAAAGTGCATCACTTCGTCTACGTTAAAGGATCCTCGCCTGATGTCGGAAAGTTGGAAGAGTGACCATAAAAGCTTTCATGGAGTGGCGATAAGAGTCAATCAATATTATATTACAGCAGTGGGTGGTAGACTGAGGCAGAGTGGACCTTAATTTATATAAAAACCATCACATTATTACTTTAAGATGTGATTTAAAAGTTAATACTGCGTCTCCCATTTGTCTTCTCCTTGCAGCATTGATTTTTCCTCATGCAGTCTCTCCTCAGTACATTAGCCTCCCTCACCTCCTGGTACTTGCACTGTTCAGGGGTGAGCTTCTCCAGCACCCCTCCCTTCCGAACAGCCGGGAGGTCCTGCCACAGGGTGTTCTGGCCCGGTGTGGGCACAGGGATGCCCCTCGGTGCTTCATTTTCAGTCCCTGTACCAGTTCCAGTCTCGGCGTGACGGGGTGCCCAGTCCATAGCAAAGTCCACGCTAGTTTTACTGATGTTACGGCAAACTGTCTGGCGTCGGATCTCCTTGGTGATGACAGTGGCACGGTACGTCTGGTACAGAGGTTCTGAGGGGAAACAAGTCACAAAGGTTCCTAATAGTAGACCCCAGTACGCAAGTAACACACACACAAAATAAGACCAGTATAATCAAAACTACGCACTAATTTTAAACCAGAATGACACATTAACTGCAAAGGGCAGACTGAATGTGAATAGTTGCTCTAAATGTGCAAAGAAAGTATTAAATTAATGGCAATCATTACAGCTCATGGAAAAATTCACCAAATGATAATGGCGCGTGACCAACATCCCAACATACTGAGATTGTATCCTGTTAAAAGCATTCCTGCGACATTGGCCTGACTCATCTTTTTCTGTTTCTGGTTTGTTTGTTACAGGTTGTCAGGCTTACCATCCTGCAGCCGGGGCTTCCAGTTGAACGAAAACCCCCTCCTGAGGGAAGTATGGAAAGAGGAGACAGTGATCAGTCGGATGTTATGAAACCAAACTGTCCAACATAAGATTGAATGACACAGTTAATGATTCCTCCACACTCAAGAACATCAGTGCTGTCTTAAATGATAAGGCTCGTGAAATTATATATTTTTCCTACAGTCAACAAATCCCACAAAAAGAACAAAACCAAAAATGTGTTGGTCCGCCTCCAAATACTATTCGACTTCCCTACTCTGTCTGCGGCTCTCAGCCCATTGGCTCCAACTCAAGACTTCAGTCTTTTTTAAAAAGGCAAAACTGTTGCGCTGCAGTTTTTAGCGTTACTGAAACAGGAGTAAATAGTACATTTGCTGGGGACTATTTTCAGCCATGGATTGAATCACATTTGGAGCTCCAGCGAGTATTTACGGCAGCAGGATTAAAATTAAACTACAATGCCCATGTTCAAGGTAATAACACCGATGTGTTTCTGGACAATAGAGGCTTATGTCACAGAGGAAAAAGCTTTAACTCATTGATGGTTTGGTCTTTTCATGATTTGTTGACAAATAGAAAAATATAGAATATCGTCTGCCTTATTCTTTGAATGATGTAAGTAGGAGGTAAAACGGGGTTGGAGTGAAAACTCACGGCTCTTCCAGTGTGTCCTCTTTCTCTTCTTCATTCCCTCCATCCTCCCCTCCTTCTAAAAAGACAAGACACTTTTGATTACACAGAAAATGAACAACTTGTGCATCATTTATAGCTCATATCAGGCAAAGATAATAATGTTCGGTACAAACCGCTTTTGGGTGTTAGGGTTTGCTGCGAGGCATAGCTGAGCCTCCGGGGATCTGTCTTTGGCGGTGGAGGTGGGGGTCTGTGAGGGGCGGAAGGGGGTGGAGTGATGGGCCGCTGGGGGCTCAGCCTGCTGGCGGCGAGGCTGTTGGTGGACGAGGGCAGCAAGGTGCGCCACTCCTCCAGCGTGGGCTGGGGGAGAAGAATGCCGCCCCGGAGCGCCGGCGTGAGGCTGCGGCTGTCCTGATTAACAGGCATCCTCGGTGGGACGACGGGCACCACGTCGTGCGGGTTTGAGGTGGGTTCTGTGTTCTTCTGAAACTGGGACGTCTGGTCTGTGAGTGAGGTGCTGTTGGACAGTTTAGACCGGCGGGCTGGTTTGCGCACTATTACTGGAGTGGGGTCGAACGCTGGAAGGGTGAGCTCGTAAATATTCTCATCTTCATCTTGGCTGTGAGTTTGGAGCATTTGTGGTGACGGAACACGTTTTGGGGGAACTGGGGGAGACTGAGAGCGAGTGACAGCAAGGGAGGCGAGAACAGATGCAGGGCCCGGGTCCGAACATCTCCTGTGACCATCAGCGATCAAAACACCCAAACTATGGTGGAACTTTGTCTTTTCTTGTTTCAACACTTCACTTTCATCAGCCACAGGAGTCTTGTCCACCTCATCCCCTGCCTCGTGGTGCCCTCCCGCCTCTGCCTCCTCATCCTCCTCCCAATCCTCCCCATTCTCCCCCCTCTGCTCGTCAGCATCGTTCTCATCCTCATCTCCACCTCCAACCTCGTCCTCCTCCCCACCATCATCCTCATCAACTGGCACCCATATTAGTTTCATGCCCGGACACTGGAGGTGGCACACACAGCTGCAGCTTGCGTCACAGCAGGAACCGAGAGGCGTGTGTGAACTGTGCTCCGCCTCCACTTCACCTCCTCCAATCAGCTTCACCTCGACCTCTTTTCCATCAGGGGCTGCATCAAAAAGAAGCAACACAGAAACTGCTTTGAAATGTTTATGAAAATGTGAGAACAGTTGTCACATCTACAACATTTTCGTGTTTCTATAGAAGGTAGTGGCTCAATTTTCTCTCCACATCCCAGTCTAAAGCACCAAGCTAATGAGTGTGAATGAGCTGTTTCCTGTCAGCTTCTTTCCTACATGTGCATCCCCAGATAGAGCTTTTATCCATTTCCATCTGCTCTCCTCACAACAGCTTCACGTGGCCCACACTGGACTGTCGATTCAGCGGTTCATCACTACGCAAATGCAGCACGTCTGCAAGTGGTGTGTTCAAATATTCATGGGAAGTTTGGAGCAATGCATGAGGGAGGCAGGGGGGGGTGACAAAAGGAAATGGAAGAAGTGAAGGTAAGATCAACATCAGCAATGTTTATTGAGATACAGTGCCAGCATACAACGTGTGAGCACATGCAACGCCAACAGCAAAGGCCATCTTCTAGCCCCCCAGTTTATCTTTCTGTCTTTCCCCATACTGTCAACCTGCCTGATGTTTAGCCTCCAATGCATTACCTACCTCACGTTGAAACCTAATGGTATCACACTGATTTGCCCTTTAATCTGTGGAGCCAGTGAGTTCCTGTAAACATATAAGATTCCCAGAAAACACACGTGTCTGCTAGCCTGATGCCTGAACTACAGTCTCTCCCCTTTTAGTCCAGCTGTTGTCACCCTGACAAAAAAGAGAGACCGAGGTGAAGAGCTGGAAGGTCAGTGAACATACACTCACGAGGTCTGCTAATGACCCAGAGCATGAACCTGCCTTACCTTTCCTGTTAGCTGGTTTAAGCCCACTAAGCCCTCGCACTTACATAATAATATAGTTAAATGAAGATGCAAACAGAATTGAGCTGTTCAGACATGTGCTTGCATTAAGTTAAATTCGATCTCCACATCTGCTCAAATAGCAACTGAAGTTATTAATTAATCAGTATTTTGAAATTGGATTAATAGTTTAGCTTATTTTCTCTTGATCCAGCTTCTTCTTATATATGAGGATTTGCTGCTTTTTACTGTTTTAGATAATTCTATATTTAATATGTTTGGGTTGCCGACTGTTGGGTCAGATAAAAAATGCAATATGGAAGACGTTAACTTGGATTGTGGTAATGCAAAATGCAAATTCAAAAGGAAAATAACTGAAGACAGATGAATCGATACTGACAATAATCACTAGTTGCAGCCCTGATTACCAGTGAAAAGCAGATATCCATCAGTACTGAAGGTATGCGGCTATATAGGCACAGAATGTTCCACCTAAAGGCTTCCTGTTGCTCAGAGGGAACCAAAACAAGGAAGTGAGTACAGAATGTGTAAGTGCGGAGGGAACTCACAAATCAATACAGCCAATAACATGTTACGTCTTTGTGTTCCTCTTTTGTTGAGTCAGGATAATGCTGAACATCATGACACAGCAAAGGGCATCCCGTCAATAAGCTACAGATTCAAACAAATCTCCAAAGATTTAATAAGCTTTACCTTTACGACTGTATAATCACCAAGCAACAACAACAACAACAACAAGGACTAGAGGATAAGAAGATGATGAATGGAGTGATGGATATAAATGCTTGTGCCTTATCTTACTACAAGTAAGCACAGCGTGCGTCACTTCCTGCTTTCACATTACTCAGGAGCACAGACACACACACACACACACACACACACACACACACACACACACACACACACAGACACACACACACAGACACACACACACACACACACACACACACACACACACAGACACACAGACACAGACACACAGACACACAGACACACACACGCACACACACATAAAACATTTTAACTTCATTTTATAGAAATCACATGACATAGCTTCCTGATTTTTAACATATGAAGTTGGGAGAGTGACAACTGGAAGCAGTTTTTTTTCAGTACTACTCTCGCCTTGATCTGAGGATAGATTTGTGATGAGTAATTAAACCTCACCTTTATTATTATAATCCCAAATCCCATTAAACACACGGGGCGCAGGAAAGTACAACAACAATCTACAGTACCTGATCGACCTCCTTCCACGCTGATGCCGTCCCCCTCCTCTCCTCCCACAATCCCTTTCTGCTTCTGCAGGGTGCGGGTTCTCTTCACAGGCAGCGGAGGCGCCTGCTCTCGCCCAGTCTGAAGCGGCAGGCTGGTTCGGCATGGTTTGGGCTTTATCGTAGGAGGCCTTTTGAACTGTTTACTTTGCGTGAGCTCTGCAGTGCCATTGGTGGGATGTTCCTCCAGTTCATTCGGCACAGACTTCTGTTTGGTAAACTTGTCCACAATGCTCCTGACCTTCCCTCCAGAAAGGCTTGGACTGCTGTCTCCCAGAGGAGGGAAACTGGTTTGCGTGGACGGTTTTGGAGGGATACCCGGTCTCGTTCTGGCCTCAGCTTTGAAGGCTGAAGGCGACGTGGGCCGTTGGGATGCTTGCTGGACAGACATGGTTGCTTACTGTGTGTTTCACTCTCAGCCCTGACCAGTCAGAGTTCAAGTTTAGATGGCAAAGGTCAACGTGAGCACGTCTTCATCACCTGATGAGTAAAGAGAAAGCGGAAGAAAGTTTAAAACCAGTCTGATATTATATCAAATGCAAAGTTAATTAAATTATTAAAAGAGTACTTCACAGAGTTAACATTGCAAAGTATTAAAATCGATGCAGCAGAACCAGAGATTTTGTCTTTTTTATTTTTATTTTTTGTCTTTTACAATTTCAAACTTCGAACTGGTCTTCAGCCCCGAATAACAATGACTCAAGTGACATCACCTAAGTCAATTTATCAGACTTTGCGCAGCTCCCTCTGAGGCCACAAAATGCTTTACGGGACATTTTTCACCTAGTTGTACTCCTTCAAGATCTTTAACTTTACTTGCTTGTTTGTTTGCGTGTGTAAAATCGGTGGTATTTCTTATATATTATAAGGTCGCAAGATATAAAGATAAGAAGTCTGACTGGTTTAAGATACCCGAAGAGTAACCTCTGTTGGTTCATTGTCATGGTCGCTTGGTTCGTTAGTGCTCCTGACAGTCGTTATGGTCGTTGGAGACACCCGAGGCCAAGTCTGAACCGCCGTCGTTGGCATTGTCACACGAAGTCAAACGTGTGTACTGATAAGAAAACAATTAAAGAGATGAGAAAAATAAAATACACAGATATTTTTCTGTTACAGAAAATTTAGTTTTTATATGCCGTTTTTTCTAATTTTCTTTCTTGTGAAATACTGCATTGTTTCACCTCCTCAGGCTCCATAAATAGCCATAACCATATATGGAGGCACAAGCAGACCACTTTATTTCATGTAGTGTTCTGGGGATATCATGCCCAGTAGAGAGCTAACAGGTAATGCAGAAAGAAGAAAGATAGGAATGAAATAAAAGTCAGACTTGAACTGGAAACGTTACAATTACACGGTGAACCCGTTGTTTACAGTTCCCAAACTTTTTGTCTTGTGGGCTCTTAAAATGATTCACCAAAATTATAGTCTTTTTCCATTACAGTATAATCTTAACATCAGACTTTAAGCTCTGTGCTACAAATCCCCCTCTGAAGTTAAGACCTCAGAGGAAAATTGAACTTTGCTTTGTAAGGAACCCGCTCATTTCTAGTGAGATCACGTGAGATGTGAGCCGAGTAGTGTGCCTACAGCACTACAAGGTGACGCAATGAAGGGAAGATACGGCTACAGATCATTGATTGTTCCATTGTGAAGTTCCCTGACATCCCTGTCCAACTTCTTAAAAGTGTTATTTATTACTGACTCACAGCTGAAAAGGATGATGTTGTTTATTAATTTACTGTTTTAATGACTGGAAAGAGTCCGAAGCATCTGAGCAGGGATACCAACCAAAGATAAGGTTTCCATTTCAGACAAGATAGCAAGAGTCAGCCTAGGAAAACTTCAGATTCATCTCAAATGTGATATGATTACCGATCGAACGTAAAACAACACTGTGAAGTTGTGAACACAGAAAGGTGATCCTTCTTTGGTTTGCTGTTAATGAATGTGTAAAATAATAATGTGTAGCAAGCTATAGATGATTCATGACACACAAGTGTAATTCAATTAGTAGTTAACCACGGTTTCAATACAAATGTATATTTATAATCACCCCTCCCTGTTACCTGTCTGTTGAATAGCTTTAAGCTCCTTGTAATCTTTTACCTTTCAGTGCTCTGAAAATGTTTGTTTTAAATGTCTGTGAAGATTCTCAGTCATTCAGGTCATAGCTATCAAATGAAGGTTAAAATCAAGGGCAACTGGATGTGGTTAAAGATACTCGAAGACGTTTTGCCTCTCATCTGAGGGGCTTTTTTAGTTCCAACTGACTGAAAGGGAATCCCAGCCATTTAACCTCTGCAGGGTCGTTATCAAGGTGATGCATACCGCCTGGTTCGTTAGTGATCCTGGCTGTTTTAACGACCGTCGTTGGCATGGTCACATGAGGCCATGTTTTCATTGGCATTTGCACAAGTCCTGTGCTACAGCATTGTCTGAGGTCTTTACATACCGGTAGATGTAAACATTTTAAAAAAGTGAACCTACTGTGTACTGCTATCTCGTAGCCAGAAAAATCCAGAAAAACCTGCAAATGTTGTAATTACAGATGAACACACGCTGACACCCGTTACTGCAGTAAATCTGGATTGATTCAGTTCAAACACTGACCTGTTTCCTTATTCAAAGAACTCTAGTTAAACGTGGCACTTCTTTCAGCCTGTGTCTATGAAAAGAAACATGATTACACAGTGAAATTCAATTTCCATTTTGGACGACCAAATGGCCACGCTGCAGATTCTCACCATGTGTTTTGTTGTTTAGATGATGCGTGTGCAACAGCTGATGTAATCCCAAACCAAACAAGGGTTAGTCATCTTCTGAGTCATGCAGCACACAAAGCAGAGATCCAGAAGAAGACGTTGCGGCACTGCTTTGTGTGACTCTCTGATTTATGGGAGTACACACACATTGTTGAAAGGCTGCAGTCAACAACCATTTTTCTACAAAGATGCAGTGATTATGTTTCAGATTGACTGAGATTGATAATGAAAGTTGCCTGTCACAGAGGCCAACGAGCAGCTGGGAGTCACATGAACCCCAAATATCTATAGTTGTTTCAAAACAATCAGTCGATCCCTTAGTTGATGACAAAAATAAAACCAAAAACTGGTCACAGCTTCTCAAATATGAGACTTTCCAGCTTTTCACAGCTATTTATATATAAATGTAATATCTTTGGGTTTTGGACTGTTGTTTGGGGGAAAAAAGACATTTGAAGGCATCATCCTTGGGTCTGGGAAAACATAATGTGCATTTTTAACCAACTGGTAAATTGATAAATTGATAATTAAATTGATAAAATGGCTAGTTGCACTCCTATTAATCACTGTTGATAAGGTGATTAAAAATGACACTGCTGCAGGAATGAGTCCTAAAACCCAGAAATTACTTGGCATTTGTGCACTTTTGGTTCCCTCAACTCAAAGTCACTGGGTTTTTGTGAATGGGTTTTTGGTTAGATGCCTGAAATAAAGTCTGTGGTTAACACAAGCTAATCCCTTTATAGCCGAATGTTAGTTTTTTACTTCTGGTGATTGCACTGACGCCTCAAAAACCATCAAAGTGGTTCATCACATTCATACAGTGCTTTTCTTATCTACTGATAACCAATCCAGGGATCAATCAAGGAACCTTCTGATTACGAGACGACGGCTCTACCTCCCCAATGTGTATTATAAACTTTTGTTTTTTTAATTTATTGCAATAATCCAAAGTCCAATTGAAAAATCTTAAAGTCTTCTGTGGTTCTGCAGGGAGTTTTAAGAGTTTAAGAAAATAGGACACTACTGGGTTGCATTATGGGAAATGTAGGATGTTTTTGGAACTTGAACCACACTGTAGACATAAAGTCAGGATATCTTGGCCTGCGCTGAATCAAAATCTATTTCTCGCAAGTCCCCCAACTTTATGCAAGAGCAACACTAAATCAGTCTTTTCATTCATTAAAAGTGCTTTGGGAAAGATTAGAGGCTGTTCTTTTCATGTACAGTGCAGGCAATTTCATATAGAGTTGCGACTGAACCAGTGACAAATAAAGTAATCAAGATAAGTGTCTTATACAAGCAGGCAAACAGTATCAAAGATAGCAATTTACTATTTTTTTTATTTCCCCACACACACAGCTCACTAAAGTCAACAACACACAGGCAGCAGCTGTTTGTAATTGAGATGTTGTGCACCATCTAGTCAGACCAGTTTGAATGGTACAGCATGTGTCAGTCAATGGGACAGACAGGGTGTCACATTTCAGTTTGATGAGAAAGCATTTCTGGGCTGACAACTAGCCATGTATAAAATAATTACACAATACCAGAACGCATGGCATGAAAACATCTGGAGGTTAATTATGAAACAGAGTAGTTTTATAGCCATGCAACTGTAGCCATTTTCTAACACTCCTTCTCTTCTCCTTCAATTTCTTGATTTTCAAGTTACACCGCTCTCAGGAACATTTTGAGACATGTTTCAGAATTAAAGCTACTAATAACTTCTTTTATAATCTCATCAGGAGTCATGATATCACTACAGCAATGTATGTGTGTGGGTGCGTGCAGGTTTCACTTTTGGCCCTTGGGTTATTATGTTTGTCCACAGGGTGACATATAAACCTTAAATAAGAGTGTGTGTTCGCTCACGAAGTACTCACAGATGGGGGGGGGGGGGGGGGGGGGGGGGGTAACACATTCAGATTGTCTGTTAATGCACTTATAGACCAAGTAAGAGACTAGACTTGAGGTCACAATTCCCCCCTGACTTTCTTTCAATCAGCCCCCCACCAGACTTCACGTCTCTATTGTCTCCCTTTGCTTTATTGACCTGGTTAGTTCAATAGCCACATCCTCCAGTCTACTGGACCCCTACACACACTCTGGGTCAGTGGGCCAGCCATTCATTCCAGTAAGTGTGCTTGTCCTGGTAAATCCAATACATATCAGAAATGGTGTGATCCCTTAAATCAGACCAGCTTGAGAACAATCCTTGCCTTCAGTGCTTAATAAAGAGGGAGACCATTACCACAGTGCTCTGTGTGTGTATGTGTGTGCTGTACAGTATGCCATCTGCTCAGGAGACTAATGGGACAGTGTGTATAGAGAATGGGTAGGGGGGCCTTTAAGAGAGCTACCATTACAATACATGTGATATGTGTGGAAGCTCCACGTTGGACAGGAAGAGGGGACAGAAAAGGTGTGTGGGTAAGGAAAACACACACAAACAAACACACAAGGGGTGGGAATCCAGGGAAGAAGAGTTAACATATAGAGCTGGTTTGGTGACATGAGTGATGCATAGATATGTAAATCTAAATATGCTGTTTAGGTCTTATTACGATTGTGACATGGGGAAATGTCTCAGCTGAAGCTGCAATAACTTAGTGGCCTAACCTAAATGTTAATAACAACCCAACATAACAATTATTAAAGACGAATTGTGTGTCAAGAGCAGACTATTCATAAAAGTTCAAATCAAAGTTTGTCTAATGGTCTTATTTGAATCCTTAAATCGCCAATTATATGGCTTAGACCCGTACTGATACCTTCCCACCTTAACAAAATGGGAAAATATGCCAACATATTCAATTACAAGATTATTCTGCAGTAATATCGCAAGGGTTAAAATAAATACTTTACAGTATTTTAACGTCACTTCTTATAAAACCCCTGGCAAGTAATACAAAGGATTTCCATAAGGGAACAGGTGCTTACACACTCAACCTTCTAAGGCAACCAAACCGCGTCGGCTAAACTACCAGTAATGAACTAATCTCACTTAAAACATAAATTAACAAACAATAAAACTCACCGATCTTCTTCAGACATGCCTGGATCTTTATCTCGAGTTATTCGGCTGCAGTGTTGTCAGTCCTGCATAGTTAGCTTTGGCAAGAAAAAAGGCTTTAGGTTAAAATGGGTCCAGGTCGCAGATACATTTACTTTGAACTTTAACTCGTCTCGCGGAGGAAAAAACGGTACTGTTAATAAAATAAATCCCCAACGTAAAAGCGAACCGGTTCAGTTTCTTATTGTTTCTCTGACAGGCTTGTAGTCTGAGCACCCTTCATCCCCTTGTTGTTGTCTCCTTTGTTACCACCAGCATTTATGAGAGGATAGGACGGGAGGTAGGAGTGAATCAACCCCCCTGCTGCCGTACCAAACCGCCAACTCACACACAGTAACGTTCAGAGCTTCCGGTAGGGAATTTCAAAATAAATCAACACAATTTCAGGCGAGACACCACAGTTATCTCATTGAAATTTTACAAACTGAAAGTATACATAAATAGAAGCTTAAAAAAAAACATATAAATACAACTGTTTATGGTTTTTTTTTATTTTAAATATACAGCTATTTGCATATCACCCAAATCCATTTTCAGTCATATGTGTGATGGACCTTTTCCCCACATCTGATAAAATTCCACATAAAATGAGAATGATAAAAGATAAATGACAAGGCTTACAGGAAACATGTCGTTTTGAGAAAAGGCTGTTAAAGATTAGCTAACGCAATAAAAACACACGTATAAAAATTACTGTCCAACAAACACATATCTTATGGATATGATGTATGGACCTTGTGTTCTAGAAAACAAACCTTTAAAAGATATATGGTTCAACGTGGGGAGAGTAAAAATACTGGTCGAACTTTTACATGGAAAATGCTAAAAAAGATCTGCAGTTAACAGACTTGGTAATGATTGTTGCAAAATAACTTGAAATCAGAAAATTGACAGAATCAAAATCATGATTTTGTACAGTACAGTGGTGTCTCACCTTAAACTGCATAGGTAAAAGTCTTAAATATGTCAGAAAACAACCATTTGAGCAATTATCTCCTTTCAAAGTGATTAACAAGTGTAGGCTTCGTATTTTATCCTACATTCTCAACCAGAAATCTTGCTTACATGATTTTGCGTTGATGGATTTATTTTGGTACTCTTATTTTGAAAGCCAAAACGCATACTTCCGGTACTTTGGTTGTTTATTGTAAACTTCTTGTTTGGTCGTCCAACCTAGTCAGAGAAACTATGATTAGCCTCTAAATATTTATGGTTGGTGTTACACAGTGTTGTGTCTTATGTTACTTACATTGAAGTCTGTGTTGTTTCAGTAGGCTTAATAAACAATGGGTTTATTTATAACAGAGATACTTTACTGCCACTTTTTTAAAAATTAAATCAGAATGGACAACCTCTCAATCTCACAATTTTTTTTGAAGCACTGATATGATAATATATAATGATATCGTACATAACTAACTCGTTAAGGTTACTGACATGCCATAACAGGTCCATTGAAAGGAGGTGCACGGCTGCTACAAACGTCCCTCCCCTCCCCTCTGTTTTCACTTTGGTGTCCTACTCCCACCTAGTGCCTTATTTTGGAACAGGCGTGAAGTGTCTATTAAACTAGAGAAACTGGATTCTTCAGAGATTACAGTTTAATGTTTTATAGTTTTCACTGCCACACAAGGAGTCAAAATAGTTTGAATAGTTCTGCAAATCTACATCTTATGGAAGCCTGTTTGTGCCATGATCAGAAAAAACAAGTAACATGATAAACATTAAAATACTCAAGTCATCAAGTCAAATTTGAAACTTATAATTTAAAATATAGATTTACTCAAATTTATAATTTGAAGATTTCAACGTAGTAATCTATCTCATTATTTTGACTCAAAATCATATTTTGACTTACTATTATCACTTTGACTTTGTATGTCACACTTTTGATTTACTATCTCATCGTTTTCACTGAGTAATCCAAAACTGTGTCATCAATTTGACATAGCAAGTCCAAATCTTGATTTGCTATCTCATCATACATTTTTCTTTAACAAAAATTGTTGACTTATTACAAAACATGAAGTAGAAAGCCAACATTTAACAATATTTTTTCTATAATTTGTCATTTGTCATCTATTTCTCATTTTTCGTGGTGAAAGTGGGCTCCATAATCTCAAGGCTGCGTATAACTTCAGAAAAAGTGTGATGACTCCTTTAGAGCACACAGGCTATTATGAATGAGAAGTAGACCCGGTTAGTTTGATGTACGTGAGTAAGTTCCCGAGGCTGATAACTTCAGACCTTCTTTCACTAATCTACCACCACCCAGGACACCACATTTTGGCTCTTTCACACCCGAATATCACCATAGAGTGAGTAGAGTGACACAATCGCGCGGATCTATTTAACTTGGATGCTCCTGCTGCGCAAAGATACTGCGGCATTTCCTTTATACTAGGTGAGTCGCAGCGCACGTTTGTATCGCTCCGCCGGCAGAGGAAATGCTCCTAGACCAATCACATCTGTGTTTACACCTTCACCTGTCAAACACACACCCTCTGCTATATTTTCTCTCTGAAAGGTATGATTTCTGTATTTATTACACTTTGTATTTAAATGTGAACACCGTGGAGAAAGTCACCGTGTAGGCATGGTAGCTAGAAAGCCGGTTAGACTATAAAACGAGAAGCAGCCGGGGTTAGCGAGGTTGGCGCCCCCGGAGCTAACAGCGAGCTGGAGCTGGTTATCTGTCCGCCTGGCTGTTTTTAGCCGATTATCAGAAAGTCCTTGCGGCTAATCACCCCGAGGCTGAGGTCGGAGCACAGCGATGTGTGTTAGCTTAGCCAGCCAGGCTAAACAATGTTTGAATCCCTTGGCTTTTGTTCGTGAGAAGAGGGTTAATGTTAGCCTTCATGCTAACAGGACCAGCCATGCAGGGCATCCTCAAGCTAGCGATAAAGATGTTAGAGGAGAGATGCGACGAGTTAGCTTGCGCGCTGCACGGTTCATTTGTCTATATTTCTTATTTATTTGTAGAGAATTGGCAACAAAGCGTTGTTTATAGTCACAGCCGCTGCAAAGTTAACGCTTTACCATGCTGCAGAGAGCCAAGTGCTCTTTGTTTCTCTCCACATGTCTCGCTTTGTTGCATTTTAATGTGATTGTTAGCAATAGGAGAGTTGCGGCTGTAACGTTAGTTGCTTAATTAACCCATTAACAAATGGTGGAAGAAGTGTTGAGAGTAATTACTCACGTAGCTATACCACATTGTCAAAATAAAACAATTAAAAGTCCTTCGTTCAAAATTGTACCTAAGCATTAACAGCAAAATACATTTTCACATTTCAAAAGTAAAAGTACTCATTATATGGGAGAATGGTAACATTACATTACACGTGCATTAATTAATATTGCTGCATTAATGTGTAAGTAGCCTTTGACTGTAGTATTTGGTTTAGGAGGCGCTAATTTTAGCATCTCTGTTTGCTGTTGAGTAGTTTAATCTGTTATGATGCATCATATAAGCTCATTATGGCGTCTGTTTCTGCAAAGTAATTATTGCTGTTAAATACATGTAGATGTGAACGTAAATGGAGCAAACAGTACAATATTAGCCTCTGAAATGTAGTGAGGTACAAGGTAGATTTATTGTCACATTACAACAGGTTGTAAGGTAAAGTATAAAGTAGCTTAAACTGGAAATGCATGTACTATACCTCAGTAAATGTACTTAGTTGCGTTCTGCCATTTCCTTTTAACATACAGTTATCCTCCTTGTTACTTTGTAAGCAGCTTTCTCATATTCCACACTGTTTGGCAGGGTTACATAGATTATCTGTCGGCTTGTTCTCAAGCTCTTCACTGAGGCTGTATGATGTTTTCACAGAGAAAAATATTTAAAACCTGCATGTATTTTTTGGCTGCACCTGTCCATGAAATGGGAATATTACAACAGTCTTTGGCTGCACAGCATGCGTTTGTAATACCTGACCATCCGACTGCCGTGGGGTTGAGTTATTTTTCCCCTGTGAACCCAGTATCAGACACCAGGGGCTGAACTTAAAAAATCGAGTGAGAGAAAAAGAAAGGGACCTTGTGTTTCACAAAGCACAGAACAGACTCACATTTGGTGGTTACATTTGAATTGGTATAACTGTAAAAATAGGACAATGGGCAGAGACATGTGGAGAGAGGAGAGGAGGGGAAGGGAGACGAGGAGAGTGAATCAGATCCAGCCAGTATAAGGTGCAGTGCAGTGTGGGTGTTCACAGAATTAACCCAGCCTCCGTGCTGTAGAGCTTTTTGATTCCCTGTGTTCACTTTTAGTTTTTCTCCCCTTTCTTGTGTGTACCCAGGAGCTGAAACACACACTCACACTGAAGCGCCTACGGTAGCCGCTAACTGGACGGACTCTCTGGCAATTGACCTTTTGCAGGTAAGCCTGGGCTCACGTTGTACTTTACAGTTAGACTAAGCTACGTCTGCTTGATCAGTTCTTAACTTGGTTTTACTGCAATTAAATATTTCCCGAAAGACTTGCTTCTTCCTCCTTGAGATGCACATTGTACTTTTTTTTTGTGTAATTACATTTTCCTGCCTTGTAGAGGGGGGTTTACAGCTTCTTTAACAGCATGAGCAGATTTCACGTGGCAGTTATGATCTGAACACTGGGAGCCTATAGTAACATTTCAGGAGATACAATCCTACTGGAACATTTCACAGATCGAAGAAAGAAACACAAAGTCACTGTTGTGCTCAGCCAGAAGTGTCACACAGCGAGGGGATGGATTTGCATGCCTGTTTTTATGCGTGAGGAAAAACAATCAAAGCAAAAATATTACGTCAAAATTAGTGTTGCCTATAATTTAAGACAGCTCAACTATTATTTCGGAACATGACTTTATCTTAAAAATAGAAACCAAGGAAGAGACGAAGGCTGATTTCTGCCATCAGCTGTTAATTAGAGAACAGTTTTTACCAGGTTCTCGTAAATGTGTACGTTTTAGCGTTGTAATGATTTTTATTTTATTGCTGCACCAGCTGTTTGTGGCCATAAAAATGCAATTTCCTCCATAAATCACAAGACCCCTCTCTGTGCTCGCAGAACATGCACAGTCAGAGGAGCAGATTTGTAGGTAAAAAAGTAAAAGTGCCCGGGGAAGACTTGGACAAGATCCCGTGATTGTGAATCACAAGGAATGCCAGCAACACTTGTTTTTAGTCGAGGACAGCTCTCAGTGTTATGACTTGTGATAACCCTGTCTCTAAGGCTTTGTGGCACCGTGTGTTTGTCTG
This sequence comes from Micropterus dolomieu, assembly GCF_021292245.1. Classification (NCBI taxonomy): domain Eukaryota; kingdom Metazoa; phylum Chordata; class Actinopteri; order Centrarchiformes; family Centrarchidae; genus Micropterus; species Micropterus dolomieu. Next base: position 19,811,305 of record NC_060161.1, on the reverse strand, counting down.
AGGCTTGTAAAGTGTTAATTGGAGCATCTCAGGTGTAACGTGCAGCATCGGTGCACTGTAGCAATGCCACAGAGGCAGCCTTAATCTGCTGGGGCTTGTGGAAAGCAATCTTAGAATACAACAGTGCATTCGAGGGAGGGGAGAGGAACAATGTAACAGAAGCAGTTTGAAACTGCCTCTGTATTCCTGATGGCTTTTTGCTTTTGGATTATAGAGTTAGTACTTTATGAATATGAAATTTCATGCAGACACAGCAACTAATTTCCTCCTCGGACATTATAGTTTTTGATTTATTCATATTTTTTTTGCACTCCGTCCTTCCCCACCTGTCTGTCTTAGTGGAACAGCGGAATAAGTCTTGAACAATGAGCTCAGTTGCAGTGTTGACCCCGGAGAGTTTTGCGGAGCATCGCAGTGGCCTTAAGGACCAGGACCTTACAGGTAACATCGGGCTGTCATCTACTTACCTGTATTTACTTTTGTTAGATGGGTCTCGCCCCGGTAGCCCAAGCTAGTTAGACACTTATTAGCCCGAGAGATCAGGTAAACATATTTAGATTTTCTCCTGCTTTGCTGTGTATTCTCTGTTTTCTTGTACTGTACATCATACTTGATACCTAACCCTTGTGATTTTTGAGTTGCAATACATATTATCCGTCCTTCCCTTTTAAATAATCCTCCTCCTATACATCCATACATGCTTGCTGTTTTCTTCCTCCATCCTTACCTTCATCCTTGCCTTATTTATTTTCGTCTCTCCGGGGCAGGCTGCGTCCCGGAGGATGAGGCCTACATCCCCACCTACCTGGAGGCCTTCCCTCCGCTGCCAGAGAAGGGGGCACCAGGGGAGAAGGCCGGGGAGCCGGCTGCAGCGTGGGGGAGCAAGATCAGGCCCATCAAAGCCTCTGTCATCACCCAGGTCAGGCAGCCACTGACTGTATAAACATACAAATGTAATGAGTGAACACATTAAAGAAAGAAGAAAGTTTGCATGTGAACAATAATTTACATATTATTTTGACTTTAATGTTTATCCTTCATGCAAAAGATAAGAATGAAAGTAAAACACTTGATGTCGTTCATTCCTCTGCTCTTTAAATATTTTTCTGACCATAACTAAAACAGCAGTAGAGCTGGTTAATAAGATGCACTTGTTATTAGGGCTGAGCGATTTGGGAAAATAATCTAATTGCGATTTAAATTATTATTTTTTTTTATTCCAATATTGCGATTTAAAATGCGATTAATTTTTAAGCCCTTTACCTCCTGTATTATTCAAAACGGACAAGCAGTAAATCAGTGTATAGTATCACCAACACAATATTAGCTAGATTAAACACACACTGTTCTTTCTTGTAGGTCAGGCCTGTGTTATGATGAAATTTGGTGATGCATGAATTGCACAAATGATTATTATGAGCTATGGTGGAGAAGAAATATCAAATTTTAATAATATGAGAAAGATAATTTGAGAGTCAAGTCATGGCATTAAATGTATATGATATAGGTCTAATATCATCAGGTCGGCCTACCTAGAGATCACAAGAACTAAGTTCACCACAGTGTGTTATACAGTAAGAGCTTAATACAAAACAATACAGTTCAACCACCAATTAATGAGTCCTTATCTCAGTTCTAATCTACTAAGAGTCCACCTTTCTGTATCCCAGTAAGCAAACAAAAAATACTCAGTTTGCTTCGTCTGCAGACTGCTTTACTCTTGTGTGTCATGTGAGTGTAATCGCAGCCTTTGCGATTTAGAAGATCTCTTTTTATCACATCGCGATAATATCGCAAATGCAATTAATTGTTCAGCCCTACTGGTTATCGTAAACAATAATCAAATGAGACACTTTCCCTGTAACGTAGGTGTTCCATGTGCCCCTGGAGGAGCGTCGCTACAAAGACAACAGCCAGTTTGGGGAGGGGGAGGAGGCCAAAGTGTGCTTGGACATCATGCAACGGACGGGGGCCCACATTGAGCTGTCCCTGGCCAAAGACCAGGGCCTGTCCATCATGGTCACCGGCAAACTGGACTCTGTCATGAAGGCTCGCAAGGAGATCGTAGCTCGCCTACAGACGCAGGTAAAGTTGTTTAGCCATAGTGTGTTTGATGTCCAAACCTTTGGACTGTGGGACACTGAGTGCATGGCAGCAGGGTTTTCTTGACTTGTCTTTTTTGACTTAATAAAGATTAAGTAGAAAAAAATGTGTTACTGTATCCTAACATAATAAAGGGAATTAAATTGTTTTAAATATAACCATTATTTTACACTCCTAAAGGAACATGGCCCCTCCTTGTGTGGTGAGTTAATACTGTAATATGTAAAAAGCAGGAATGTGTGAAGCATAAATAACCAGTAACAAAAGAAAACATTCATTAATATAATCATGGAATGTAAGTATTAATCAAATGCGTCATGTGTTGGTCAAGACCATTGCTGCAAATTAGAGTTGAATTACCATTGCAGCAAGTTGAATTTTCCCAAGATGCTGAATAAAATGAATGTAAGTTGTTGCTTTAATTTGCACAATTGTAGTCAGTCGTGAGATTATTACCATCATACTGTAATTTAGCCGCTTTAAAAATGCCCGTTGCAACTTCTTTCTCTGTGAAACAACAAATTGGCACATTGTCTGCTGGTTTTGAATAATGTTGTGCTTTACTGGATTACACATTCCTGTATTTAGGAACGTCTATCTTTTCGTGACTGAAAGGAAGCGTTTCACCAGGGTTTTTTTTTTGTCTTGATCGTGAATACCATGGAAAAATACCAGTGGATGACAGATTGCACCTCTTAAACTGATAAACGGGACCAGCGACGTTTTAATGTTACAATCTGTTACTTTTATAGGTATTGGTTGATTTTCCATCCTCACAAAATATCACAACAGTGGTTTATTTTAGAAGATAACGCAGGGACATTTACTTCAAGCCGCAGCTTCTGTGCAGGCACGCCACTTTAGGACAAGAAGTTGAGCTGAAAAATGACCGTCCGCTCCCAAGGGTGGCCTTTCTGGGCTTCAGCAGCAAACATGCTGATTTCCACTTCAGTTGGTGCACTGAGGTCCACCTGTTTAGCTGAGTTGCAGTTATTGATACAATAGTGCAGAAAAACACTTTGTCCTCTTCGCAAGGTTGAATGCTTTTGATGTTGTTTACCTACTGAAAACTTTTCATTATTACTTTACTTAAGTTTCATCCAGTTACTGTGAAACTATAAAACTAATATTCCCCTCTCTCATAGCATACAAATGTAGAAACTGAAGGTGTCCCATCAACAATTGTGGATTTTAGTGAATATATCTGAATCTGAACTCCTGAGAGAGCTCTGTATGACGCTAATGAAGTCAGCTCATGCAAAATAATGTGCCCCGATCCAATGATGCGCTGCCATTTCTCTATTGTGGATCAATGCAAATTTAAAACGTCCTCCTGCTCCTTTAGGCCTCAGCTACGGTTGCCATCCCCAAGGAGCACCATCGTTTTGTCATTGGTAAAAACGGTGAGAAGCTGCAGGAGCTGGAGCTGAAGACCGCCACCAAGATTGCTATTCCGCGTCCGGACGACCCCAGCGCCAACATCCGCATCACTGGCACCAAGGAGGGCATCGAGAAGGCTCGCCACGAAATACTTCTGATCTCTGCTGAACAGGTCAGCCGTGGTGTTGAATTTGTGACGTGATCTTTAGAAATGTCGGCCTGAAAGCTAACGTGGTTGAGGGTTAATCAGAATTGCAACAGACTAACGAGTGAGTAAATACTAATAACTCTGTGACTCCGCCATTAAGAGCTGAAGACTATAATTGTGTCTTTATAGATGCTAGTTAAACTCACTGATTTATGTATCGAATTTCTTTTTGATACTTTATTAATCCTAACCATGGCCGCCGCCGCCGCCGCCTCCTCCTCGTCGTCACGCTCACCAGGACAAGCGTGCTGTGGAGCGTCTGTCCCTGGAGAAGGCTTTCCACCCCTTTATCGCCGGCGCTCACAACCGGCTAGTGCAGGAGCTGAGCCAGGAGACGGGCGCTCGCATCAGCATCCCACCGCCCAGTCTGCCCAAGGACGAGATCGTCATCACCGGGGAGAAGGAGGCTGTCGCCCTGGCGCTCAGCCGCATCCGAGCCATCTACGATGACAAGGTGCGTCTGTTCAAAAGGTTTTGTAGAGCTCACGTATCTTCATTCTAACTGAGTTTAACCATTTAACTGCGGCGTTCACAGTTTGATTCCGCTGGGAAAGTTTGTTAAATGCCCTTGTTTGCTCTGTCTCTTTCTCTGCAGTCAACTGTAAAAATGATGATTTCTCTGTGCTCACTATGCTCATTGTCTATATGCTTTGTTATTTCTGTTATTTTGCATTTCCTCAAGTTCTTTTAGTTTCGTAAACTTTTCTTTTTCTTTCCAACATGTTTGTGTCAATCAGTTTAAAAAATATTTTCATTCTAACACTACTGATGATTATTTGATCAGTTTTTGTAATTTTCATCAAAATTTCAAGGGATTGTAAATTAAGAACGCACACAAATATCAAAGTAAGCATAGAAAGAAACTAAAAAGCAAAACAAACAGCAACACAAGAAAATTGAATCATGGACAGGGACCAGTCTTTCCTAACTGCTCTTGTTCTGACTTACGTTCACATTTTAGACATTCAGGTATTGCTGTTACCCAGAATGACTTGCTGTGAGCGAGCAGATATGGGTTTAGTTAAAGGCTTTATGGCAGGACACACACGTGACTGCAGATGTTAACTTTGTGGTTCTTTGTTTTCACCGCAGTCTCCCTTTAACCACTTGTTTACTCTCTACCTCCTTAAACCTCTTCTGTAATTAAAAAAAAAAAGTATGGTAGAGTCAGAAAAACGGTGTGTTTTTGGAATGAGGAGGTTTTATCATTGTGTTCAACAGTGGTGGTGTTGTATTTTCTACCGCACAGAAATTTACACATTCTCTACAGACGTTTACAGGAAAAGACGGATGGATGGCGGCAGCACGGAGAGTGTGTGTGTGTGTGTGTGTGTGTGTGTGTGTGTGTGTGTGTGTGTGTGTGTGCGCTAGATGGACGCTGATGATAGGCAAGCCGGAGATTATGTGCAGAGAAAATTGGATTTCACCAGCGAACAACAGGATAAGAATGCTAATGTCATTTAGTGCATATGTATGAGAGGAAAAAAACACATGTTTTCTCTGTTCTCGCTTTCAGTCTCTAACTTGTCTTACTGTGCCTCAGTCCTTCCTGTTTCCTGTCTTTCATTCCTCTTTCTGTCACCTGTTTTTTACCATCCATCCCTCACTGTGCGCCTCAATTGCACCACTTCCTCCTGCTGTCCGTCCTTTCACCACCGTTGTGTTTTCCGGGCTGCTCACTCATTCTAATCCTCTCGCTTTCCGCCCTGCAGAAGAGGAAGACCACTACCATCTCTGTGGAGGTGAAGAAGTCTCAGCATAAGTACATCATAGGTCCAAAGGGCAACACCCTGCAGGAGATCCTGGAGGCCACGGGGGTGTCTGTGGAGATGCCTCCTCTGGACTCTGGCTCAGAAACCATCATCCTCAGGGGGGAGCCTGACAAGCTGGGGCCGGCGCTCACACAGGTGTACGCAAAGGTAAGGGGGAGAGGGGAGGTTGAAAATCCATGAGAAAAGGTTCATTTATACTTCTGTGTTGGATCTACGCTGTAGCCTGACACGCACCTCCCCAAAAATGTAACTACACGTCACAGCGATGCAGACCGCAAGAACTGTGATTGATCGGCTTGCTAGCATCGCATTTCTTCCTACGCATTTGCGTCTTGTCCTGCCTCAAGCATTTCAAGGGTCGTACATACACGTTCTCTCATTTCTGCGTTTTAGTAAAAAGTAACTGCTGTTCGACATCGATCAGCTCCAACTTCAACATGATCCTCTAAGTTTCAGTCGCCATTGCATGTAGTACAATCTTAACAGGCACGATCACATCCCAATTATTGAAAGGCAGGTACATTAAAATCTTTGGGTGCATAAACGAGCTTGTAATTGTCGACGCATGCAGCATACAAAAAGGAAAATAAGTAAGGTACACAGGAGCGTGGAAGAAGCACGATATTCCACCATTTAAACAGATGTAGTGTCCATTTAGTCCACAATCTAATGCATAGATAATTTCTCAATATTATTAGTAGTTTGTGTTTTCATCTTATGGACTTATATCGGGTGCAGCAGAAAAAGCTGAAAACTTTTCACCTCATGAAGTTGATATGGCAAAGGCAGTTGCTTATTTACACGTCACGCAGACAGAGAGAAACAAAAGCTTTCATTTGTTCATATCTGGCACTTTAGCTGCTAAATGCTCCACTAGGGTCATGAGCTAGTCGCTAACTGTGTCTGACTGTTTGGTGCTAAGTAGGTGGTGTGTAGTAGGTTTATCAGAGCACTTTAGTTAAAACCAGCTGATGAGAGCGGTGAGAATGAAGCAAAACAGTAAAGTTGTGGGCTGTAAAACTAAAACAATGATCCATTGATAATATAAAATATTTGTTAGTGCAGCTTTACTTTCCAGCCATTTATTTATTGTTGGTGAATCAGTCTGTAAGCATTTATTTTGAGCCAGAGAGATTTTAACTTGTAAGCCTTTTGTTCCTGTGCAGGCGAAGAGTGTGATGGTGATGGAGGTGACCGCTCCGGCCTGGCTGCATCGCTTCATCATCGGCAAGAAAGGACAGAACATCGGGCGGATCACACAGCAGCTACCACGGGTAAGAGGAGAGATGAAACACACTTTCTGCTTCTACAATATGACAGAACACTTTGAGCGTGTAGGATAAAGGGCGTTCTCCAGTGGCAGTGAGTGGGATCTTAAATCATTCACATCAACAGAGAGTGGTGAACAGTAATATCATGTTTGTGTAGGTTCACATAGAGTTTACGGACGGTGAGGAGCGCATCAGTCTGGAGGGGCCAACGGAGGAGGTGGAACAGGCTCAGGCTCAGATACAAGAGATCATCAAGGACCTGGTGAGTACTCACTCAGTAGAAAGTGTAAAAACCCGCACTACATCTGAGCTGTGTCTCAGTGTAGCTGCTCTGTGAAATTATCACGTTTCTGTTAATAAGATGCAGAATCTTTATCAACAACTTGTGCCACAAACACAGCGCACTCTCCCGACACATTTACCAAAGATACAATAACAGATCTGACAATAACAGTGAGAATTTAGTTTTTCCATTAAAAATGTGGTTGACTGTAAAATGGGGTGAAGAATCTCGGGGAAGAATATTGATGTAAAAATGGTAAAACTGTACAGGATTATTAATCAAGTAGAGCTGAAACCATTAGTCAACTAATTGATTGGGCAATTGACAGAAAATTAATCAGCAACTATTTTGACAATCAGTTAAGTGTATTTCCAAGTAAAAATGCCAAACACTAGATGGTGTTTGGCATTTTTAGATCTGTTTCAACGTGAGGATTTACTGCTTGTATATAATTGTAAACCTATTCTTAGTGTTTTGAACCGTCAGACGAAACAAACGTGGACTGTTCGAAATTGGGGTTGGCATTTTTTACTGTTTTATAGACTAAACCATCAGTTAATAGAAAAAATGCTTTCACAGATTAATCAATAATAAAATGTTAGTTGCAGCCCTACATGTGATGTGTATTACAAAAAGGTGATTGGTGTTAATCACTAATTGCCTTAATAAAAAAGGCAATTAGTGATCTTCAAAGGCTCATAACACAGTCAAAAGCTCTGAATTCTTATTTCTCATTTAATTCAAAGTAGTTGTAACATTTTCACCCGAAATGCCATGAAGCAGTGTTGTATCAGAGGCTCTTCACTCTTAGAATAAAGAGACGTGGGAAAGCTGAGAGATTTCAGAAAAAGGAATAATAAATAGATATGTATTTGATGGGGTTCAGCACTGTAGGTCAGTGACAAATCTGAAATCTCTGTGTGCAGCTGGTGAGGATGGACTACACTGAAGTCATCATAGACCAGCGTTTCCACAGACACCTCATTGGAAAGAACGGAGCCAACAGTGAGTACACTTCTGCTCTGCTGATCGCAACAGAAAAAACTGGGACATCAACGCTGCTGGGGTTCAGAGTTCAAATGCCAGGGGGACCAGCCATTTTTAAATATGTGAACTTGATGATAGGATGAAGCGCTTCAGAGAAAATCATCCACCAGATGGCCATGTTGTTCCTGTTTTAGCATCTTGTGCAGATTACTCGTGTGGTTGTCCACTGATGGAGTCATACAGAGTGTTAAGTGTTAAACTGGTTTCCACAACAGCACTATGATCATATTTTGTGGCATACTTATGTCGTGTGTCTATTGTAGTGATCATATTATGACTCTGCGCTTCTGACAAGCAATCTGGCATGCACTAAAATCAACTTTAAGACATTTAACATCTGCGGTAATAAAGTCTGAAGGGCTTGAAAGGTGGCTGTAAAGAGCTTCAGCCGTCATGGCGCACAGAGGCTGTGGTCTGCCTCGGTTCCTGTCAAGCACAACAGCCTCTCTCGGAGGACTCTCCACCTCAGTGATATTAACGGGGCTCTTCTTTTTCAATCTGTGTTCTTCTGATCTTCTCCTCTTTTGGCTGTTTCTTGGCCATCTCTCCATCTGTGTTAACATGTGCCGGATTTACCCTTTTGTTCTTACTGCTCCTTGTCCTGAGCACGAGCACAAATGTCACATGTTGTGCCGATTGCCTTTATTTGTTTCCCATTTACAGAGCCAGTGCTACGTATAAACACCAGGGGTTTTTTTTCAGCGTGTGCACTGAACGGACAGCTCGCGGACCGTGAGGAGATATTCACTGAAATTGACAAGAAGTGTATTGGATTAGCTGTCTCCAGAATTGCGTACCCCACCGTTAAGACTTTTCTACTGCTAATTTAAAATGCCTTAAAGTTGGCTCCATGACAGATGAACCTACATACTATTTACAGCGACCTTTCAGGCCTACAGGGGTTAGTGTCTTGATCCTCAGAAGATGTTGGTGGAAAAACGTTCTGTCACATTATCCAACCGTCGCTTTTCTTCACCCTCGCTACAGTCAATCGGATCAAGGAGCAGTACAAAGTGTCGGTACGAATCCCCCAGGACTCTGAACGAAGCGGCCTGGTCCGGATCGAGGGAGACCCTAAAGGAGTCCAGCTGGCACGCAGAGAGCTCATTGAAATGGTCCAGAGAATGGTGAGAATGGGGTCAAAGTTTAGGTTGGTTCATTCATTCATTCTAATGGTCGGCATAAAGCAAAAAAAAGAAATCTCCGTACACAGACTCTTAAGTGTCCTGCCCACACTTTTTTACATTTCCAGGAAAACGAGCGCACCAAAGACCTGATCGTGGACCAGAAGTTCCATCGGACAATCATTGGCCAGAAGGGAGAAAAGATCAAAGAAGTTCGAGATAAGTTCCCTGAGGTGACCCTTACTGCTCTTTAGCTCGCCTATTCATCAATGTTAATTTGTTTTTTTATCCAGGTCTAACTTAATTTTACGAGTATTACCTCATCTATTTCCAGGTCATTATAAATTTCCCCGACCCATCTCAGAAGAGTGACATTGTCCAGCTGAGAGGGCCGAAAAACGAGGTGGAGAAGTGTGCCAAGTTCCTCCAGAAAATCATTGCCGACCTGGTACGAGCGACCGTTTTCTACCAGTGTCTCTTGATCTGTCTCCGTCTCTCTACGCTTGACCTCACAGCAGCTTTCTTTCTTGTCGTAGATTGAGAATAGCTTCTCGCTCTCCGTTCCCATCTTTAAGCAGTTTCACAAAAACATAATTGGTAAGGGTGGCGCCAACATCAAAAAGGTGAGACACTGAAAATTATCATGTCTGATTCCAACGTTGAAAACTGTTTTAAGCAGGTGTTTTAGCCATATTGTTATGTTACATTATGTTAATAACAGATGATGTTCATGCCACCAGATCCGTGAAGAGACGAACACTAAGATCGACCTGCCGACAGAGAACAGTAACTCTGAGATGATCGTCATCACGGGCAAGAAGAGCAACTGTGAGGCAGCCAGGGAACGAATCCTCGCCATCCAGAGAGAGCTGGTGAGAGACGTCAACCTCAACGTCATTTGTTGCTAGATGCATGAGTTTTCAGCCGTATCTTGCCTTCTTCCTCATCAGATGGAAATGGTCTGGTCGTCATCACAGGGCAGTATGAAACGTCTTGACAACTGAGCAGCTTATATCTGCTGAGGAACACCATGAGATATGGTTACTTTAACCAGGGACCTTTGTTGCATCTCTTTCTCCCTTATTTCCTGTCATGTCTCTGCTCTTTCTACCTAATAAAGAAAGAAAAATGTCCAAATAATAATAATGATGATATGCTTTTTTTAAAAGGTGGAAAAAATGACTTAATTCAAAGTTTAACTATTGAGCATGAAATGCTCAATAGTTTGATTCCAGTATAATCAAAGGAGGGATTAGGCAAAGGACAAAAATGCTGTAACTGTAGCTGCATCACAACATCTCCATGGCTCTCGTTTCTCTCTTCATCCCTTCAGGCCAACATTAAGGAGATGGAGGTCACCATCCCCGCCAAGCTGCACAACTCTCTGATCGGCTCCAAGGGCTGCCTCGTGCGCTCCATCATGGAAGACTGCGGCGGTGTCCACATCCATTTCCCCTCCGAGGGCTCCGGCTCAGACAAGGTCACAATCAGAGGGCCCGCCGGCGAGGTGGAGAAGGCTAAGAAACAGCTGCTGCAGCTGGCCGAGGAGAAGGTGGGTGGGCAAAGTTTAAAGAAGTGAGTTACTGTAGAAAGGAGGGAAGGAGGGGGCATATTCTTACATCCCTTTCCTGTGCTCTTTACTTTCTTTTCTTCCTTCCTGCCCTTTTCAGCAAGTCAACAACTTCACAGTTGAGCTGCAGGCCAAACCAGAGTACCATAAATTCCTGATCGGCCGCGGTGGAGCCAATATTCGACGTGTGCGGGACAGGACGGGGGCGCGCATCATCTTCCCGTCACCGGACGACACCGAGCAGGAACTGATCACCATCGTAGGGAAGGAGGAAGCCGTACGTCAGGCCCAGAAGGAGCTGGAAAGTCTGGTCAAAAACCTGGTAATCACTACACTGCATTTATCTGATAGTAAAATGACATATTCATCTTATCTTGCAGTTAGTTTTAAGTTTAGTTTTAAGTCTTTTTACCTTTTAAGTCTTTTTTGTTTTCCTTTTCAATCATCTCTTTTATTGGTTGGTTTACTATCTCAGCTTTCTATATTAAGTACAATTATCCCTACCTATACTACACTAATACTTCAAAATATTTCTCTGGTTGTATTTTATTTTAAATTTATTTACACAGTAATTCAGCAATAGCAAAGTAAAAAACAGAAGAAGAAGAAATACAAATTGCCTAAACTTCTGTAAATAAAAAAAGGGAAAGATATTTTGAAAAACTGTCATATTCATAGGTAGCCCCTTTCTCTACCCTCCACTTGCTACACGCCTGTTGTCTCCCTCTCCAGGATGACGTGGTGGAGGACAGCATGGTCGTAGATGTTCGCCACCACCGCCACTTTGTGTGTCGGAGAGGCCAGGTGCTGCGGGAGCTGGCAGAGGAGTACGGTGGAGTAGCGGTGAGCTTCCCCCGTACGGGAGCCAATAGTCAGCGGGTCACTCTGAAGGGAGCCAAGGACTGTGTGGAGGCAGCCAAGAAACGCATCCAGGAGATCATTGAGGACCTGGTGAGAGACATTTGAGAAATAAAGAAACTATACAGAGTGAAATTCAGGTCATTACGATATGTTTTCTGTATATTATCATTTTGATCAATTTTGCCCTCAAAAAATATGTTTTAGAGAAGACCTCAATATCTGTGTTCAGGTCAGTCAGCCACTAAATCACAGGACCTCAATCTAATTCTTGTGGTTTGTCACTAAAATGTTGCCACTAGTAGCTGCAGTTATTTCAGGCAAGATCAGGAGGTCCTACCTCCTGTTTTTAGTTTTGTCTTCAAGGACTCAACATCTAGACAAATTCATTTTTTTTAGGTAATGTAACTTTTCAGAGCAGCAAACGTGTCATATCAAGCGTGATGTGTGTTTGCTCGAGCAGGAGTCCCAGGTGAGCGTGGAGGTGGCCATCCCTCAGCGCTACCACCGTGCCATCATGGGGCCTAAAGGCTGTCGCATCCAGCACATCACCAGGGAGCACGAGGTCCAAATCAAGTTCCCCGAGAGAGACGACAGTGCTGCAGGTCCAAAACATATAACACACAAGAGAAGTGCACCTGCAGCTCTTCAGTAATACTAATACTGTTGTTAACATGTTGCATAAAAGCAAATCTTTACAAGTATTGCTCTCCGAGTGCAGGTATTATAACATCTAATGTCACATTATGGATTTATCAAAGTTATATTAATTTAGATTAGGATCTTATAATAACAAGTTAATTTCTCTGTAACTGAAATTGGAATTGTGCCCAAAATTATATGTTTATGTGGGAAACAGGCGAGCCAAAGACTGGCTTTTCAATCCATTATCTGCGGTAATATTACAGGTCAGGATGCTCCACCACAGGAAAATGGTGAGGTCAGTCCGGAGGCGGAGTTTATCCCCCGCAAGTGTGACATCATCACCATCGCTGGGCGTGCAGAGAGGTGTGAACTGGCTAAAGCCGCCCTTCTGGTAGGCACCGTCTTCCTTCCTACAGACATGATTCTGTCTATTCTTTTTTTTCCTCATTAATTATCGAGTCACTCCTTCTTCCCTCAGGCGTTGGTGCCCATAACGGAGGATGTCGAAGTGTCTTACGAGCTGCATCGCTACATCATCGGCCAGAAGGGCAGTGGGATCAGGAAGATGATGGAGGAGTACGAGGTTAGCGTGCACTCTGTGGCTCTCTGTCTTCTGCTCAGATCGGTGATACAGTGAGAAAAGCTGTTTTAAACATGCCTGGTTATTGGGGTACATTTACTTGCATGTTGTCTGTGTGTGGTTTCACAGGTGAACATCTGGGTGCCGCAGCCAGAGAAGCAGCTGGATGTGATCAAGGTGACGGGCCTGGCGGCGAACGCGGAGCGAGCCAAACAGGGCCTGCTGGAGAGGGTCAAAGAACTGCAGGCCGAGCAGGAGGACAGGGTACATATCTGTAAAACTATAGTGCATTACGTCTCCTTATTACTCGCTCGGTATGTTGGCAGTTAAAGTGTTGTTCTACTGTTGTATTTCTTGTCAGACAAAACTGGAGTAACACCAGCTCCTGAAGGGACTTCATGATAGTTCAATCTTGAGAGCGTTCAGTGTTCATTATTCGACATGAAAAATGTTAATTGCCATTCCATACATTGTAAAGATATTTGAAGATATTTAAGGTCTCTGCTGCCGCTTCTACTTCTCAGGCCCTGCGCAGTTTCAAGGTAACCATGTCTGTGGATCCAAAGTTTCATCCCAAGATCATCGGCCGCAAGGGAGCGGTCATTTCTCAGATCAGGAAGGACCACGACGTCAGCATCCAGTTCCCCGACAAAGGAGACGAGCAGCAGGTGTGTTTATTTGTGTTAAGGCTGTTATGTTGATAAAAATGACATGTTGCCACAAAGTCATTTAAAATATGTTTTAAATGTATTTTCTCATTAATAACTGGCTTCATCTTCAGCTCTTAATGGGCACTTTCCAATTCAAACGGCTTTATCCTCTTTTAACCTATTTTTGTGAAATGTACATGTTCCTGAATTTTTTTATTTTTTTTCCCATCCTGGACTCCCCCCGTTCCCAGGATCTGATCGTGATCTCCGGGTACGAGCGTAACGTAGAGGAGGCGCGTCAGGCCATCCAGCAGCTGGTGGCCGAGTTGCAGGACATGGTGAGCCATGATGTGCATCTGGACCCGAGGACCCACGCTCGCATCATCGGAGCGCGTGGCAAAGCTATCCGCAAGCTGATGGAGGAGTTCAAGGTCAGATTCGTTAGGCTCTGTGTGTGTGTTCACAGTTTAATCTTTACTCTGAATACAGGGGAGAAAAGTTCACATTCTGTTCTGTATCGTATCTTGTTTGATTTTCACCTGTTGTTCGTGTGTTCAGGTGGATATCCGGTTCCCTCAGCCGGGCTCCGACGAGCCCGACAAAGTGACGGTGACGGGCCTTCCTGAGACTGTCGACAACGCCATCGACCACCTGCTCAACCTGGAGGAGGAATATGTGAGTTCACAAAGACGTAGTAGTAGTCACACATGTTCCACGATAGATAGAAATTGTGTTTCTACTCCGAGTAGCCAAAGTTTCTACTGCACTTTTTCAAGACAACAGTAAACATTAGCAGTGCTTAGTGTGGTCATCCTTTTTCTTTTTAAATAAAAGTGATTATATAAGCACCTGAAATGTGAACATGTTAAATACAAATACACAAAAAGACCCCAGCAACAGCAGGGTGGAGCAAAAGGAAGCGAAGTTCAAAACAAAAGGTTCATTGGGTTGTTTGAAGAGCAGTTTTTCCCCTCCCCTCCCCTCCCTCCTTTCTCCTCCGCTCTCAGATGCTCAGCGTGACCGAGACGGAAACCTTGGCAGCGTACATGAAGCCTCCATCTCGCTACGGAGGGGGAGGGGGAGCAGGAGGACTGGATGATGGCAGCGGAGGTCCAGCTAAGGGCTTTGTGGTGCGGGACGCCCCCTGGAACGCAGCAGGGAACAAGGTTGGATGTGCTGATTTTTACCTTACACTCATTTATGAATGTAGAAATATAACGCATATCTCCTCTTTTCAACTGATTTAGATTTACAGATAGAGACCACTATCTGCAGATGGGTTAGAGGAGTTTTAAATGTGTATATAGCTGCAACTTTCAGAGAGACACACTTTATATTTTGTACATTTAGCCTGTTGCCTTGAATCCACGTTATTTGTGCAGCGTATCAAACACTTTGCATCTGTTTGTTTCAGGCTCCCGACATGAGCAGTGCGGAGGATTTCCCCACGTTTGGGACAGGTGTGGCACCGAAGCAAGCGTCCGCCTGGGGTCCCAAGAAGTTCTGAAGCCGCCTCACCTGGAGGGACAAAAAAAAAAAAAAAAAAAAAAAAAAAAAAGTCTGTAAAGTAGATGATGAGAGACAAAACAAATCTCTTATCAAATTGCTGCTCGCCTTCTTCACTCCTCCTCTTCTTGTTAGTCTCCCTTTGCCTCTCTTTCTCTGTAAACTCCTTGTACCTGTACCGTCCTCCCACAACCAGCCACAATGAATTCTGGGAGAATTATCTCTTCTTTTGTTTCTTATCTGTCTTTTCTTCTTAGTACCTCCTCCTCCTCCCCTCAAAAAAGAGAGAGGGGAAAAACAGAACATTGCGTGCTCTCTTCACAGTTTTGCTATCCCACTCTGCCTCTCGCTGAAACATTTCAAAAACTACTCCTGAAAATGTGTCACCTCGCTGCAGTACATCAGAAATGTTTAAAGTCCTCAGAGTGTGCCGAATCAGAGCGTAGGGCAAATCTCCTTGGACACCTGAAGCAAGACGCTTTCAGGGAGGTGGTGGTCGTGTATCCAAGTAACGACAGCTAAATCTTGGATTTTTTTTAAGCTCCTAAAAAAACGAGCGGAGTTTTGCTGTGCAATTAGAGTTTGTAAACAGTGAAATCTTTTAAGGTTCATTTCCTGTGGTTTTTAACAAGGAGATTTCTCATTGGCTCACCTCTCCAGTCGTGTGTGTGTGTGTGTGTGCGTGTGTGTGTGTGTGTGTGTGTGTGTGTTCAGGAGGTCTTTCACCCACAGGTGTTTGTAGATCCCCTTTTTATTTATGTCAGAGCTGGGAGCAAAAACAGCTGCTGTAGTCGACTTACTGGAGGTTTCCTTTTTCAATCATGATGAATCAAAAGACATGGAAGTTTGTTTGTAATGAAGGTCACAACTGTTTTATTTATTTAAAAAGAAAGGAGCCGTTTTATTTTAACTACTGTGATCATGCGTTTTTATAAAAGCACCCACTGTAGCTTGATGCTTTTAACCTTATGTTTGGGAGTGAATGCCGTACGTCAGGGTTAACAGTTGTTATGTGTAACTGTACAAAGAACTTTTCGCTATTTTTTTAAACTGTGTGGGATTTTTTTGTTGTTATTGTTGTTGGTTTCTGGCATATTTTGGAAGACTGTATGCGCGCGCGTGTGTGTGTGCGAGTTAAGATGTGTATTTGAATGAAGCTGAACCAAACTTTCACATTGTCTTTGTCTGATTGTCTCTCTTCTCAGAGCTCATTTAGAGGTTTTTACCCTCTCAGCTCGTCATTAACACTTGATTTTTACTGTCAACATGCACACAACGCTGCTTAAAATCTGACCTCCCCTTCCATAAAACACACTCCACATCTACAGCTGCACTTTGGTTTTCTCTCATTAAAGTGATTCACATGTATTTAGATATATTTTGTAGCAAAAATGTTTGTTGCCCCCTTGTTCCTTTCTCCAGTTCTGACTGAATACAACACGTCCTGTTGCTAAACCGTACAATTGGCACAGATTTCAGTCAGTTTAATCAAAGCTTAGTTTAGCTTAGCATAAAGGCTGGAACCTGGTGGGGGGGGGGGGGGACCGAAAAGGATGGGTTGTGGGACTAGGATAAGTTG
>NC_060161.1:19788564-19794709 GCF_021292245.1 Micropterus dolomieu | reverse complement strand
GGGGGGGGGGGGGGGGGGGGGGGGGGGACCGAAAAGGATGGGTTGTGGGACTAGGATAAGTTGTGTGCTGTTAACTATTTCTTGGCAAAAAGTTGGGCGCAGTGGCTTCCTCTTAGTTCACACCGTCTGAAACCGCAAAGTCGTTATCACATTTCTAATGAGATACAGTGGTTTTATTGGTGAGCTGCTAGAGGTGCTGGTATGTTTTAACATTAAAACAGAGCAAAGCACCATTTTGTGACGTCACCTTGTACGTAACTCCCTGATTCGGTCATGTGGCGTTCTCGGCACAAACCTTTGGGGAAAATTCAAATAAAAGTCTTTTCTTTTGACCTGTACAAATACTGTTTTGACTTTTCTTCTACATTTAGGTTTGCGTAGGGAACACTATGTGACCGAATAACAGAGGAACGTATGGCGGGCTTTCAGCCGACATGCTAAACTAAGCTAACCCCGTCCTCTCTCCATGTCCTTGAACAAATTGCACAAATATGAGATTAATATTGGCAAAAAATGTGAATAGTGTATTTCAAACTACAACAGGGTGAGGAAGACCTCGGGACCTGATTGACAGCTCTTAGGTTAGCAGACATTAGATCAAAAAAGAAAACTCAGGGTCCAACTTAAAAGTCAAAGCTCGTGCAGAAATTTGAAGCTGACGACAAATTAATAAGCCGACTATGCAACACAACAGGATCATACAGCAGATCACTGTCTGTCAGTGGTATTTTATTGTACTTAGTTACAATTATGACATCATTATGTATGTTTGTGGGACAGCAAACTAGTAATTTTTTGTTGTTGAACTCTTGGCTGAGTCTCTGCATTTTTAAATTCCTTCGTGTGTGTCTGTTCTTAACTGACAGAGCTGGAAGCAGCCACTATTTCTGTAAAAAGCTATGAAAAATCCACTATTGGCCTTAATGAGTAATTAGTCTACAGCATTTTAGAAAAGGGTTTGATTGAGTAAGTATGCAACACTGCAATAACATGTCAGTGACTGGACTTTTTTCCTACTCTTAAATAAAATGTGAAAAAAGGAACCAAAAGCATCAGTAGATTGTCTTTTCTTCATGGCATATTTGTTTTACAGCCCATCCATCAATCCATCGTCTACCGCTTATCCTGCACACAGGGTCGCGGGGGGCTGGAGCCAATCCCAGCTGACATCGGGCGAAAGGCAGGGTACACCCTGGACAGGTCGCCAGTCCATCGCAGGGCCATGTTTTACAGCCCAGTGTATAAATATATAAAAAACAATTTAACCATCCTTCTGTGCATACTGTCAGTTTATTTTTTATTTTTTATAAATCAGGAAGATATGATTTGTTATGTAACAGCCTGTACAACGCAACATACAGAAAACAAAATAAAAATAAAACAATACAAATTAAATTGTACAAAGCAGCACTGGGCTGTAAATAACCCATGTAATAATATTTCACATTTCTGTTTGGAAGTGTTGCCAACCCCCCTAGATCATCTTCCATCAGTCAGATCACAGCTGCTCTTAGAAGGTGACTGAGCTTTTATTTTTGTCCTTTTATTTTTTCCTCAATGAGTTTGACTCATCAGAACTGTGCCTTGAAAAATGTTGGGGGGGGGGGGGGTTCAATGCAGGTTTTTATCAAATTGGCAACAGGACTGAGAATGGTGTGAAAAACAAAGACACGCTTTGAAAAAGCTTCTTCACATTCAATCAACCATTAGGTGGATGTTTTAGATCAAATAAAACCCTTGTATAAACATTTGACACGTGTAAATCAGCGTTAGTTAAACTGAAAGATCTGCAGAGCCCTACTTAATAACATTCACATGTAAACACCGGTGAAGGTCGTGGGATGCAGATGTCCTCCTGCTGATCTTGAATTGATTCTCGTCGTTGCAAGGGGAACAGAGTCGGACATGGTGAATAGCTAGATCAGCGTGGAGGTGTGAGTGGGTCTACAGTAAACAATGCGTGGGGGGGGGGGGCGAGACAGCAGGAGTGATGTGGGAAAACCACTTGAACCTTTTGGCTTCAGTCCATTTTTAAAAACATCATTTTGGGAAATTCGTTTTCTTGACTAGAGTTTGCAAGATGAAAAGATAACCACGTATCTTAGTGCGCAACTCACACCGGCTCCGTACGCTAACATGAAGCTACAGCCACAAACCCACCAATCAGCAGCTTTTAACACTCACTAATTAACATTAGCCGTTTATTACTGGCCAATAAATAGTTCAGCACTAAATGTAAAATGGCGAACGCTCATTTTTGCACTTCTGTTTCTGTAACCTAAGGATTAAACAAACATGACAAAGCATGTTTACTTTGGGAATTTAATGGCTTTGGATTGCTTTCAGTCTTGTCGCTAAGCTAAATTAGCCGGCCGCTTGTTGTAGCTTCATATTAACCAAACAGACATCTTATCATCCATCATCCAAAATTTACCATTCATTATCTCAATATATAATAAGTTTTAGCTTCCCAAAAGGTGCAGGAGGTTTCAAACCCTCCAGTTTTCTCCACAGTTTTAAAGTCTGTGAATAATTTTCCACTTAACAAGACCAGCCAGAACAGAAATGCAAACAGGACTGATAAAGTAGCCAGACTGCTAATGTGGAGACATGAAGAGGACAGCAACATACAGAGGTACATGTGTAAACATTTTTTTTTCTTCCTCCAGTTTTAAAATCCCCACCCCTCAAAGACAATCACAAGACACTCTTGGGTTCATTCTCAGATTCAAGTGTCTGTTTTTTTTCCTTCTATTTTTGTATTTTTTTATTTTAAATTTTCTTTTACCCACGTTTCAGTCTTTTTAGGTGACAGTCCATAAACGTGCAGATTTGCAGGGGACAGCGCCCCCTAAAATAAAACACTGACCAGAGCAGAGGTGACAAGTGTTAAAATAAATGCCAAAAGGGAAAAAAAAGCTGTTTGAGGGTGGAAGAAAACAAGTTGGAAGAATGAGAACAAAAATGTGGCAACATAACTAACTGTAGCGAATGAACCAACATGTTGTGTCGATGAGAAGTTAGTTTAAAAATCGCCCACGAGTGTCTGAAACATAAAGTGCAGGCAGTGTCTGTTCTTCTTTGAAACCGCCGTCGCCCCCGGCCATTAAAAGAGTCCAAGAGCAAACAACCAAAAACCAACTAAATAAACAAAACAAATCAATAATGCTGAATTGTCAACAATCCACAGTAGGAACAGCTGGATTCCAGAGGAGTCTCTCGCTCAAGGCAGGGGTTGGATTTGGTTGTCAGTTCATTTAAAAGTACGAGGAGCGCCAAACGGACTCCCCCCCCCCTCCCCACACTTGTACCCGAATGCCTCCCGCGCCCGCTCCGGTCACTCGACCCGGATGAGCAGTCCATAGAGGAGCGTGCCGCCCTGCTCCTTAGTGATCCACTCGATCTCTGAGTTGCTGAAGCGAGGGTCAAGGGGCTCGCTGTGGCCAAGCGTCTGGGGTCCCACCTTGTAGGAGCCGGGACGCACACACACCTGGAATCCCACCTGAGCCTGGTGGCAGCGGTGAGAACGGGGGTCCTGGAATCTGCATTAGAAGAAGACGAACTATCAGTAAGGGCTCTCTCTCCCCTCGTTTCCTGTGAGCTCGCCACAATAGATAAAAATAAATAAAACTATAAAAATACCAAATAATTATTTACCTTTTTGAGCACAAATTTCAAAATGCACATAATAAGTGGTTTTCTGAACCAGGTGGACTTACTGCACTTTAGGGGCAAAGATCTCCATGCCGGAGTAGCGCATAGTGGGAGAGAGCCGCACTCTGGGAACCTCCCTGCCGGGGGCGCTGTTCTCCTCTGGCTCGCTGTAGCCGTTAGGCCCCTCCGCCTTTACCGGGGACACTGAGAAGATGGACGACGTCCCTGCATCAACAAAACAACATTCACAAATTAGGCTTTAGTTTTAGAAGCACACCTTCCGGTCATCTGCTGAACTCTATGAAAAACAAAGTTTGGTCTGTCTTTCAGTGGATTAAGGTCTAGCCCTCTATGATATGCATTATTTTGCCAGTGGGTAAAAAATTACTGTTGTGTTTTTTTGTCATAAAATGGACCAAGTAAACATTTACAGAAATTTTAAATAAAAAAAATATTTTGGGGGTAAACTTTGGGGTACATTGCCTTAAAGCAACACTGAACCAACAATGGTAAAGAATGGAAAAAGAGAGTTATTATTTAAAGTTTGAATAAGATTTCTTAAAATACTCAATGAACATGTTTAATGGCTTTACCAGTTTAAAATATAAATCATTTGGAACCGCCTATAGGAATGAAGGCAAAAAAAGAGAGTACACATATTTAACAAAGTTTACATAAAAAAATTTTAATCTTATCACCAAAAACATGCTGAAAATCAAAACAGAGTTACCTTCCATCAACTCCTCATTTGTGTTAGATTTAAATGTGTGTCTTCAGTTTTCTGGTGCTGTTTCAGATGTGTTACCTTGCAGCCATCTTTGGCTCAATACTTTAGGAAGTCGACATAGCGTAGAAAGTCAACAAAATGCATCGCATTATCAATAAGTGAAAACAAGTTATTAAATAGGTTTCCTCGCTATCTTATACTCACACCTGTCACTGCACTTTTATCCTCACTGCTCTTCTTCACTCTTTTCCTCATCTGCGTTCTCTTATTTTTCTTGCAGGATTTCCAGCAACTCACCGTTTTCCTCACTACTAAATCCTTATTCATCCTCACTACCATCAACTGGAAGTGCCCTTTTCTTTGATGTACCATAGAAAACCTTTGTGTTCATCCTCTTAATGGAAGAACAATGTGTTTAACCCTATATAAGCATGTGCTCTGCAGGCGTAAGGTTAAAATATCCAGTGTAAATTTTATTTTTTTATTACGGTCTTGTTACAACCAACATTATCAAATGTATAATTAATGAATCAATTAATGTAAAAAATTATGTTAACTGTTACGCTTTTGAAATGCACAACATTAAAAAAATGGCATGGCGGGATTCCATAATGGTATGATGTTGCTTAACTATAAAAAAAATGAAACTTTACTCACCTATTAGTGTGAATATAATTTTTCTGGGTCAAAAAAGGGCCGTTTGAGGGCCGTTTAGTGCAGAGAGAAAATGGAGCTGAACCATGTGTCAAAAGCAGCACTAAAAGGATTCATAATGGGGGCCAGAGAATCATGTGACAAATTTTAACACTGCTATTGCTTTTCTTAAGGCCCTGCAACTCTTTTACAGTAATGCATCATATTTTGGGATGTTTGGTGGAGGTGTACTAGGCCAAAAATGGGTATGTTGCCCAGAGGCAACACCGTACCATACAGGTCTAGGGAGGAACACCCTTGAGCCTCAGTGGCACAGGGTGTGTCTTTGTAAAAAGAGCATGTGTGATTTTTCTTACCAGCCAGCAGCTGGCTGTGGTCCAGCGTACGTCGCAGAGCTCCTACGCTGGTGCCGTGGTACGCGATGTGCCACTTCTTCAGTGCATTAGAAACCTCACAGTGGGGCTTGATCCTGCACAAAGAGGACATATGCACTTATATAGGTGCTGGTCATATAATTAGAATATCATCAAAAAATTTAAATTCCATTCAAAAAGTGAAACTTGGATATTATATTCATTCATTACACACAGACTGATATATTTCAAATGTTTATTTCATTTAATTGTGATGATTAAAACTGACAACTAATGAAAATCTCAAATTCAGTATCTCCGAAAATTAGAATATTACTTAAGACCAATACAAAAAAAGGATTTTTAGAAATGTTGGCCAAATGAAAAGTATGAACATGAAAAGTATGAGCATGTACAGCACTCAATACTTAGTTGGGGCTCCTTTTGCCTGAATTACTGCAGCAGTGCGGTGTGGCATGGAGTCGATCAGTCTGTGGCACTGCTCTGGTGTTATGAGAGCCCAGGTTGCTCTGATAGTGGCCTTCAGCTCTTGTGCATTGTTGGGTCTGGCGTATCGCATCTTCCTCTTCACAATACCACATAGATTTTCTATAAGGTTAAGGTCAGGCGAGTTTGCTGGCCAATTAAGAACAGGGATCCCATGGTCCTTAAACCAGGTACTGGTAGCTTTGGCACTGTGTGCAGGTGCCAAGTCCTGTTGGAAAATGAAATCTACATCTCCATAAAGTTGGTCAGC
>NC_060161.1:19516129-19788464 GCF_021292245.1 Micropterus dolomieu | reverse complement strand
TTCACAATCCTCTCCAGGGTGCGGTTATCCCTATTGCTTGTACACTTTTTTTTCTACCACATCTTTTCCGTCCCTTCGCCTCTCTATTAATGTGCTTGGACACAGAGCTCTGTGAACAGCCAGCCTCTTTAGCAATGACCTTTTGTGTCTTGTCCTCCTTGTGCAAGGTGTCAATGGTCGTCTTTTGGACAGCTGTCAATTCAGCAGTCGTCCCCATGATTGTGTAGCCTACAGAACTAGACTGAGAGACCATTTAAAGGCCTTTGCAGGTGTTTTGAGTTAATTAGCTGATTAGAGTGCAGCACCAGGTGTCTTCAATATTGAACCTTTTCACAATATTCTAATTTTCTGAGATCCTGATTTTGGGGTTTTCATTAGTTGTCAGTTATAATCATTAAAAAAAAAAAAAAAAAAAAAAAAGGAATGAATACTTGAAATATATCAGTCTATGTGGAATGAATGTATACGTTTTACAAGTTTCACTTTTTGAATGAAATTACTGAAATAAATCAACTTTTTGATGATATTCTAATTATATGACCAGCACCTGTAGACACACATGTAGCAATGAGAACGCTGCACAGACGTTACAGATGAATAGATACACAGACGGTAAGGCAGCAGACAAGGTGAATTTAATTGTCCCATTGATGTCATTTTAATTTCTCATTGTAAGAATAAACACATGCACTAGCTTATTAGTTTCCTCATTGGCAAGTGACACAAAACCTGCTACGTTTTTCTGTACTAGCTTTCTCCGGTCATTGCTTCATATGGATCATGGTGAGATTAAAGTGGTATCCAGTCATTTTATAAACATTCTCCCTGGTACTGTGAAGTACACATCTACAGCTGTTGGTAATACTGTTACTGTGCCTCTCAAACCCGTCCAGCTCCATCATGTATCTGACTGGGAGGTCGTCCTCTCACCTGAGGGCGAAACGGCACCATCCGAAGGGTAGGGCGTAGTCCCGCGGCGGCTCTCCTCTTTTGTAGTACGCCTCGTCACCCCGGAGCTTGTGGCAGGACTCACAGTAGCACAGGTTGTACTTCGCGTCTTCGTTAAAATATCCATCTTTTTTACGGACAGTGGAGGAGAAGATGGTGATAGTTATGTGATGTCAGACCCGAGACGGAGATCGTGGCAGAGAGGCTAGAAAAACACTCACCTGGTAACGTGAGCAGATCCTTGAAGCGCGAGCACAGCGCCTGGTACTCGCAGGTCTTGTTGGGGTTGACCTCGGGAGGCGGTGTCCAGCACACACTCTCTTTGATTCCTGCATGTAAAAACACGACAACAAGAGTTTAAAAGACTGAAAGGAAAAAAGGAAAAGATAAACAGTAAACGCTGGCTGCCTACCGTCAACCATGTCCGCCTTCTCCATGTCACCCTGACAACGGGCCTCACCGCTCTCTCCATCCACAGCTGGCACGTTGTTTGTAACTATAGTAACCTGGCATGATGAGACATTCATTAGCATATCTTAAGATTAGGTTCATAGTGATGTAGTGCTGAAATTATTAATTGATTAGCCCAGCACCAGAATTATTTTTTTTAGTGTGTAAGTTTTAGTGGCATCTAGTGGTTCCGATTATTCTGACACCACGTCACCATCAGTCACTGCATGTAAGAGGACCCGCGGTGTCTGTAGATAGAAATGTCTCATTCTAAGGTAATAAAAGCGTAATGGTTTATTATGTAAGGTCTTTTATACACCACTGAAAACATAGTTACGGATATTAAATTGCATTTCCGTCAAAAGATCCTTTAAGTAATTAATCAAGCAAAAACATCAAACACAAGTTGGTTACAGCGTCTCAAAACGTCAGGAGTTGTAGCTTTTCTCTTTTTTCATTCATTTTAGATTTAATATTTTTGATCAAATAGAACAACAGATTTGAAGAAGTTACTTGGGATTGTAGAAAATTACGCTGCGCTATTTCTTTTTTTTTCCTGACATGTTATAGACGTATTAATGGATCGATTAATCTAAAAAAGAACAACTCTTCTGTTGTTCTTAAACTGGGATCATACTGTTAATCAACTTTGATGAGTCTGATGACATATAGACGTTTCTTTTTGAAGCTGATCAAAAAACAGCTTATCAAGAGCGTGTGGAGGTTTTGGGGTGATGGTGAAGCGATAACTTTATTAAAGGAGTCACACTGTTTTGTACTTAGGATTTGATAAACATGATACTAGGGTTGAGTGATCATTTAATATTACTGTGTATCGCCCCACTATATAATAATATTCTTACAAATTTCTAACACTGTGACAGAGACACGGTAGTTCACAGCTGTTGTGTCTAAATGACGGGTAAATTCAACCAAATTGGGATTATTCTCTTATTTAAGAACTCTGTTATGACCCTCTGGACTTGAAATAAAATTTTATGTCACAACTCATGTGGTCTCCCCACTTTGTCCGAGTGTGATACCAGAAGGGAACAGGACAAACTGAAGTATGTCGGCGTCTGCAGCGCTGACCTGTTCACACTGGCCGTAGAGGTCGATGAAGGGGTAGCAGGGCGAAGGAATGTCCTGCGCTGCCACACCCTGGTCCATGCCATTGACGTAGAGGTGGAGACAACTGTTGGCGTCCACCAGCAGACCCAACACCGTCCCCTCCGGACAAGTGTCCAGATTAGGACCATAGTTCTCACAAGTCTGAGGAAAAAGGGTGATTAGCA
Source organism: Micropterus dolomieu (assembly GCF_021292245.1). Lineage (NCBI taxonomy): Eukaryota > Metazoa > Chordata > Actinopteri > Centrarchiformes > Centrarchidae > Micropterus > Micropterus dolomieu. Next base: position 19,785,771 of record NC_060161.1, on the reverse strand, counting down.
GAAAGAAAAAAAAATTTGTTTGAACAGGAGAGAAAGAAAAAAACGAGCAAAGATGGCAGGGATCGGAAGGATGATGATGGTAAATGAAAATAGAAGAAAGGAGAGTAGGAAGAGACACCAGCAAATGAGAGACAAACAAGAAAAGATCAATCAGTCAATGAGACACACTCACGTAAAACAAAAATCAGCAAACATGACAGAACGATGTCGTGTGTGTGTGTGTGTGTTACCTTTAGAGAGTTGTGGAAGACAGAGTCTCTCTGCAGCAGCCAGGCGGAGCGTTTCAGACAACACGCTGTGGAGGGGAAGTTGAGACGGTCGGGGGAGTGACCTATGACCCCTAACGACAGCGACGACGTCCATGACGGGTTCAGACGGTCGATCTGAAACTGGTGACCGAAGAGTGGCAGTTGACAGGCTGAAAAGTCACAGCTAAAATACCTTGTCGTTATATTCAGTACAAATTTTACTTGTAAATAAACTTGTGGCAAGAAAATAAAAGGGAGAGTTTTTCTTATAAATATAAAGATATATTTTTGTATTCCTTTATTATGGACATAAAATTGACTAAAATCACAATTTTCAACAAATGCCAGTATCTTTAACTGGTCATAGTGTAATAAAACAGAGAACATAAGGGAAAAAAAGGAAATTCCCATGCTGATATTTAGGAAAGTAATTCTACATTTACATATTTAAGTACTGTATTAAACTATTTAACTGAGAAATATCTTAATACAGTAAATCTGGAAAACAGGTATTTTTTTTACTGTTTTCATTCAACATGGAGCACTATGTCAACACTGCCTGCCTTTTATTTCAAACTCAGTTATTAAAATGAAGGAAATGAACTTGAAAAAATAGCCACCTGCCCTCCCTATAGAGAGTCAGTACCGTAAAGTTACCTGGAACAGCTGCTGGCGAGCCAGCGGCTGCGCAGTGACCAGCAGACCCTGGTTGTAGCTGGATACTCTGGCCGCTGTCAGGTTCTGATTGGACAGCTGGATGTTTTTGCCGTGGTTTTCCAGGAACGCCATGACGGTGGGCACCAGCGCACACGGCTCCGTCTCCACCTGGAGGCAACAAGAGGTGACGTGAAGAGTCGGAGTCATCTCTCAGAAAACACTGTGTGTTAACAGACAAACTGTTTGAACCGCCGCCTCCCTTTAGGCTCCTACCTCTCTGACTGGGGTGCTGTCCTCCTCTCCTTCGCTGCAGCTGTCTGAGGAGAGCGAGGGCGCCTTGACGCTTTCCATGTCCTCCATCAACGAAGCGCTCACGATGGACACTGCCGTTATCCGTCCATACAGGTCCAAAACTGCGTACACATTCTGCAAGGAGCCAGAGAGAGGTGCTGAATGCCAGGTAGCTGTGTACTGAAGGTGTGTGTGTGTGTGTGTGTGTGTGTGTGTGTGTGTGTGTGTGTGTGTGTGTGTGTGTATACCTTGGCTACTGCAGTCGCTGCAGGTCCCATGTCTTCTCCATCGATGAAGATGTGCATGGTGTCGTCGCTGCACCTCTTCACACCCACACGGTTCCCGACCTGAGGATCATATTCGGTGAAAATCAATCACTTTAAAACGGGAACATCTTTTCAGCTGGCAGCACAGATTTGTTTTCTTCAAGAAACGCACAACGTACTGACAAAATGAATAATCTGTTCTGCTTTATGCTTTATCCATATCATCATATCTTCTTTAGATCATCGATGTGTCGAAAATAATCAAGACTTAAATCAATGAACTTGAAGACTGATGGATTAAAGTACACAACACAGTCACAATATACTCACTATTCAGGTACAGAGTGTTAAGGTATGCGTGTCATCTGCATTTTTTACCTTAAGATCAATATTAAATAATGGTTTTGTGTTGCTAAACTACAAGATTTCTCTTTTGAAATATTAAATATTAATGCATTGTTTGGCCTGAACTGTGGGTCAGGGCTTTGAAGCGGCCAGAGGGAAAGTCAATGAATCGGAGACAGCAGATGAGATCACTGAGGGTTTAAAGAGGGGGCAGCTTACCGTCAGCCGGTCCAGTGAACAGCAGTAGTTCTGGCGCTGCAGCACACCGTTGCGACGGACCTCAGAGCCGCAGAGCAGCCAGGTGACCTTGGTGCGAAGCTGCGGGAGGGAGGGGGAGAGACCTGACAGCGGGCAGGACGGCAGCTCCGGGGGTGCCAGTGTGGTCAGACCGATATGCAGCGAACCGCACCACTGCTCATCCACCTCATCAATCCTCACCTGCAGAGGACAGAGACAGAGAAATCAGGAAAGAGAAGAAACAAGTGCCAGCTACTGTGGGGAAACAGAAACCATGCAGTGTTTTTTCCAGTATACGCAAGTACTGTTATTTAAGATGTTAACTTGAATATTGCTTTAGGTCCTTTTTCAGCATTTCCTGGTAAATACAAATAAATCAAGCCCTCGCTTACCTCAAACAGCTCGTCTGCTTTGAGTTCCTTCCCACTGAACACAATGCCATGAGCATAGCCACCAACTCTGACGGCCTGGCAGCCATCACCGAGCAGCACCACGTTCTTGCCGTGTTTGCTGTGGAGCCGATGGGCCACGCCTGCTACTACACATACAAAAGAAGAAATATGGAGATGAGGCTTTGAGGCCAAATGATATGTGAGATTTGTGTTATTTATTTTACCAAATAAAAACGAACACAAAGTGTTTCAGAATTCATGGAATAATAAATATTTAATATATTATTATAATAATAAAAATGATTTCACTTCATCCTTTTACAAACTTTTCATACAATTCCCAAACTTCTTGACTTGCCTATATTTTTCAGGTTTTTCAAGGCTTTCCAGACCTGAGCACCCTGACCCTGACGTGTACCTGGTGAGTGGATGGGGAAGCTCTTCTCTGTGATATTGCTGGTACAGAGGCTGTTGTCCAGCGGGCCTGAGGAACTGGTGATGGACACCTGAACACACTGACCATACAGGTCGATCACAGCATACACCTCTGAGAGAGAGAGAGAGACATGGATGAGGTATCGGGTCAGCAATTTCACTCCAAACGTTCACTCCAAACCTCAAGCCAATGGTTTTCCAGCAATATCTGATCCTGATTCCTGACCTCTATTGACTATTCGTTACCTGGTGGCAGACCGGAGCAGGCGACACCTTGGTCCATGCCGTTGATGTAATAGTGGAGGTCACCAGTAGCTGAGCGCATCATGCCAATTCGTGAGGCCGTGGTCAGGGAGTCCAGGTCACAACCGTAGTTGTTGCGCATCGTGTTGCCATCCTGCATGATGGCCGTTCCACTGTGGGAAAATTAGTAAGACTGAATTGACCTGATTACTTGAACTCTGTGCATCCACAAATTATTACATTTTGTAATAAATTCTCCTTTTTCATGTTGCTCTATACTTCTTCCAGCAGTTATGGGAAAATAACCTAAAAAAAAATTTAAGTTTATATCGGTAACGGGAGTGGAGTTTCTTCATTTTAGGGCTTCCGGGTTTAAAAAGGCTGAGAATTAAATTAATTATTAAGACAGAGTACATCATTATAACAGCTAGATGCACGTTGTAACAACCTAATAAAAGCCAAAAATATACATAATATGGTAATACAGCGTTTGAGTCGTTTCTCATAACGTTCTACCTGAGCATCCAAGTGTCATAGTCGATGTCAGTCATAGTGTTGGGAAACTCAAGCTCGTCTGGCCTGATGGCCGTCACTCCTGGACACACAGAGAAATCACATGTGAAATACATTTACATGTCTAAAGTGATGTTGCAGAGTTTAATGTTACACACAGCACATACTGACTTAAATAGAAACACCTCACCTGCTTCTATTGATCCCGACCAGCGGTCCACCATCTTCTGAATAACAATTTCAAACAGCTCCCCATCTCGAAGGCACCTACAAGGAGGAAGTTTAAATCCTGAGTCAGCTCCTCCAGTACTCGTGTGTATCTGGTGACTACTGATGTCTAATTATTTCTTATGATCCCTAGATGGAAACAAAGAGCTAAAAGTTTTCCTCACCTGTTGGAAATGACAATAGCGTCGTTGAACTCGCTGCGACAGTTCTGCCGCAGGGCGGTGCGCCCCCCATTGGTGATGACGGCGTTGGTGCCGTGTAGGTGGTGGAAACGCAGGTCGTTGGTGGTGCTGGCCCCTCCTACTGAGCAGGGGCTCCCGGGGGACATGGCCGTGGGGCCCTCTGAGCTGTCCTCTGGGAGAGGGGGGAGGTCCACTAACAAAAGGGAGAGGCAGAGGAGGGGGAATAGATAGAAGTTCACATTTTCTGAAGAAGAATCTCAGTTATTTTAGCATCCTAACTCTTCTCCTCCTCCCTCTCTCACCCATGTCGTCCATGATGGTGGCCTGAGCAGCCTGGCCGTAGAGGTCGACCACGGCGTAGACACTGGGAGGGACGTTCCAGGCTGCTGGACCCTGAGCCACACCGTTTACAAAGAAGTGGAGGCTACCATCTTCTTTCCGCACTACGCCTACTGTGTCACCTGCCTGCAAGGGGGGAAAAGGGGTTAATTAAAAGAGCACACTGAGTAGGGTGCAGTAAGGTGTGTCTCGGGGCCTGTGGGTGGGGAAAAGTTTTCTTACAGTATACTTTTGAATAATATAGTCTCAGTTTTCTTAAAGATGACTAGAATAGTGTAATGGTATTGTATAAACTTAGCCCAACTTAATCAGGAAACAATAAACAGAATCGAAACTTTCTTTATTAATTAGAACATTAAATAGACAAAAATTAAAATCCCATCACTACCCCGCTCTCCCCTCCAAGCCTAGCTGACTGCCAGAAATACCATTTGCTTTGTCATAACACAGATTGTAAAATGGCGATTACTTCTGAAAAGACAATAGGCTCAGTCAATATAACAGACCAAACGCATGATCCCCTCCAGACTTACGTCTGGCGGAGATAATAAGAAATGACTGCGCAGGAAAAGGTCAGAAGTGTTGTGGGAGGAGGATAAAAAAGGCTGAGCTTATTAAAGCTAAGTAATGAAGCACAAATATCACTCACCTTGAGCCGGTCCAGGTTGTGTCCGTACTCATCCAGTATTGTCGTTCCGTTGTGCATCACGCCGTTCCCCGTCATCATCCACGTCCCTGGAAAACAATCCTGTTTTTTTTTGCTGTTCTGTTTGAAAGGCATCTCATAAACTCTTCCACATTGAAAGAACATAGCACTAAAACAACTTTTATTTACTTTTATATACTTTTCATCCATTCCAGTATGTCAGACTGAGAGTCAAAAGAATACGCACTTTAACAAAATCGGATTTATCGTATTTTACCTGAGCGCAGGTTGGTCATGGTGGAGGGCAGCTGCAGGTATGCAGGGTTGTGCGTTGTGACACCGATTTCGATGGAACCCGCCCACTTGTCCACCATCTTGTCAATCCGAACCTGGAACACCTCGTTGGAGCGCAGCGGCCGGCTGCTCAGGACCACGCCATGGTTGAAGTCATCAGTCGCACTGTGTAAGCAGCGTTGTTAGCTTACAAGTATACAACTGTTTCATGTTTTAAGTGCTGCATGTAGAGGATTTCTACACGTCCTCCATTGCAAGCTTTAATATTTTTTCACACTCACTGTGGGCGCAGCGCCGTCCTGCCCTCACTGATAATGGCGGCCTTCTGGCCACAGTTGGAGTGGAACAGAAGTCGGTCGGGCCCCTCCGAGTCTGGCGTGAGGGAAAGAGAGGGCCTGGGCCGGCCGACGTCGGGCGATAAAGCCCTCATGATGGCGTTGTTGCGTCTGAGGCGGTCACTGTGGTTGTGGTTGTGGACTATGGTGACTTTGACGGCCATGCCGTAGAGATCAACCACACCATAGACCACACCGGGGGTCTGGGCTGCCGCAACACCTGGGTAAGACACTGAGTGGTTAGGAGTGGAGACAACACTCAAGGTTATTTGGTTATTTTCAGTTATTCTCATTAATTCTGGCAATTTTGCAATAACTCAACAGCAGATGTTTTTTTATCTAAAGCATCTTGGGATCCCAGATAACAAAAATATAGAAAAAAAAATGTGTTGATAATAATGTAAAAGCAAACAGATATGTTCATGTTGCCCTTGGCCTGATCTGTTCTGATGGGTCCTTAACCATCATTATCAGCCCGCCCTCCCCCAGCAGTGGGCGTCCTTCTACCATCATGATGTGTCCCGACGTGTCTCACCTTGGTCTATGCCATTGATGTAGAAATGGAGCGCTCCACTTGCTTTGCGCATCAACCCTATGTGATCTCCCTCCTGAACATGGATGAGAGGAGATGGAGATTATAAACAACAGACATACTTACACTATAGGTGGCAAACGAAGTGTAATGTGTGTGTGTGTGTATCTCGTCACAAACCTGAAGTTCATCAAGGCTGAATTCACAGTATTCCCTGCGGGTTCCTTTCCCATTGGTCAGTATCCCACAGCCACTCATCATGATTGTACCTAAAATAAGCAGCCAGAATAATGTCATTCATTTCACACTGAACAACTCCTGTTTTGTTTGATACAGTTTCCTGTGTGTGTGTGTGTGTGTGTGTTACCTGAGCGCAGATTGGTCATGGTTGCAGGATAGTCCAGGTTGTTGGGATTGTGTGTGGTCACGCCGATCTCTATTGAGCCTGACCACTTGTCCACCAGCTTATCAATGCGGATCTGAAAGTATAACAGAAACACATTTAAACTAAATGCAGAGATCTTCTCCGTTCTGCCTCAAGCACAAAGTGATGAATATCACCAGACCTCCAGGCATGAAATACAGTAACATTTATGACGCTTTGTCTGTGTGGCCATCCTCAAGTATTTATTCTTTGCAATCTTCTAGTAGTGCTTAAACAGCTATAAATCAGTCAGTGGATGGACTGGAAACAAATTAACAGTTTTGATAATCAATTAAACATTTCAGTCATTTAACAAGCAACATTTCTTTAGTTTTTTATCTCTAGAAATGAAATATCTTGTATCTATTGTCACCTTAGGCTTTGGAAAACTGTGTTGGGCCTTTTTTACTCTCAATTATTAATCGAAAAACAGGTTTACATTGATAAAGAATCCTTATTTGCAGGTCTACTTTGAGCGATGAGTCAAATTATATTATTATTATCATCAAGGTTACTGGTCAGATACACTGGGATATTTATTAATTCAGTATCATCCGCCTCTGCTGGGCTTAATCAAATTAAAAACCATGACAGTAGAGTATATAAGTGAGTGATCACTGGTTAGCGGTCAACAAACATCCCAGCACGGAGTTGTGTGACTGTAAACACCTCAAACATCTCGTTGTGTCGGAGCGGCCGGTTTGTCATCACCACGCCGTTGTTGAACTCGTCCAGTGGTCTCCTCCGCTCCGCCGTTTTGTTGTTGTTGCTCAGTTTGATCAGTGTGCCACATTTCTCGTGGAACAGCAGTGCGTCGTTGGTGGTCATCCCGCCTGTCACAACCCCTGGCCCGACCCCTCCGTTACCAGCCGGGCTGTTATTAGTATTTCCACTTTCTCCAGCTCCTCCTCCTCCTCCTCCTCCTGTTGTCGCCACCCCACTGTCGCTGTTGACCGCGCCTCCTCCACTGCTGCCGCTGCTGCTCCCTCTGTCATTTCTGGCAGAGGAGTCAGTTCCTGCATTGCCGCCGCCTCCTGCTCCTCCTCCACCGCCACCATCTCCCCCTCCACCCTCATCCTCAGCGCGATAAAAAGATACTATTGCGTTGTTGAACACATCAAAGAGCTGGTGCTCTGTTAGAACTGGAGAGAGACATAGAGGAGGAAGAGGAGGGTGTAAATGCTGGTCATGTTGGACAAAGTCCATGACCTGGTCTGAGGAGGATTTTCTTACCTGTGTCAGGCTCCAGGTTGTTGGGGAACTTGTCTGGTCTGCTGTGACTGCAGCTAAGCTCAGGCACTGACAGGGAGGAGAGTGAGCGGGAAACAGCAGGTGAGAACAACAAATCTCAGAGTATAGGTTAGAAAAAGAGAACCACATTGATAAAAAGGCCCCTTACCTTCATCTCCATTCATCATTCCATTCATTGCTGCCACATTCATCAGTGCCGTGATCCCTACATCCCCTTGACCCCCGCACACCACCATCTCTTCCTCCTCGTCCTCCTCATCCTCGTCCTCCTCGTCCTCCTGCTCTATTGTCTCTTTCTCTGCTGAGGGTGGCTCACAGCTCACCACAGTCACTTGAGTGCACTTTCCGTACAGGTCCACCACTGCCCAGAGTTTGGGCGGCAAGCCGCTCGCGGCCGCACCGCAGTCCTGCCCGTTAACCCAGAGGTGGAGATCCCCGCGGGAGCTGCGCTGGATGCCCACCCGGTCGCCCTCGGCTAGCTGGTCGAGGTCGCGGCCGTACTCCTCCAGGACCGAGCGGCCGTCGCGTAGCACCGAGCAGCCCGACACGATCCAGGAACCGCCCTTAAGGCCTGTGGCGCTGCTGGGGAAGTCCAGCCCGGCGGGGTCCAGCGCCGTCACGCCAATCTCGATGGAACCGCTCCACGAGTTCACCTGACGAGAAAGAGGGGGAAGATTTAATTAATATTCACATTATCAACTATTTGCACACAAATAATGACATCACTGCCTTTACACTTTACCAGAGGCTGATGTTATGTCTGCATTTGCCAAAAGACTCGAAGCGTTGCATTTTTTGTGATAGGAAATGAATTTCGTAGAGATGATGTGAAATTTAGAGACACCAGAAAGAAAGAAAACGTAGTAACAAACCAGTTGTCAGCAGCTGCTCCTCTGATCGCAAAAAGACTGGTGTGGGAGTTGCTGTTGAAAGAGTGAAGCAATGTGCTAAAAACTGCAGGTAGTAAACTATAGAAAACAAAGTGTGCCTTGTTGTCTGATCCTTCAGGTTATTTTTAGTCGTTCTGTCAGTGAAGAAAGCAGCTCAGGGAGCACTCCTTTGAAAATAAAGAAGGACAGTGTGAACACGCAGTATGTCATAGCAAAATGTCTGGCAGAAACACCATTACTAACTTACAATACAGTGTGCAAAAAATTAACCCAGGGTCAAACAAATTCATTTCTCATTACCGGTACTCTCCTTAAAGAACCACCCAATGGGCACGTAGCAGCATCATAGACTACTGCAGCACCAGCATCCACCTCCCAAGATGAGATGATAAAAACATATTAATGCAGAAAGGTAGTAGAGTGCTCACTATATTTAGAACAGGTTCAGGAGAACAGAAAAAAAAAGTATTACATCTCGCCATTGTCAACTGATCCAACAACACATATGCAACCCTTGGGCTGCTATTGCAAGTGTTTTGGGAAGTTTGGAAGCTTTCATCCAGTGTGTGCAGATACTCTCCATTTTTTTTTTTTATTTTATTATTTTTTTATTCTCCATTTTTTTTGGGATATGATACCCAGAAAATGTGGGGAGATCCTTGTGTTCCTCAGCTAAAAGTGGAAGGAATCATGATTCCTCAGCTGTTTCAATAGCCAGATGATGGCCAAATCTTCTTTCCACTGTACAGTGACTGAAACAATGACAAGAGGTCTGAAAACGCAGATGCTTATGTGGTCCAGCTGAGATGATTAAACCTGCGCACACAAAGCAGCAAACAATATTTAAGCAAGCAAGCTTCACCTCCATGATAAAACAGTTTCACTGCTAAACCCCTTGTGTTTATGTATGAAATTTCGATCATATCGCATAACACGCAGCCTGAGAAATCCACTTCTTCCAGGAAACACAAAACTCACCATCAGCTCACAATGATGTGATACTTTATTGATCTCCAGGGGTGAGTTCTATTTTTTCATAGCGATTTGCCTCCATGATGTAGATGACACAGTGCAGCGTCAGCTATAAAGCAGTCAGCGCAGCTGGTGGAGAATAAGAGTCCTGCTTAGAGACACTTTAGCCCACCGGATGCTTGCCGACACGGTGGCATGAACCCACGTCACGACATCCAACAAAAAGCCATGCAGCTTGTTTCTCAAGAAAAGAGAAGCGACTCAAAAGTGTTCTGCAACATTAAGATCAATATTCAACCACTCCCCGTTTCCCCTGGTACTCCACAGGACTCTGGTTTAAGTTGGCAGAAATCCACCCAGATGAAGTGACCTTGAGCGTAACATTGAAGCCCCACCAGCTCTCGAGATGTTTTTCTGCAGCTCACCTCCACACCGAGGAGATCCAAGATGAATATAATTTTTTAAAATACTGTCCCGTTTCCCTCCTTCACCTGTTCCCGTGGTGTGCTCTTCAGCCGTGTGGCAGGTGCTATGCAAGGCAGTGTGCTAGCCCCGGGTATCTGGGTTAACAGATTTAGAAGTAAGCCTGACCGGGTCGCTGTGTGGAGGAGACAGACATCTCCTTCCCTTGCTCATTCACTTATGTAACAGCAGCCTGTGGGTGTCTACCTCTCAGTCTCTCTCGCTGTTCAAACGACCAATAACTACAGGATACAGCCATACACGCCAGGCAGGAGCACTGGGCAGCTTTCGAAAAGAATAAAAAAATTAATTGCATCAAAAGCAGGGCACTGCTGAGACTATACAGACCGTACACACACACACACACACACACACAAAACATAACAGATGAACTCTGTATAAGGGAAAGGTGAATATTAACATTTGTAACAACCAGGTTTTAATTATATATATTTATATATATATAAATAAAATAATTCAAAATACTGACATGATTTTGACATAGAAAGTACCACACTAAACTCCTTTATATTAGAAATGCATGGCTTTTTTATAAAGTCCACACCAATTTTAACTAACGTGGATATTTATTATTATATTAAGTCTTAGTTAGGGCATAGTATCGCCAACAAAACAGAACATGACATTGATGTTGGGTTTTGAGGCTAGTATTGGCTAAAGTGCTGCAACAAACTATTTTTTTCAGGCTCGATCCATCGGCCAATAATTTCTCAATTAATAGCGATGAATAGCTTAGTCCACAAAATAGTGAAAAGTGTTTGTCCCGACTCGTCAGAACCCCAGAGACAGCATCAAATAGCCAGTTTTATATGATAACCGGCGCAAATCCCAGAGATATTCAGATTACTATCATATAAGTTTTTAAAAAGCAGCACAATATGCGAGAGGCATGTTCTTTCTCTCAAAGTTGGATCAACCCTCTAGATCCCTTCGTGGACCACAGCTTTAAATACAAACCCAAAACCACTGACAGTGTTGCAACCTGGACAAACTGTCAAATACATCGCGTAAGTTTCTCGTTTATCAAAATCCACTGTAGCTAGTGGATGGCAGTAGACAGTATGGGCAGTCATGCCAATCCGGCACTCTGTGATGGAAAAGTATTGATTGTCAGACAGGCAGTGCATGTCACGACAGCGCATGAGGCTGTTTATGAGAGCTCTTATCAGGCGGAGAGCGCCATAAATGGTGGACAATCATATACGTACAGTAGGTGCTATTAAACCGCATGTCTAGCTTTACTGGCACACGTGCAGCTTCGCCTCATCGTGGTAGATTTCCTGAAGAACTATATGACTGTGTGTCTTGACTGGACACACTGTCATTCGGGGGGTCGGGGGGTCGGGCAGTTGGCGCCTGTTCAGGCTCAAGGGCTGCCATGTTGTTGACAAACCCAGTATGGTTGCATGACTGCAGAGGCCACTACAACAGACAAAGCTCCCATATGCTTGTAAAAGCCAAAAAGTAAACACTGTGCACAGGCTTGTGTGATGTGACAGAGACCTGAGTCACATTGAGCACATAGCACATAGACAGGCACTTATGTTGACGATCTATGAAAGGCTACCAGGAATATATGCTTAAACCTTAAGGGACATTTTAGGTTATGAGACCTTTAACAGAAGAAGTAGTTTTGAGAGAGGGCAACCTGTATCTTAAACAATGGATGTATGTAGTAAAGGAATGAGAGGGAGGCCTTCCCAGAAAATGGGAGAAATTGATCACCCTCTGTGGAAACAACAAGGACACTATCATAACTGGATCTGGATTCATCAAAGGACAATATGGACCTAAAAACAGTAGAGTAAGAAATGTATACTCCACTTGATCCCCTATTCTTTGGGATAAAAAGTGGTCCAAATAAAGTTAAATTAAAAGCAAATGTCCCAGCAATGAGGCTGAAAGAGTGTATGTTTGCACCAGAGTTTTGGCTTTTAGTGGTCAACCTCCTCATGCCTGAATATGGATCAAGACTCACCAAGAGGTCAAGCCGAGTCCTTTAACACGGAACTCTGGATGTTATTAATGACACGGGTAGACGACAGCAGCGGCTAACTGTGTTTGTTTAGGTTCACAGACAGCCTGTGAGTCAGTAGGATAGTAGCCCAGCCTGGTAGTATGAGCACTGCAGTATATTATTAGCCTCAGGGACGGACTGGCAGCTACGGCTGTCATCGACTTCTTCAACACAAAACTAAACAGAGACACGTTCACCAGCTCACTTAACTCACTGCTGTAGAACAATAAACAAGTCCTTATCAACACACAGAGCCCCCAGTAGCAGCTTTTAGAAAAGCTAGCCCGGGCTAGCCTGAGATCGCACCGCCTGCTCCTGCTAGCGGCTCATTAGCATAGCTAGCTGGCGGAACCGAGGCAACACGGACAGGTTATCGATAGCTCAGTGATCACACCTATCGATGTGTTAATCAGGTCCGCCTGCCCGCCTGTGACAAATATCTGACAGTGTCTGCAAATCGCCCCTGAACAATCCGCGACAGCCGTGGTCGCTGTCAAGCCGTGTGAACCGCCCCGGATCGGTGAAGCCCCTCACTGCGGACCGAGACACCGGCCCGTCCCACCAGCGCGGCTCCCGCTGCTCTCATCCCCGCTCAGCGGCAGGCCTGTTGTTGTTTACCTTCTTATCAATACGGACGGTGAAGACATCCCGGTCCCTCAGCGGCTCCTTACTAAGCACCAGGCCGTGGTTGAACTCCTGGACTGGCTGGTTGCGCCGGGCGGTTCGGTTCGAGTTGGACAGGCCGATCAGCTTTCCGCTCCGCGGATGCAGCTCCGCCGCCATCTTCAGTGGGCGGCCAGTGTTCACGACACTCGGGGTTTGCGACAGTAACGTTATGTTAGACGGTAGATTTCACACTCACAGCGCCGCACCCAGCTCTGTAATACAATGGCTAAAACATTCATTTTAAGCTTTACACTTGTTTGCAAACAATGGTGTTGTTTTAAATATGACATTTAAACACTAAATACAACGTTTATATTTAAGCTTCATAGAAATCGAAGCCTTCATATTTAATTTTAGCCCTGTTTCTGTCTGAAATGTACGATTTTTTGTTTTTATTTTTTGGCTTTAGTCTAAATGATGAATGTGGTGTCCGCTGAAGGCAAAACATTTTGACTTCGGTGGACATTTTATTCATATATAAATACCGCAAATGACCAAGAAGAAGACTGAACTGCATATCTGCCAAAATATTTCCAGTGTGTGAAGGACAAAAGGCCTTAACACCCCCCCGTCTTTACTTATTTATATTAATTGAGGGCCGTCACCCCTAGTACGGTTGATTTCATAGATAAAATATATTTTCTTTATGTGTTTTATGTTGTAGGATTGGTTAGTTTGAATGTTTTAGGCCTATTTAAAATGCTTTAAATGCTTCTACTTGAATTTTGGACAATAAAGAGATTATATTAAGCCTGTTTCATCATCATCATCATCAACAACTTTATTAAATACATTTCACACGTACACACGTTAAAATGTAGGCTATGTGTAATAGCCTGCATTTTAATCCGCAAGAATATATCTAAAAACATTCCTCAAAATCTTACTGATGTGAAAAACTGTAATGATTGTGATTTTGAGTAATTTAATGAATATTCAAATGTCTCCCTTCCTTTTCTTTCTGTGATTATTTAACACATTACTTTTACACACGTGCATTTTGCTTAATAAATATTTAATTAAAGAAAAAGGAGCATTAAAATCATTGACAATTTTTATTAATTAGATGATAATTAGATTACATGAATCTAGTGTTGTTTTATTGTTTGTGTGAATCATACACAGTGGATGGTATGACTCTAATTTTGTCTTTAAAAGTCCACTAGATGGAGCAAACTTCATGTGTTAAATCTCATCTCTCAGTCTCATTCTTATTTCTATGAACTGGACATTCAGTAGGTAAGGTGATTTTAATGTCTGCATCTACTCCAGTAAAGTGATAGGCCTACATAAAATATATACAGGCCCTATTTAGCAAAATAGCAGTTCTATTAAATCAAAATTACACTCACAATTATAACATCAATAATTGAGCTAAGCCTGGGTCAGACTTAAACAGAGCTGTTTATGCTGTTTGCTCTGTTTAAGTCTGACCCGGCCCAGAGTGCTGCAAATTGAGGGATTATTTTACAATAAAGCCTACCTAATGTAATGTCGTACATACCCTTAAAATCAGTTCAGGAAAAACAACGTAACGAACTCTGATAGCCACGGTACTCCACATCCTCCCTTATCATTTCTATCCAGAAGGTAAACAACAGTCCATGGGTGTTTTCATCAAGTCTCAGTTTATAAGAATTTATTTCTAAACACAAATGTGGTGTTTTAAAAACAGGAAAACTGCTCCTACTCAACAGTCTGTTCATGAAAAGACAAAAGTTAAATTAGAGCTAATAAATTAATTTGTTGTTGTTACGATATTGAATACTAGCTAAATTTCTTCTCAATAAGTAACGAGCATTGGGTTTGAGGTAAAAATGACTTCTTAACCCCCTTTTTCTCTGCTAATCAGCCATAAAACTTTAGTGTTTTTAATCAAATCCAATAGTTTAGTTTAGTTTAATCTCCTTAAAGCACTATTAGCCTTTATTTTGCCTCAAATCAGCAGTAAAATTCACGTTCATAGATAGCCATCATTAAGGAGAATCATAATTTATTAGAAACATACTGTTAGATACACCAAAGTCACAAAACCACTCACATTAATCAGAATATTCTGTTAAAATCGGGCTAATGGGATAGATATTTTTTGCACAACATATTAATGTTTTAGAAGAATTGGTACAAATACCACATTCAATTACAGACTATTAGTAGCCTAATAAGAGGGTTTAGTGGTTATTAGGGTATTGTTGTGCTCTGGCTACTGTGCCTGCACTTTGCAATCATTGTAGTGAACCCAGAGGGCATCCCCTGCCAGCATCTAGTCCACATATTGTACATGCATACTTTCATGGTCTATGCAGCGCAGCTGTGAGAAGAGATCGACATGTGTTTGACAGCTAAATCGAGGTCCAAATCCCTCCCTTGGACCCGAATTTTCTCCAGACAGCCTGTCAAGAACTGGGAGCCTACATTGTCCTCACCCTCGCCTGAAAAGTAAAACGAGACACAGTCAAACACAAGTGACCTTGCATTACACTCCGTGAAGCTCCTTGTCTGGCCTCAATGGATTTTCTGTAAGGACATATATTTTATTGCAACTTGTGCTTTCAATGTTATTTATGTTGTTATTATTTTTTTTATTGCATATTTATTCTATAAGCCCTGTCTGCAAATCAAATTCCTCTTTTTTGAACAGTAATCTAAGATTGATTTGAAGACTGTAGCAGTTCAGAAATGATTCAAGACTGCACATCATCACAGTTTAATCTCACCTAGGAGACCTCCAACGGCAAGACGACCCTCTCTCCATGTGGTCAGATAATCAGGGTGGCTCTCAGACCTCATAGATAACGTAGTGGTGTTTGATTCATCTTCATCTTGGAGCACTTGCAGTAAATCTGTCTTAAAGGTTATAACCAGTCGCTTGAAATTGTCTTTCATGCTGACTGTATCTTTACCAAAGGTGAGCGTCACCTCCTGCAAATTCAAAAGAGAGACAGGAGAAAGAACTATGTGGATGAATGCATAGTGGTGTCCAATCTGTGTGTTCACATGTGTGTTTGTGTGTATGTACACTGAACAAAGCGCAACACTTTTGTTTTTGCCCCCATTCATCATGAGCTGAACTCAAAGATCTAAGATTTTCTCTGTGTGCACAAAAGGCCTATTTCTCTCAAATATTGTTCACAAATCTGTCAAAATCTGTGTTAGTGAGCACTTCTCCTTTGCCGATATAATCCATCCACCTCACAGGTGTGGCATATCAAGATGCTGATCAGACAGCCTGGGTATTGCACAGGTGTGCCTTAGGCTGGCCACAATAAAAAGCCACTCAAAATGTGCAGTTTCACTGTATTGGGGGGTCCAGGAGCATCAGCAAACCACTCACACACACACAACGCCATACATGCTGTCTGCCATCTGCCCTGTACAGTGAAAACCGGGATTCAGCCGTGAAGAGAACACCTCTCTCAAGTGCCAGACGCCATCGAATGTGAGTATTTGTACTGCCAAATTGTCTGAAACGCCTTTGGAGACGGCTTATGGTAGAGAAATGAACATTCAATTCATGGGCAACAGCTCTAGTGGACATTACTGCAGTCAGCATTTCCCTCCAAACTTGCGACATCTGTGGCATTGTGCTGTGTGATGGAACTGCACATTTTAGAAATGGCCTTTTATTGTGGCCAGCCTAAGGCACACCTGTGCAATACCCATGCTGTCTGATCAGCATCTTGAAATGCCACACCTAGTGGATGGATTATCTCGACAAAGGAGAAGTGCTCACTCACAGATTTTGACAGATTTCTGAACAGTATTTGAGAGAAATATGCTTTTTGTGTACATATAGAAAGTCTTAGATCTTTGAGTTCAGTTTATAATTTTGTTCAGTATATGATGAAGCGAAATGTTCACGTAAGCTACGAAGCCACCCTCACAGCACCACGAGCAGTTTTAAATAGACGCTAGGAATTATTAGCAAATTCAGTGTGACTCGTATCTGATTTGTGTGCACACCTCTTTGTTATTATTGGCCACTAAAGCGAACATGAGGTCTTGCCCAGGAGCCTTGATGCTCAAAATGGTCCCATCCATCTTACTGAAATCTCCCAGCAGTTCAGCCATGACCCCATCATCTGACTCAATTGGGAAAACTGCAGAGGAACAAAGAATAACTCACAACATGAAAATAATAATTAATTTGTATTGGAGGGACTTGTTAACCATCCAGAAAAAGGCATGTACATTTATTCATTATGTTAAATCTGATTGCAGCTAATTATAAATAAACAGATGCAATATTGCTACCCAAGATGTCATGCCATAAAAGAATGCATTTTCCAGGCCTGGTGGAAGGCTTGTTATTACTGAAGGAGTGTTAGCACTTGCCCATGTCTTGTATAATGGAGCACAATGTTCCCACCTGAGGTGTTGAAAATGGCAAATCCGGTGCCAGGGAAATAGCTGCCAGGTTGCACGTTTTGATAGCAGGGCCACAGCTCCTCCGCCTCTGTCTCCCAGGGGAGGCTGAGGTTTAGCCAGTTACCTTCCCGCACACAGCCGTCCATCTGTGGCTCGAACTATGGCAAAGAACGCAACTATGCATTTAGGGGAATGATCGGGGGAGCAGGGAGAGTGATTGGTTCAGAAATGTTCAAGATTGTTCATGGTCATTTTTCAGTGCACATTCTCACAGTCCTGTCACAGGCTGCTGGTACAAAACACAGCTGCAGCTACAATGCGCTGTGACATGTATAGGTATACAAGTAATTGTGTATGTTTTATTTTATTGTACTTAATTCTGTTCTGTTTAAATTAAACATTTGTATATACAGTATGTACTATGTGTCTGTATATGTGGTGAAGGGGATTAAACTTCATTGTGCAAGCCTGTGTTGTAAAATGACAATAAAATAAACCTTGAATCTTGTAAGCTGACTTTGAGTGGGGATATTTGTATTGTTTTGAGAAAGGGGGGTAAGGTTGTAACATTTCATCAAAAGAAACATCATTCTCTCTGGCTGTTTTTGTACAACCTGTACCTAATGTTTTAGTACTCAAGATCACTTTTTGATGGTCTTGGTCTCGTCTGGACTCGACCGCATTTGTACTCCAGCCAAGACCATAACTTTGGGAATATCAATAAATTGCTTTTACATTGTGTGATTTATTTGTTAACATCCCAACTTTGATTGGATATAAAAAGTATTTCTTCAAATGCAACAAATAACCCTAATTAAAAATATGTTGTTACCGTTAACGACTGTCACCCATACCCGGAATGGTAAGCATGGAAAAGGAGTGTTGGATAAAGACGCTTACGCTGATTTTAGCTCTTAGTGTTTGTATTTGGGTGTTTTAATGGGAATGTCGATCTTTCACATCAATTTGAGAAGTAGGGGAGAATGGGGTATGTTGTCACACTTTTCACACCATCTAATATTTACTGAGCACCGTATATCACAATGGTACACTGTCATACCAAATGAAAGAATGAAGTCTTGGGCAGAAGTTTTGTATTCATTACATCCTCATATCTTATCTCATTATGGAGCTGTAGACTGTTGAATAGAGAGTGTGCACTTGTGACAATTTGCCCCATTGGCAGGTAAGTTGTCACACTGTATAGGGTAAGTTGTCACACTGGATTATCAAACAGTTAGAACACTTAATTGTGAATATTGATTTCAATTTCAAATTGTAACCAGAACTAAAAGTAAAATCAATCAATAATCAAGCCTAGAGAATTTGGAAAAGAAATAATTTAATTCAAAACAAAAATGTTGGCAGAGCACACATTAAGTGTGACAGCCTCTTTCATTGAACTTTAAAATCAAACGTTCTCTGGAGTGCAAATAGATCTATGGTAATTGAATGTAATGCTGCAGATAACTTGCTTAAATGTATAACTTAACTAAACAGATGTGGTGTTTAAACACACTAATGCAACAATGTGCATTTTTGTACGACCTACATATGTATCTGACTAATCAGACATGTCTTTAGTGTCACAGTTCTGGTACACATAAATTGCCTGGCCTGAGGTGCAAACATCGCGGGCCCATTTGTTGCATTTCACACACTTAAACAACGTCTTCTTTCGAATATTGTATGAAAAGGGCTCCACATAGATGAGGCCAAAAGAGATGTCGGCGGCTTACGTCAAAATTCTTAGCTGTACTTCTGATTGATTTGTTCTTCAACTTCATCTGCCTGACTGTCTTTAACATTATGTCAGGCGGTGTACTGCCATTCTCTGTCTTCAGTTGATAATTTTCTTCCTTCCTTCAAAAACACATTCCTCCTTGCAATTACAAATTAATTACAATCTTATTTGTCTATTACCCTTGTTGCCTAACTAAATTAATAACTGGATCATGTAGTGTGTGTGTGTTTGTATCTACTAACATACTACATGCCTACGGTATAAGACTGTATATACTCATGAATTCAGTCTTGTCAAGGCATATGGCTGCTGCTGTAAACTACAGTGTGTAATATTCTATTTACAGTATCATTTAATACTTGTGTCAGAGGTAATTACACAATTTCACATAGTTTTTTGAGCATTTTCTATGAATTTATTTGTACTGGGGCAGCTAATCACATGTGACGACTTGCCCCAAAGTCATTGAAACAACTTGCTCCAAAAATGTGTGCTAATGTTGGCTAAATCTCTCAAGGTTAGCTTAACATAGCACTTCAGCTGAAGTATCAAAAGACACGTTATTGTCTCCTCAACTTTGTGCAAAGTTATCAATTTGAACATTCATACCTAAAAAGGTTGGAATACATAAAATGTGAAGTGCAAATGTTTTACTTTTGGAGCAAAAAAATAATAAGATTGTGCTCACTTCAGATTAGAGTGACCTTGACCACATGTGAACAGGAAGTTGAACATAGAAAAAGAAGTCACACAAAATGGCTATTTGATTTTTGACATAGAGCCTCTAGTGTTGGAGTTATGAGCAGTGTGACAACTTACACACGAGACGACTTACCCCGCTCTCCCCTACCCATGATCTCATTTCACATTTTATTGTGTGTCATGTAATGCGGGGAACTGATCTTGGTCTTGATTCGGTCTTGCCCTCCCCCGGTCTTGATCTAAACTTGGTCTCAGCCCCTAAAAGTCTTGGTTTTGTCTCAGTCTCCATAAACTCTGGTCTTAGTCTTGACTACAACACTACCTGTACCACTTTTAATAATGCTCTCTCTCTCTGTCCCTGCAGGTTATCATCATACAAAGCAGAGGTGTGTGCTGCGGATGTATCAGGTCGATGCAAAGTTGATCAAATCATTCCAAAATAATTAATGGGATCTATTGAACAAGACAGATAAAAGAAAAATGTTAAGTATCCCAGAGTGGATTAACACACTATACCTGAACAAATAGCTTTTCCTTGTCCATCAGGACCCCGCCGAGGGCCAGTCGGAGTTCACCTGAAAGGACCTCCTCTGTCTGTTTGGACTGCATGCCCAGCACCAGCCTATTCGAGCCGTCCACCTCTAGAATCACAAACTTCTCTTGGTTGCTCACCTCAAGCTTGGTGGCACCAGGAGCAACAAGAAGAATTCAGACTAAAAGTTCCTGCTTTGCAACACTTGTCCAGTATACTGTATGATGATTGTTATTATAATGTCCATTTTAATGCAATTTTGAATCTTCAAATAAATATAATTACTTGTTTCCAGTGCAAAATAACTTATTTCTGAGATGTTATTTCAAAAAGAAATTTTTGATAAAAAGAAATTTTTTACTACACTTGAAACTCACTGTGTGCCATTTTCCATCATTGAGCTTAAGGCCGCCTGCCACACTAACAAGAGTATCTTCTTTGCTCATCTGCATCAGAGGGATGCCATCTTTCAGGGACAAAACAAACCAGTCGTCCCCGTTTTTGGTGTCTCCATAGAAAATGACGCCTTCTGGGTCAAATGTCCGCAACTGAAAAGATGACTTAATACTGCAGAAACAGAAAAACATAGCAGAATAGTCTTAAACTCAAGGGAATGCTGGTCCATAGACGATTAGACTCCCTATTTTTGATTACTTTTTCTAGGCTTTTGAAATCTTATTGCTGACCAACAATATTTTTGCTTTCAATTTACTCAGACCAGTGCAGGGGTAAAATTCAGTGATAGTTCTACGGGCCTACAGCTGGAGAAAGGCAATATAATGAAGGGTTATATAATTTTTATGTTATTAAAAAGAAGAGAGCCAGGATCAACAATCCTCCAGCAGGCCCAGAATTCTTAACTTGCTCCTGTACTTGCTTCCACATATTCTCCTCACACTGCTTGCACTGAAAGTTTTCTGCAAACTTTGAACTAGCTCCCAGGTCCTGTTTCAATGTCAAATATGCAAAAGGCCTTTTTTTTTGCCTCTTTGACCACAACTTTTCAGTGAGTAGTTCATGTGAAGCCTTCACGGTACAGTGATTTGCTCCTCCTGATATACCTGCTGATCTCACTGAGGTTGACTGTTGTGTGGACCAGTGGGCTCCAGATGTCTCTGTCCTGGCCGAGGTAGACGGTAGCCCTGCCTGATACTTCTTTCTGGAAGACACAATGTTCATAAGGTAACACTTATTCCACACAGCTCACATTCATTAAACCCTGCTTTTGAATTTTCTTTTTGTCAGATTTTTTGATTTGGTTAGTGGTTAAAACCATATTAAACAGAGTAATGGATTTTATTCAATTATTGATTTAATTAAAACACTTAATTACTGTTTAACAAGAGAAGTGCGGTCACTCAACTTCTGAAGTAGTAATGAAGTGCAAAATCAATGTGGAGCCATTGACAAGAGAGCCTGAAGGAATAAAATTACAGAATATACTGATATATATATAGTCAA
Organism: Micropterus dolomieu; assembly: GCF_021292245.1. Taxonomy (NCBI): domain Eukaryota; kingdom Metazoa; phylum Chordata; class Actinopteri; order Centrarchiformes; family Centrarchidae; genus Micropterus; species Micropterus dolomieu. The sequence continues at coordinate 19,764,078 of NC_060161.1, read as the reverse complement.
TGACCACCCATGAAATGGAGGGAAATCATTGGCAGTGTTGTGGTTATTCTGCTTATTTGTCCGCCCACAAACTGAGCAAAGTTCTAAGTCTAAACAAATTATTATTTGGGCATGCTGGGATACCCATCTAAGACTGACATCTGAAGTGAATGCAGGATGAGTTGATTCATGTTTTACTGGTTAATCTTTGGCTTACATACTGCACTTTGTCTATCCTCCATCTTTCAAAAAACTATAAAACATAGAACACAGAGGATGTTTTGCTAGAAAAAAATGAAGTAATGCATCATTACAGTCTTTTTAAAATTGTCCAAGATGTTCTGAGACAGATATTCCCAAATAGTTAAGGACTAGGTGATTAAGTAATTTTAAAGCAAGCAAAAACACATCGCAGGAACAGTTTGTGCTTCTACCTAGATTTAGGGACTTAATTAAAGCTACAAAATACACATGGATCACTTAAACACCATTGTGATATTGGACTTTCCACTGTTTTTAAATTAAGACTGATGAGAGCATTTTAACACAACGCACACAGATACCAGTATTCATTCCAGGCATTATAATCGTGGCATTGCATGTGAACATACCTTACCCCGTCCGTTCCCTTGCCCCTCGGCTCCCAACAGCAGCGTGAGGCTCAAAGCCAGCAGCAGTCCACCTGCCATTGTTTTCCAAAACACGGCCATCCTTCAGAGCATTCACCCACCCAGGCCTCCCAGTGTGCAGTCTCCCGAGCCCTTGGGTGGTCCGCAGACTCCAAGCTACCCTAAGGTGTCAGTGGTGGGACGAGGAGCAGAGACTCTGCAACATGTGAGTGAAGAGGTCGTGTGTCCTGGCACACTGTCCCGGGGTCCAGAGGACAAACATGCCATGATCACTGCAGGTCATCGTACCCCAAGAGAAAGTGCTCTCTCTGTGGTTGTGACTGATGTGTAAAAGATAGAGTGGGCAGAGGGCAAACACAGGAGCTATAGAGTGAAAGGCAGAAAGAAAACATGTCACACAGGCTGTTATATGAATTATTCTTAATTCAGCAAACAAAATGTTTTAATAAAGTGTGCATTTCCCTCAATCTGTCAGTCTCCTGCCTTTGTGGTGGCTAATGTAGAGTGAACAACTGCAGGCAGGGTGAGTGACCTTAGCCAGACCACTGATGTGTGTTTACCCATTGCACAGGAACCTTGATTCACCACTGCTGGCTCTAACTCTAACTCTAATTGTATGTGTGTGTGTGTGTGTGTGTTTAGAGGGGATCTGTGCTTCAAGCCACAAAACTCTTTTTTTCTCTTCCGTTGGCTGCATTCCCGTGATACAGTCTCCTTCCAGGAAGGCTGTGATAAAAAGGGAAATACTGGGAAAAGTGCAACACACACACACAGAAAAGTACAATCAGCAACAGCCCATTAATTCAATTGAGTATTTGAAGTTAATCTGAAATGTCAAATCACAAGAAAACACAACATTTCTCCTGCTCACGTGTGCAACATCTGATGCAAGCTTATAAACTGTCACTGAGTATGTGCAGATTTTCACAGCAGACATCTCGATGTCACCTTAAGAAAATCACATGTGTAAACAATAACAATAATGGAGGCTGCATTCCATTTAGCTGAGCAAGTTTCAGTGTCCTGATATTGTGCATGCTGGCGCATTGTAATAGCTTACTGGGACACCTGAACAGAGATGTTGTTAATGTTATTAGTAACACCTGTGCTTATCCTCCGAGACAAGTCAACGTGTCTGCTGTGAAAAAGATCCACTGAGGTAAACTATTTCACTGCTGAAAAACTGAATGTATTATTGGCAAAAGAGCACTGTGACTTTAAAACAGAACCATCCCAGAGGCCTTGAATGCATTTTTTTTTTCACCCTTGACATTTCATGATGGATGTTTTGAGAAATATACTCAATTTCTGAAATACTTTCATTCACAGTCAATTTTGTCAAAAGAAATTCATCTCTGACATCATGTTCTGGGACTGCAAAGATGAGCGAGTCACCCAGCCGACCGTTTCTGTTTAAACCACTAAGTGTCACTAGTGGGAGTGTGATCATTCAAGGATGATAAGAAATCCTGCTGCCTGTCTGTTTACATGTGAGGAACAAATTACAGAACACAGTGTATTTTTATAAATTTAGAGAAACATGACTGTGCACTGTGGAAACACAGAAGACATTAAATTGACACTGAAAGAACGGTGAGGGAAGTACCAAACAATAAACCATGTGCAGAAAGTGCAAAATTCACAATTTATTGCGCTTTTACCAAATGACTAGATCTTAAATGTACATTTTGCTGGAGAATTCACAGGGAGGATCAAACAATGTGAGACCAGGCACCCGCCAACTTGTTGTTGCACATGGTTCAGATTAAGAACTCTGGATCAACTTGTAAAGATTAATAGAGACATCGTTTAAAACTAAAAAAATATGAGGCCAGACTAGAGCTGATTTCATTGGGTCATCAGGTTAATACTTTATTTTGTTTGATTGCAGCAAAGAGAAAGAAGGGGAGACGGAAACAAGGGGAGAGAGAGAGAACAAGAAGAATGTCGGAAAAAGGAGACTACAGACTTTGGGAGAGCTGTGGCTACAAGCCTTTGTATCAAATCTAAAGACAAAGTCATCAGGCAACATTAAAACATCTTTTAAAAATAACATTAACATATTTTGTGGGCTCTATATGGCACAGTATTACCCTAGACATGTACACGATACCAAAACAGTTTAGCCACACCCCTACGTCTATGAACAGCTTCATAGCAAATAAAGCCATGAAATCTATCTCCAAATTGTCATTTCTCAAGAAAATGTTCATTTACTATTTAAATTTCTTATGCCATATCAAGGCACCTTATCAGTTGAAATCTGGCAGATCCACATCTTACTATAGATAATTATTTAAATATCAAAGCAGAGGCACATTCATTTAAACTAAAACATACAGTAAATATTTGTATATTACCACCAGATTCCAGTCCAGTCACTACAATACGTCGATTTGCATGCTTTTGGTCTGTATGATAACCGTGATGGCAAACTATGGCATAAGAAATGGTCCAAAAACACAAACATGTCCATCTACAGGAATGGCTTGAGATAGTGAATTGGAGACAGCAAGGCTTTTTTACACTGAAACTAACCCACAGGAAAAGTGTCAAAGAACAAAAAAAAAATAACAGGTGGCCCATATACTGCCAAGGGATATGCTGCTCAGGCAGATTTACAGTATTTTGGTTTTCTTCTTCACACAGTCACTCACTCTCGTACACAAACCACGTACGCCTGCACGCAAAAGGCTTGTAACCACACCCAAGGGGATGGCTTGTGCGCCCCTGCAGTTGGTCACATGTGTTTTAACACTCCCGTTTGAACCAAAAGGTGCCCCAGTACCATCACAAACACATGCGCACACGCGCGCACGCGCACACACACACACACACACACACACACACACACGTACTTCATTCAGAGGAGGTGCAGAGCGCGGGTGTAGGCTTGGGGGAGGAGGGAGAATTCAACTCCAGCTCCTAAATAGTGACTGTGAGACGTAAATGTGGCAGCTAGTTTTGTGGAATATTTCCAAACTGCGGTCTATAATGCGTAAAAAAAAATACATATATATTAACAGAGATATGGAAGATGAAAAGGCCAGAAAATATAGAAGGGAACAGAAACAAAAGCTGTGCGCACGATGCCAGATTTGCTGAGGATATAAACGGTTAGGAAGCAAGTGTTGCTCATGCTTTGTGGATACAGAACCCAAGTTTACTGACATGTTCCTAGGACTACTGTATATATGCATACCAGACGTTATACGGTTCTTTAACAGGTTATTTGTGTCAAAACAGAAAACAAAACGGAACTGAAACCAACTCTATAATTAATGCAGCTGTACTTCATTAACCTCATGACTAAATTTACATTCATATTTTTAAGTTTACTCCCCCTTTTTTACTGAAGCCATGTCCATCTGGTAAGAGGGCTAAACAACATAAACAACAGCATCGTTTAACAAAACAAACATATAGAGATAACATTACACATAACAAAAAGGCCCCAGGCCACCTGGGGAGTTTCGGCCACCACTTTGGCTGCTAAGCTCAGCCTTTTTCTACCTCTTAGTAAATGACACAGGGCAGGAGGGGAAATAGTTCAGGCTATCTCCAATCTCCCCTCAGTTGGGAAGCCGGACTATGTATTTTGTCCCCAAAGTCATTTCTGTGGGGCCTTCTGACTCAGAGTCCCACAGTTTTGTGCCCACATATTTCTTTTCCTATCCAGAAACAACACCCTGAATCCATTTTTCTTTTTCCTTCCTTGCTATCGCTGTCTTCTTCCTGGCTTAGGAACTGGAGCCTTCTTTTCTTCCAATCAAAGAGGAAAAGGCTACGCAAGATGAAGGTGGACTGGTTTTTATTCTTTTCCTTTTTTATGTGAAGGAAATGAGATGAGAAATGGAAGTGCAACGGTCTACCAGCCTTTAATTCTTACCCATTGGCCAGCTACATATCCAAAGCAGCTACAAGTGTCCCCTTTAAGTGATCACTACTTCTCTAATTTGTGCACATAAGGTATAAACTATGGTGAATGCTATACAGATCCTACAGTGTCATCCGGCCAAAAAGTCGCCAGTTTAGTTGAGACATTAGAAGCTCAGATGATCTGTCATTGTCATAGACTTGCGTCCAGCCATAGCATTGACTTCTTAGTGATTTGGATATGAGGATTCACTTCTAAATGCACTTCTACACATTAACCTACAGTAGCTATTCCAACTAGAGTAGCAATGCTGTGTGCGACTCACATGGAATGATCTAGTCATTCACGCACATACTTCATCACTCACAAACACACACACACACACACTCACTTTCACACATATGCAGTAATACCTGCTTAAGCCCCCCTCTGCATGCACAAATCCCTGCGTACATGTGCATGTACATGCTCATATATAACTTTCATGGACAGTTTAACAACAGGATACACCTGCATTCTGATTTGCTCATACAAACATATGCAAGGTTTGAGTTGCTTAATGCGCCACCTCCAGCTGAGTTGAGTAAGGACTCTTCAGTCTCATTCCTTATCCTTGCCCACACAAGCCTTCCCTGAAGAGCGTTTATCCTCGTTATGCGGTGACTATAAAGGGAAGCATACTGAACTAATTTTTCACACAACACACACCCTGTTAGCAGTTCTTATTCTTATAGATAATATAATGAGTCAGAGAGGAAGATTAATCAAGCTCTAGAACTACGACACACTACAGCAAGACAGGAGAGACACGGAGAAAGGTGAGCAAGAGTAAAGAGAGGGGAGTAATGATACGTCACTATAATATCGGCCTCTCTCCCCGTTTCTTTGCTCATTCTCCTCCCTTCAACCTACTCCAGATTTAATGCCTAGCACTGATCTCTACTGAATAAAAGAGAGGCAGGGGTACTGTGCGAGTGTACTCAGTGACCCAGTGAGCACGCACCCCTGCCGCTCCCATCCTAAACAGGCCAGGCCGTCCCCATTGAAATATATTCCTTATAGTGCTTCTGTGTCCTACGGTTTGCTGCTGCTGCTGTCTCGTTGCTTCTTGCTGCTGCCGCCGCTGTTGCTGTAAAGGCCAGGATTTGCCACAAGAGGGTGAGGGGCTGCGCCCATGTAAGGCCCAGCAGTGGCTGCGTAGTTGAAGATGGCGGGTAGGAAAGGCAGAGGCTCCACCTTGTCCCCTCCAGGTGCCATCATATTCAGAGCCACAGGAAGAGCCGCCAGGTTATAGGGGTAGGCCAGCAGCTGGGGCCCATAGAGCAGCTGGTAAGGGTCCGGATAAAATGGCAGCTTAGCCAGGTCCCCGCCATTAGGGACCATCATTTTTCCCAGTGGGCCAAAGGGAAAAGCTCCAGCGGGATAGGAGGACATAAGCAGGTTTTCCTCCTGCTTCTTACCAGAGCTGTAGCTTTCCGGCACAATAAGGGGTAGGGGATAGTTCTGGGCAGGGTAGCCCAGTGGGGTGGCGTCCCCCGGCTGGGAATCTCTGGAAGAAACAGTGTCCTGGTGCTCCGGCTCAGGTGGTTGAGGGGCTCGGGGGAGAAGCAAAGCATGGGCAGAGGGGCGGTCACCGGCACCAGCTGCTCCAGTGGCCAGTGGGAGCCTGTCAAGTCCTTGTGAACTGGAGTGGACCTGGCGGTTGGCTTGAGCTAAGAGTCCAATAGCTGAGGGGGACCGACAGGGGGACTTGGGAGTGTGCCTGCGTGAGGAGGGTCCATTCATAGTGGTTTGAGTGGGGATATGCTGGGGGGACGGCACAGGGCTCAAGGGCTCTTCTTTGGGGACCAACAGAGAAATCTGGTCCTCTGGGGCGTGTACAACTCTACTCATTTGCTGCGCCCTCTCTATCTCTTTTTCTCTCTCTTTCAACATTTCTTTGTCCCTCTCCCTTACCCTCTGTCTCTCGAACTCCCTCTCTTTCTCTCTTAGCCTCTCTATCTCCCTCTCTCTAGCTAGAATAGAGGACATGGTCAGGTCTTGTGCTTCAGTGGGAGAGGGACTCCTGGACAGGGATTGAACTCTGAGATCTTGGACCAGAGGTGGTTCCTCATAGCCTGCATGTAGAAATATACCACTCCCACCCAGCCTCTCTCTGTCCATAATGACCCCATCCCGTTTCATGAATCCCCCCTCGGAGCTGGGAGCTGTTGTCATGGAAACAGGAGGAGCAGCAGTGGTTATTCTAGTCTGTGATGTCATGGGCACGATTGAAGAGGTGTTGGTGGATGCCACGATGTGCGCCGGGCTGGGTATTCTGTGAATGTGGCTGTCTAGGTTCTTTTTGCTGGGGGTGCGGTAGTCCAGACATTCAGGTCCATTCATGACTAGCACACTCTGGAGCGTAGAGGGTGTGGCAGGTGGGAATTCATGTTTAGTGGGTGTAAGGTTAACTGGGCTTTCTAATGGAGGGTCTGCAATCTGTGGGCTTGGCTCTCTCTCTGGAGCTGGATGTGTGGGCTCAACCAGTTCAAGTTTGTCACTGGATTCTGACATCTGATGTTCATCTGTCAGTTCACAGACATGGTCTTCATGCTGCTGTGATGCCAAACAGTCACCACTGCTGGGCGGGTCTGGTGTTGAATAGCTGATCACTGAAACAGAGAGAGCACTGGGAACCTGTCCTTTTTCAGTCTCTAGGTCTCTGCTAACAGTGTTAACAACTGTCTCTGTTGTTTTTGGCTTTGGGTCTTTATCTTCCTTTTCTCTCTCTGGGGAACTGCTTAACTCGTGGCGTCTGATATGGCGAGTTAGTGCTGAAGATGTCTTGCACACCTTATGGCACTGTGGACAGGTGTGTCGTGACAATGCTCTTCTGCTTAGGCGACTTGGACTAGAATTGCTCCCTACTAAGCCTACTTGTCCCCCTTTTTCTTCATCCAACTTTGCAATCTCTGGAAAAGCTTTAACCCCCACCCCTTCAACTTGTTCGCCAAGTGCCACTTTAGGGGGCACAGAGGGTGCCTCAGTAGGCTTGGGATGCTGGGCTCTCTGGTGATCTTCCAACTTATCCCTTGAGGGAAAAGTGGCTCGGCAGAAGAGGCATACAAACTCCAGCAGATGGCTCAGCTCGTGTTTGTCTCGCTTCCTGGGGCTTGAGAACCAGCGGCCACATGTACCACACTCTGCTGCATTCCCATTAGTCCAAGGTCGCCTCTTTATTCCCATAGGAGCCGCGGAGGTAGACAGAGGAGGCTTTGGAGAATGCAGAGGAGGAGTGGAAACTTCATGGGGGGCCTCCTTAATTTCTTCCGTATCTTTGTTTTTCTCCTTTAAGGGGGCAGAGACATAGTCTTTCTTTTTCCCCTCTACCTTGTCTCTTTTAGCTTTTGAGAGTTTTTTGGCTTCCTCAATCTTCCCATCCTCTTCTTTATCTGTTTCTTTATTCACATGGTTCTTGAGCCTCTCTGTTCTCCTCTTCAGACGGATGGAGCGCTTGAACTTCAGTTTCCTCTGCCAGCTCTTGACCCTCTGTAGGTGTGCTTGGGCCTTTCTCTTAGGCTTGTAGGAGTAGTAAGGCCGCCATAAATTATCCTCTGTGTCATGGTCACTGTCCTGCTCACGCACCTCCTGACGGAAGTAGTACTCCCTCACTTCATCAGGGGATTTGGAGTTCTTTTTCCTGACCTCCTCCTCACAATCTCCTCCTTCCTTATCACAATCTGCTTCCAGGCTGGCTCTGCGGTGGAGGCGGTGTTTATGGTGATGATGGTGGGAGTGGGAGTGACGTGGTTCCTTGGCCTCCCGCACAGATGATGTTTCACTCCGTTTGGTTTTTGGGGGAGAAAGACTCTTGTCTCTCCTAAGGTCCGTCTCAGAGATGCTGCGCTTTACTATGGCTTCCTCACCAATACGTACAGTAATCTGGCACAGTGGCCCTGCTTCTTTGACCTGTGACCCTACAGACACTGACAGCTGCTTTGAGTTAGAGATATCACTCTTGCTGTGGGACTTCCGTGATTTGTGAAATAATCTGCCTGTCTCTGCATCCTGTCTACCTCTTGAGCGCTCCTCTGTGGTAAGTGAACTGTCTCTTGACCTCTTTCTGTGGTTATCTGCACTATCCCTTTGTTTTTTGACTGGCCTGGGACTGCCCTTGTGTGATGTCTGACTGCTGCTGGTTTCAGGGGATGGGCTGTTTATTGGGCTTTTTTCACTTCCAGAGTTGACCTGGTTGCTATGCACAATGACAGAGGATGATACTGCTGTTCCATGAACTATGACAGAGGGTTTTGTATGGCCATATGTTATCACAGAAGGCATGCTTGTTTCTGTGCCCCTACCAGTCTTGGGAGTTTTGGTTTTGCTGCTACTAGACATTTTGAAGCTGCAACTGCCCCTCTCCTGCTCTAACTCTGGGGCCTCACTGTCATGTTTTCTAACTTGGGGCATATCTGTTTGAGGGAGGGATGTTAGTGCAGAGAGGTGCTCAGCAGCCACAGAAACAGGGAAGTCATCTGGGAAGGCATCTGGGTCAGGCTTCACAGTCTGAGGGTGGGCCCCACTGATGAGGCTTTGTAGGTCCCCAGGGTCCAGAGAACAGCCCAAGCCAGGCAGAGAGAGGGAAGGTGTTTCAGTTGGTGGCAGTAGCAGGCCATTATGCAAACTGTCACTGTAGGTCTTGTAGGGTCTCTTCTGGGAGCGCATGGGGAGAAGGCGGTACAGCTTGAGGGCATTCGCTTTCTGCTTATAACCACCATTAACTGTTTTTTCACTGGAGATGAGGCTGGGATTAATCCCATGAATGGTCTTCTGGTGTGTCTTGAGATTGTAGTAGGTGGCGAAGGCATCCCAGCAGAAGATGCACTGGTAACGCCGCTCTCCGGTGTGCCACACCTCATGCTTTGTGCGGTACTCAGCCAGGGCAAAGACCTTGTCGCAGTAATGGCATGGATATCTGCGGCGCCACGAGTGTACATTAGAGTGACGCTTCAGGCTGGATAGGGTCATGTAGGAACGCTCACACACAGAGCAGAAGTAAATGACATTGCCATCTACCACCTTCACAAAATGGTTCTCATCACCCTCCAGTAGGTCTGTGGCTGCTGCATCATCACCTTGGATACGTGCCAGGAGGCTCCGCGCTTTCTTCCCTGGCCGCGCCTTACTGATGTCTGTTTCTCCCACAATCACCCCCCCCTCCACTCTCACCTCACCCTCCTCCAGCGGCTCCTCCTTTGGCTGCACAGTGAGAGGAGGAGGGCCCAGGCTGTTGGAGGGTAGGCCTGGCACCCTGCAGGAGGCCTCATGGGATTGCAGTCTCTTGCTATGGATGAAGACTTTGCCACAATAACGGCAACTGAGGGCGCGGCTGCCACGATGCAGCCGCATGTGGACTGTAAGGGAGGAGGCTGAGCTGAAAAGCCGATGGCAAACTCCACAAATCAGCTCAGGCTTCAGGCTGTCGGTAGGGGAATAAGAGGACGAGTGAGGGGGTGCGGTAAGACCCTCAGATGGGGGAGGAGGAGGTGGTGGTAAGGGGGGAGGGAGGTGGAGGGTGGGTGGGTGAAGACTTGGTCCATGAGGGCTTCCCACTTTCCCAGCTGGTCTTCCTGTTATTTTCTCTCTCCTCTCTGCATCCCCACCTCTCTGATAGGCTGACGTGCCCAGACTGAAGAGGATCTGGGCTGTATGAGAGGGTGAGGCTGTACCGTTGGCCAGCCTGTGCCTCTCATCCCATCCATCGCCACCATAGCAGCCCCCTAAAGACCCGCTGGAGGATCTTGGGGGCGACTTGTGAAACTGAGTCTCTGGATTGAGTTTGGAGCACTTCAGAGGAGGCGGGGATTTTATATCCTTCCTGACAAGTGCATGAACCGTCATAGGAGATGAGGAGGAGGATGGTGAAGAGGACGGAGAGCTGTCGTGCCTCGGGGGCTTAAAAGGTCTGTGCTTTACGTCCATGGTAGCATCCAGTTTCCACAGCGACGCCTCATCTGAGCTCTTGGAGGAGGGCCGCCGTCGGTGAGGGGAAGGGGAGGATGAGGAGGAGCTACGACAGGGGTTTGGAGATGTCAGAGAGGCTGGGAGGGGGGCAGCACTAAGTGGGAAGCTTAGGGTGATTTTTGCATTTTTAGGTCCATCAGTCATGTCCTCCAGCCTATCCTCCATCATGGCCTCTCCCCGGCCTCCATGCCTTTTACCCTTCATCTCCAACTGCTCAGCTTCCCCTTCCTCCTCCTCCTCCTCTTCAGACTGGGATGCCACTCCAAGACAGTGGACTGGTTTGTGTAGCCCTTCGATCTTGCCCGAGCCGCAGAAATTGATAGGCAGGTGTGACGGTGACGAGGCTCGAACTGGGTGAAGGGTGTCAGCCACTAATGACAGTGGCGGGGAAGACAAGGGTGCCAACCGCCGACTCTGGTGGCACGTGGAGTCCTTCGTTGCACTATGTGTGAGGTTGCAGAGCGAAGTTAGCCCAACAGCCAGGTGTTGTTCACTCAGACGTGACTGAATAGGGCCCGCATGGAGGGGGTCCCACACCTTCTCACCGGACACCATGACCAGCCCCCGAAATCTGAAAGAGAAATCAAAAAGAATGTATTAGCGTTATAAGCATCTAAGATTTATGTACAACACAAAAACTGACATCAACATATAGCAAAGCCTTAACATTACACCCAAAGCTTTTGCAGTAGCAGTCATGACGTTTGTGGAACACTTTTGAGAAACGGAAAAGAAAACTAAATGCCCCAGCAATGCTGAGCTCCATCAGCTCAGCCAGGAATGGTGAGTGAAAGGAGGGAGAGGGTAGGGGGAAGGAATGAATCTGTGGCAGCACTGGTTTAGATTTCAGCGTGCCACAACCAAGCCTTCAGAAAGGCATTCCAGAGATCCATCTCTCTCGGCTGTGACACAACAATCCCTATGCCTAATTGGAAGCCGTTCAGATTTAATCAAGATTCCCTCAGAATAGAGCGTTGACTTAGATCCATGGCCCCGATGCACATAAAAATAGTCCCTCTCTCTTGCTATTTGAGCAAGAGCCTTGTTAGCCATTCCTGGCAGTGGCTAGTATTTGCCGGGCATGACTCTAACCATTTATTTGTGAAAGCAAAGGCGGGAGGGAAGGAAAGAGGGGAAGAGGGAGGGAGATTGCATGCATGTGCACAGAGAAGGGGTGTTTTTCCGCCCTCTGCATCCGGTACAATCTCAGCTAAGCTGTAGAAGATGAGTGACAAGCTAGTCTCATTTCCATTCAAATTCGACTGCCATGGTGGCAGATGCAGTCCTCCTGCAATTTATCCATATATGATAGCTTTACATGTGACAGACAATTTGCTGTTATTACTTATTTAAAATGGGTGTATTTGTTTAGGTCTGCTGATGTGGGAGCAGAACAGAGACAGTATAAGGCCATAATGATGCGACGAGAATAAAAATCCTCAGTCATGCTTTTCTGCCTGCGTTTTCAAGCAGCAAAGCAGCCAGGAAGGCAGGCCGCTGTAAAATTCCACAGGCAGCACTGAACAGGCAGAAACTAGGTCAGCACTGTTATTGCAGAGGGAAGAGGAGGGAGGGAGGGGGGGGGGGGGGGGGGGGGGGGGGGGGGAGGGAGAGTGAAAGGGTGATAGAAAAAGGGAGAGAGAGTGAGGGTTAGTGAGAGAGCAAGAGACAGAGAGGAGAGAAGGGGAGAGGAGGAGGAGGGGGGGGTGCTCTGAAACAGGAACAGTCAGACACACTGCACTGTCAGACAGACAGGAGCCCAGGCAAACACTAACACACACACAAAAACAACCAGCACATAGACAAACATATAATCACACGCATATACTCTCACAGATCAAACATACATGTGTACAGAGCACTTTACATACACTCATACATGCCCACAGGCAAGACAGACCGGCATAAACAAAGCAGCTCAACATGGACGGGCCCACTTGTAAATGACATTCAAAACCAAAAGGTGAACCTGAGTGCAACACGGCACTGAGACTGAAGGTACAGGTGGAATGAAGTATGTCAACAAAAGGAAAACAGAAGAGTCTATCAGTGACGTATGTAGTGCAAGCAGTGGCACATGCTTTTTGCTGTACGGGGCAAACAAACCAGTTCATGCCTATTCAGGAGGATGTCTAAACACAAGGATGCACAATCCTGTCTCGCCAGTCTTGCCATATTTTGTTGCTCTGTATTGGAACAGGCCGTCATTGTCACTCACATTTGCTGAGCGATAGATGTTGTGCAGGAAATCCCTTATGGTAAGCGGCAGCCTGCTACAAGTGGGCGGACACACTGAGAGACAGCACTAAGGCTAAAAATTTCACCATCTCATCTGATGCTTGTGCCGCGGACAGGAAAATGCGTATGACGCCCCCTCCCTGTGACGCACACAGCCGCTGCACAAGCAGAGCCTGCACGACACGCTGTCTGACTGTGACAGGCAGCTTTTAACACGCTTTAAATGTATTAGATTTACTCATACACACAGAGACACAGAGGACATACTGAAAAACACTTTTACCTCTTTCTTGTCTGTGCAGATGATTGGATACACACATAAAACTCATAAATCCTTCTGTACAACTCACAGGCACACAAACAAATGTGGCCGTGAATGTGGCAAGGACTCTAAAGCACAATCAAAATAAACAGCAATCATCTTCCTACACCTCTCTGCAACAGGATGTTCTGCACAAGCAAACATGTTGGTTAGCCTGTGAAACCTATTTACGCTTGTGGCACAACAAAACCGCATAGCACGAACGGGTTCTCAGCTGATAAATTACTAACTAGACTCGCATGAAACACATTATACCAAACGCATAGCCTGTCATACAACAGGGACTCTTCACTGACAGACAGAGGCAACGAGGCAGACTTTGAGCCACGCACTGATTCAATTTGTATTCCATATCAAATCACAAATGTGAGGCAAAAGTTTACACTGCTGGCTTTTGATTCTGGGAAATTCGTTGCTTCATACCTCTTAAAATTAAAAGTGTTGTTTGGCTCAATAATCCTAACATATTGTCTGCTTGCATTTTTGGACCAATTCAAAACAGCAGAGGTTTTACTATTTGATTCAGAGATACTTTGACACCAGCATCTGAAAAACATGACTTTATTACCTTGGAAACCATTAGTTACTAATCCAGTGAATTTAAACGGAAAATGAGCCATTAGGAACTTTACCGCTAAGGTGGACTTGCATAACATAAGGCTGGTACGGCAGCTCAAGGCCTTGAACCAGCCGTTTAGCAATCTGTTTATTCCACACTGAAACTGGTACTTGAGCTGACACACAAATAACCGCTAGCTCAGAATGCTTGTTTTTTTTGGTTTACTTCCTGCCATCTTCCATCAAGGAAAGGCCTCAAATATCTAACCACAGGTATTGTGATGCTGTGCAGTTCAAAAAGAAAATGCACGCAAACTAAAACTAAATTTGGCTCTAAAGTAAAGTAAACAGTTTTAAGCTATTTGGTCCAATAAGTCTTACAATTGAAGACTAAAAGTCTGAATGTAGCAAATTAGATTTTAAATACTTTTTAGTGCCACTTAATTTACTTTCACATTTGAAGATGAATGTAAGAACGTAACATTTGTACCCAAGCCTCATTAACATTTATTTAATAGAGTACAGCTAAAATTCAATCAAGTCATCTCTGCTTTCCCAGTACTCTCACTATTAAAGGACAATTCTGGTTGATTACCACTTGGGTCTTATTTCCATAGTTGTGGCCATACTCATGGCCAGCAACGTCGCTAAGGCATAATACGATGGGGCGAGAAAAAAGTTCATGTTGTAAATGATTTAACAGTTTAGAGATGATCTAAATCACATAATTTTCAGATAAACCTGACAGTGAGGACATCCGTAATGTTGGCAATAATCTTTCATTGCACAGGGAACCTGTGTGTGTGCACAAGGCCACAAGTACTGCAGGTCAAAGAGGAAGATGGTCTGTAATTTGTGCATTTCTTCTATTGTGGCAATAACACCCATTCACAGTTATCAGCAATAGTGAGACGAAAATAAGAACCAAGTAGTAATAAACCAGAATTATCCTTTAAATATATCTTTTCCAGTGATGTGCCATCACCGTGTGTATGTTTGTCTGTGTGTGAGGGGTTAAAGGGAGTGCCTGCAAAGCAGAATGTGGGGGGCCTCGGTGTTCCAGCCGGTGAGCCAGCGGCGAGGAGCATGTGGGAAGAGGAAGGTGCCGGTTGGGCTTTCTCCCCAGTGAGGGGCAGCCAGAGGGGCCCAACTATCGGAGCAGCAGTTGGTCTGTAAAGAGAAGGGTGTATGTGTGTGCATGAGGGTGTGTGTGGGTGGGTGGATGGAGAGGGGCATCGTTAGCAAGAACAGCTACTGAACTCTGCACAACCCCCCGGCCAAGAGAGCGTGGTGGAGCCAGCCAGATGGGATAGAGAGAGGGAGGGAGGAGAAATGGGGAAGGGAAGTTGGTATGGGTCGGGGAGTGGTTGAACGGAGGTGGTAGCGGTGCTTGTGGTGGTGTGAGAGGGGGAGGTAGGGGTAACTTCAAACACGTCTCTCTTATGTTCACATGTCATGGTTTCCCTGTCTTTCAGATCCCCCTCAGCATGACTAACTGCATGCATCTTCATCTACCCCCTTATCTCCCCCTCCCCACATGTAAACTGTCGTATCATGGTGTTTTCTCATGCCACTCCACGCACCAGCAAACCTGCCCATGTCTAAAACGCCATAGTCTGCACGCTCTGTTAGCTCTCAGCCCAGCACGTAATTCCCATAATTCTGCTCGCTGCAACAGAATCATGGGAGGCATTAGGAAACAGCAAGGCCAAAAAAAGTACCCCTGGAGAGCAGTAACACTACACCGGTGACCTTTTTGAGGTAATTTTCCCAAAATCATTTTCAATTTCACGCGCAGTCCCTGCTGAAGGGGGGTGTGAAAGCCCCATTGGAGTCCTCCATCTCAAAATAACAAGAAACATTTGAGTATTAGCAAGGCTGAGCCAGAGCGGCATGTTACAACAGCCACCATAAACTGCAAGTATCAGATGAAGTGCTGCACCAGTTTCCTGAATGCGTCCACATCCTTTATGTTTGTGGTGTTAAAAAAATTTTTTGAAAAAATTGCTGCATAATCAAGCAAAGTAAATCTATGCGGTCTTGCAATCCGCAAGACTTGCATGTTAGCTCTTTATTTGCCCATGGGCAGAAAAAGGCATGTGTGACCCAAACAAAAAAATAAACTGAATAAAAAGGATGCCACCTGCTATGACAACATCATCCGTGTGACACCAGAGTGGCCAGACACTACACTTCCTTATTTTCTGACCTATGACCCCTAACCCTGTGGCTCATATATTCCATACATTGAGCACAGGGGCTTGGCTTGGCCTCCATGAACACCAGGAATGTGGAGAAGTTTGGCAGCAGATGCTCTCTTGTTTTGGAAGAAAAAGAAAAAAGGCTGCAACGGGGTTGGTGACATCAATATGCCCTCTGCTGCTCTACGAGCGACAACCTCCAGCAAAACAACAGGCTGGTAAAATGGATGACAAACTGGGCGGCCCACGGCCGACTCAAGAGACAGAACCAGTCGGTGGAACAAGAAATGTTTATCGTCGCCTACATGCAAGTTTTTCCCCCAAAACACTTCCTCTCATGTTGGTAATAAGTTGATGGGCATGGGGTGGGAGACTGGCCCACCATGTTAAGACCCCCAACAACAAAGCTTACATCTGTTCTGACGTGTGCGCTGGCCCCCCCCCCCCTCCCCAACACCTACACACACACACACACACACACACACACACACACACACAAACGTCTGTGGTGAATCACAGAGACGCAAGAGGCTTCGATAAATTAAAAGTTTCATCACAATCTGAAAACGATTCATCGCTCTTGAAAAAGAACTGCGTGGTGCGCCAGCAACAGAGGGGAGGATGAGGGAGACAAGGCCTGTTACAGGCACACACGCACACACACACAGACAGACAGACCCAGCACAGGCACCCACACACTCACACTCATAAATACGCTTCCACAAACACACACTGCATAAATACACACACCCACCAACACTCACGCCCCAACACACGCACAGTAAAATAAAAACCTTTTCCTCCTCTTCACGCGCGGAGCAACCACCGCCACAGCAGCGGAGTGAAGCAGAAAAACAAGCAGGAAAAACACCAGAATTCAGCCTCTCTTCCTCTTATTCTCTCTGGCTGTCTCTCAGGAAGGCAAGCATACAAGAGAACGTACCTCGGAAAACCTCCTGCTGCATCTCTGCTGCGATGTGTTCTCTCCCCTCACACTCCCTCTCCCTCTCTCGCTCTCTCTCCCCCTTGGTCTGTGTATGCGCACGTCTGAGTGTGTGTGAGAGAGGGAGGGAGAGAGGGAGGGAGAGAGAGAGCGAGAGAGAGAGCGAGAGAGAGAGAGAGTGCAGGGAGAGGCGGTGCACACACACACACACACACACACACACATACAGGCAGCAGTGTGTGAAGACAGAGGGCAGGAGCGATTCTCACACTCTAACTTGCTTGCTCTCTCTCACTCACTCCCCCTTTCTTGCTCTCCTGGTCCTCTCTCACTCCAGTTTTTGCCTCTGACACACGATTCTCAGTGTTTTTGCTCTTTTTCTCCAGCAAGTGAACACCCCTACCTCTCTGCACCCGCTCCAACCAACCAATCCCCCCCACTGAATCCAATCTTCTTTTTATTTGGAAGTGTTGTTCCCTCTCTCTCTACACACGCACATGAACACACTACTTTATATACACAAAGCCCAGTGATAGGGAGAGGGAGGGAGAGGCAGAGGGAGACAGAGTGGGAGAGCAAGCAAGCAAGAGGACGCCATTTAAGCAGTTTGTTACGAGCACTGCAAGTCCCCAAAATGGCTGAAAACAAACAGGAACCACGCCAACTCAAAAAACCTGGGCACAAGGACGGACGGACAGATGCGCGGACGGGGAGTGAGAGGAGAGTGAGCAAGGGAGACACCGAGAAAGGGAGACAACGAGAGGACAAACTGGCGGTAGTCAAATGGCGGATGGGAACACTCAAGTGAAGTTGAGGGGGAAATGAAGGCATTAAAGGGGCACTCCGACGATTTAACACTGCACTTTGATGAAGTTTAGGGACTGATGAGAGACAAATTAAAAAATGGATGGTCAAAATCGATGCAACAAGGCCGAGATATCTCGACTGAAAGTCTAGTCTAGTATGGGCCACGCTCAAGAAATGCTGGATCCTACACTTCCCATGATGCAACTTTAATTAGACTTTCCCCGCCTGGCAAATGCCCATGTCTTTCAAACTTCCACTTCCTCAGTTTCTGACACTGAAGGACATCCAGACATACTTACCCATTTCACAGAAGCGAATGGCGAACACTGCTTACACACATAACGCAAATGGCGGTGGCATCACATCACATGAATGAAATGATCTCTTGTTGCAAATGTGGTGAAACAGGCCCGAGGATCAAGTTTCTTTGCAGGAGCCCTCTGCTACTGTACCAACGCCTTGGTCCCAAAATGGCGACCAGAAAACAATTTTCTCAGACTTTAGAAAGCTCCGTCCAGGCGTTATACAACTGCTTTCACAGGCGGAGTAGTACTCCCCATGGCGTGTAAACTGATCTTCATGTGAAATAGCAGTGGAGTGCTTCTTTAAAAGGTGGACAGACAGGGACAGAAACTGGGGCAGACTCTGTTATTGTCCATGCCCTCATCCAAAAGGGTTCAAGTGCTCACTGACGATGCCAGTCGTGTCAATTAACTGCTTTCAGGTCAGTGTGTATATCTCTGTCTTGACACGTATGGCTAAAGTAAAACTACTGGTGACAAGCTCACCATTTTGTTTCACTGTTCAACTAAAACGCCGCACTCCCCTCAACGGCGCCACAGCACCAGCATAAAGGCCGGCAGCTGGATATCACTCCTGATTCATCCGTGGCCATGCAAAATGCCTCACAACAACTCTCTTCCTTCTGGTCGCTCTCGGCCACGCACGTCATGGTCAGTGGAAATTACACATATCTCTGTTCTGCCTCTATTGGCCACAAGCCACTCAGCGGCCTTAGATCGGGATTCTATTAACTGGAACAAGAGGGCAGTAGAACGAGAGGAGGGGAGGAAGAATGTTCCAGTACCGTTATGCTGCAACACCATCATACGTCCCACTGTCCTTTTGAGCGGAGCTGCTACCCTTCTGCCCCCCCCCCCCCCCAGTCCACCAACTGAACCTTGACGCCAACTACCCGCCCTCCTCCTACTCTTCCCCTGCCCTTTCCCTCTCTCCCTCTCTTTCATCACTCTCTCTCGTCCTCATTGTACACTGCCACACTTGTCTCCATGGGAACCGCTCTGGGATTGGGTGTTGTTCCTGTGACCTCTCTGGCTCTTGGAGTTGGACTAACTTTTTTTTCCTCCCTTCCCCGTCCTCTCTCATGCACTCCCGCACGTTTTCAAAGCACGCTGGGTGTGTGCGGAGGGACACAAGACAGCAGTTGTGAGTGGCTCCGGGACAGGAGGACAATGAAATTTCAACTATAAGTAACATTATGTGAAAAGATGGAGCGAAAGAAAGAGAGGCTGTGTGTATGAGGCATAGGTCTGAGGCAGATAGCCCGTTGGCAATAGACAATAGTGTGTGTATGTGTGTCCCAGGAGTGTGGCCACTTGGTCCACACATGTGTGCTGGTATAGTCCCTGTCACAAACTCTGTATTCAGAGGCAACCCCGTTGTCCAGCCGTCCCTTTTCATGGATGTTTGACCAAACGTGATCATAGCTTTTCATGCTGTGCTACCAAGCGACACACATCTGAATACACAAAGATGAAGGAGCTCCGGAAGCCATCTTGGTGGAAAATCAAAACCATTAGCTCGCAAGTACTTTCAATATTTAACCGTTTAAGCAAAAAAGGAAAAAAGTCTCAAGATCAGTGTTAAATCCAGCACCTTCACGAGGTGCTAATCAACATTCTGGCATAAATGTATTTGTTCTGGAGACTAACATACATTATATATATAAAAGATGTGGTCCGAAAAATTATATTCCTAAAAGAAAAACTGACTATTTGAAGAATAAAACAATGAAAATCTTTCTAAACACACACACACACACACACACACACAGTTAAGTAGGTAAAGGTACCAAAGACTGTGGTATCACTGTACTGTAACAGCAATGCTGTGATAAGTGAGTCCTTGTATTGGATGTGCACAAGGACACACGATGCTCATACGATGGGGGTTACATGAAAAATATTTGTGCTGACTGAACCAAAGGGAAGTAACGGTTGACAACGCAAAATTGAACAAAGCACATTGCAAAACATCTAGAAAATTCATTCAACATGTTTGTTAGGCCTTAAAGCTGCAATTATCTATTTTTTGGTCCATGCTGGGATAGCAGCAACCAGTCGTGAATATAACACTGACACATTATCACCTTTTAAGTTGATATAGCAAACTGTTGCCTATGTACACATTCAGCGGTTATGGAGAAACATTCTCATTTATTTACCTTATTTACCTGTGTCTGCTTACAATGAAAACTCCACAAGGGTAACTTTGACCTAATAAATGTGCTTTGCAGTTTGTGAGTCAGTCATCATATATCTGACAGGAAAGGTAAAGTTCAACATCCCTGTCAATTACCAAAATGCAGAGTCACACCTGCGGTTAGGCTGTTCTGGTTTTAGTGCAACTGAGCACTGAATGGGTTAAATTCAGTACAGCCTTTGTTTGCCATGCATCTCAAGTATCAACTCTTTAGTTTGGTTTTCATTTGGTAGATTGTTACTTCAGTATAAATACAGTATAAAAACAGTAACAGAGCAGGAACCAACTGTATTTAATTGTCCTTAAATTCAGGCTGAATTCCTACTGATGTGTGTGTGAATGTATCTTCAGGCATGCTCAGTGGTTAGTAAACAGCCTCAGTGATCTCAAAGAAGGGATGACTAACCTGCCTTCCAGCTGACTTGGACTGAGATCAAAGTGGGAAGTCAAACGACGTTCGATGAGTTCAAATGTCGGTGATTTCTTAAAGAGGAAGCAGTGGCTTTACAAGGACGACGCAGCAATTCCTTTTTCTGCTGTTAGGCATGTAGGCCGGAGCGGTGGAATGACACCACGTCACATAGATTTTCTGCAAGTACATGGGTGCAGAGATAAGCATGACAGATGTTTACATTTGCAGACACACACGCACACAGATGAAAGGGTGTTTAAAGCCTCAGCATTGCCTTGCAGACATGGGCGGTGCAGTGGGTAACTTGATGAAACCTCCCTTGAAATAGGGAAACATGAGCGTGCTGGAGCACGTAGCCAACATGTCTCTGCTGTTTACAATAACAAACAGCAGAAGCAGCAATCCAACAATACGGAACAGAAAATACACACACCAAGCAGCTCCCATATGAAGAACCATCACTGCAGAAGTGACATTCAAGCAAATCAGACTACTCAGAGCTACAGCATAATGTTCAATAATTAAATAAGAAATTTGAGAAAGCCTTAAAGGCAACACATACAGAGAACCACCATCTTAAGCACCAATAAAAAACAAATTTTAAAAAAGCCTAAAATTTGATGCTGTAAATTAAATATTAATCGAAACGTAGGCTGTATACACAATTGAAGGCCCACTCTCAAAACAAGGATCTAATGAAAGCCTTTATGGGCAAAAGTTCAGAGTAATGTTAATATTTTTCTTGCTACTTTCACGTAACTTAGTGCGCAGATGTTATGTTTTTACAAAACCAGCAAAAATAATATTGATATCCTCTAATCTATATTTGTTGAGCATTATATTATATATACCCACTTGTCTATGATAACAGAATCAATACATTTAATCTATTCCATGTATGCAGCCTTTAAAAGGTCAGATTACTTTTCTATGTTCCTATCTTGGTTCCCTGGGTGTCTTGCTGTGTTACCTCACTGTATATTGCGTGCAAGACTTTTACTTTTCCACTTAAGTGTCTAAATCTTTTCCTGAAGCATTATGGTATGCAGAAAACCCTTCTAATCAAACAAGATTTTGAGGCTACCGGGCTTCAACTTGGCCCGGGTGAAGAGGATTGCAACCAGCCAGTGAAAATGTAATACAAATTTAAATATTATACATCTGCCCTGATATCGTTGCCTATGTGGAAACACACATGAATCCCATGGTCAGAGCAGCAGCAGAGTTGAAACTTTCCATCTAGAGGCCAGTGCAACAATGCCTTTCTGTCAACAAATGATAAATTTACCTAGAGGCACAAATAAAGTAACCTGAACATGTCACAAAACATTTAGTGTGCAATTAATTACTCTTTAAAGCTAGATTAGGTTAGATAATTCAAGCTAAATACCTTCAACAGTAGCAACCAAGTAAAATGTTTTCTTACGTCCTGACAGGCTACTACGTTTTTTTAGCTAGAAAGAGCTTCTCAGATATGAAAACTGTGCATCTAATATTAATTGCATGTAAGTAACACCAACACACAGTGCAGTCTTACCCAGCCACACAAGGGGATGCAAGATAAATCTGAGGGGTTCTCAGATGATTAACAGGATAGGAATGCAGTACTCTAAAATAAAACAAGTAAAAGGAAATTCACTCTTTGGTTTAACTGGTCACAATCAGGAGACTTGTGCAACAGGTGATGAGGGCTCGAAAATAGACCCCGCTTCAATTTAAGCGGCCACTAGCCAAAAAGGTAGGGGACCACTCTCACAAAATAACAAAAACTACTGGTGTCACAGGAATATTTACTGACTTCAGGAAAACTAGTCCATTACGTTGAGATTGAGAAATAATGTTCCTGTGATCACATGAAAAAGGAAGAGGAAAACATTTGCCCATGTCCTCTGTCACCTTTAGCATAAAGCTCTGCAGCTTAACAAAAACTCTATTTCCTCAGCAGCTGACAAAATTTTCAGACATTTCCAGCTTTTTTTTAAAGTTTCAGCGGAGGGGAGAAACTGCCTGAAACTTTTTAGCTGGTTCAACACTGCACCACCCCTTGCCTGAAGCACTTAAAAATACACACACACACATCACACGGAGGCTATCCCGAGTAGATGTCCACAATCTGCATGCTACAGGACAAAAAGCACAGGAAGGTATTCATAGAATTATATTGACAAGTGATATTAGACGGTTATATTGTTGTCCTAGACTTGTCTAATATAACTCAGTGGACATGCTTCAGATCCATGAAGCAGACGCACTGAGCTATAACAAGCATGTTTGTGTAAGCTGCTGAGTCACACAAACTGCCCCCGGACACACACAAGAGATAAAATGCTAAAAAAAGGAATTAAGATGTGTGTAGGTCGCACAAGAGAGTTGCAGTTAGCATGCAATTTACAGTCAGTTTGACACGCAATAAACCGCTGGCAAAATATGGTTGTGTAACAGGAAAGAAAAAAAAGCAAAGGAGAAGAGGAAGAGAGGCTTCGCAGTGTGGACGTTGCCAAAGGAGACTGGAAAGGATAGGTGGAAAATCATCTGGGAGGGGTGCCTGATACGGTGCGGAGGAGGGAGGGGGGACGGGCGGCTGGTTTTTCCACTGCCAGAGAGCGAGGACGGCTAAATCAAATTAATTAGCTCCTTCATCTCCAGGCAGCTACTCAGGCATGCCGTACTGGTGAAGAGAGACGGTCTGGGAGGGGGGCAGAAGAGAATGGGAGAAAGCTGTGTATGTGCGCCATTCAGGAGGACGGGCGGCGGAGGGGAGGGGTGCATAATTCTCTGATAAGCATGAGGGTTGTTTTGCTGGAGCCTCTGTTCAGCCATGACGAGGAAGTGGCTGCCTAACGCTGTGTGCTGCTGCGCTTCGGGGCGATGGTACTTCCTGTTTCTAGACAGCCTGTATTTTGAGGGCACTGTAAACAACCCTGCTTTTCTGCACGCCTCTTTAAATAGCATGCAGACACTTCAATCAGAACCTCCCGGAAAGATGGGGAGCTAAGGAAGTCTTGCAAACAGAAAGAAAGAGACGGGGGGGGGGGGCAATGACAATGTGAGGTTAACCTATCCTGTGACCACAAATAAAATATATATAGTTGTACTGACATCAGAAGGAAAGGAAAAGGGCAGCAGTAAAGGGGGAAAAGAGAAAAAAAAGTGAGGCAGATGGTCAGAGGCAATGGCATGGAGCCAGGGGAAACAAAACAGCAGCACAGCAGCACAGCAGAGAACACAAAAAGAAAGAAAAGAGGAAAGGAGGCAGGGCAATTGGTACAGCCAGGACAGAGCCACTGCAGGCAGCATGAGGCCATCTCTGAGGCTTGGTGTGCAAGAGAGAGGGACGGAGTAAATGCAGGGAGGGATGGGAGGTGAGAAGAGAGAGTCAGAGGAAATATGAAGAAGGTACGTGAGTGTGGGAAGTGGGAGGTTCACACAATTAAGGAGACGGTTCTGTGAGGGAGGAAAAGCAATCATGTGACTACAAGGGTGGCCTGTACAGAAAAGAGGTAAGGCAAAGTTGATTCGCAATGAAAAATTAGACTTCCCAAACGCCTAACAAGTGAAAAAAAAAAAGAAAAAATTGTGTGTGGTCAAAGGGGAGCGTGGACGACTGTGCCAGAGGTCAAAACCTTTGGAGAAGAAGGCAGTGGACCGCTCCGTGCAGCAGCATTGCCTCGGACGAGACTTGGCTGCACTGTGGGAACCCCAGATTAGCACTAAGCCGATTGCAACGCGAGGTGGGATCAAGAGCAATTAATTTAGCACCCAGATAGTTCCAGGAAGAGGCTGAAAGAACCTTAACAAAACGCAGATCTCCTGCAAAACTCCCGTGTATCCTGTGAGTCAAATACAATCTGACTTAACATTCCTGCTTCTGTCTGTCCTCCACAAATGAGCTGCCTACAAAGAATCCCGTGTAAAAGAGAGCAGACGAGAATTTGGAAGGTCTGAAAGGGTGTGTGGATGATAAAAGGAAAGATAAAAGAAAGATGAAGACGCTTGGCAGGGGCTGACATGAGCCAAAACAAACACCCAAAGAACAGGACATTCTCTTACGGACAAAAATGGGCTGGCCTTTTCCAAAGGGCTCTCAGCGAGAGCATGCCTCCGACCCTGCGTCACCCGCTTTCATTACAAAACAACATCCTGGTGCATAACTTAAGGGGAAACGCAGCCTAAAACAGATTATTTCTTGTTCATATAATAACACACGATTCACTCTCATGTCCTAGCAGTTTTTTTGTCTATTTTTATTCTTTTTTTACAGCAATCAACACCCAGAATCTGATTCACAAATTTTACTATGGCCCACAAAATCTCCATTTTATGCTCAGCAGGGATGTTTTATCCAAAGAACAAGCACCAAAGCCTTCAGAATATGTTGCCTTGTTTTTTTTAGTTTTCTGGAGAAAGCTATCCATGCTCATAAACAGTGAGTGAATTGTTTCAGACAACACAGGTGTATACTGTGTTGTGGTGCTTCAGGAGCAATGGCTCACCAGCTGATTATTACATCTAATGAGGTTGTCGTTTTTCTGGAGTAACTACGGGGCAGGTTTAGTTAAACTTTTTAATTGTAAATCAGATTGAAAAAAAACCAGTCTGCTCCTCCCCCCGTGCTTCTGCATCTGTTCGTCTTTCTCTCCCTCCCTCTTTCCTTATTCGCCTACTTCATTGTGCTACAAAGCTCCCTCCTTCCCTAACTCCCCACCAAGCCCTGACAACACACTCTGTCAGGCTTTGACAACACCAGACAAGAGCTCCCCCTAGATACACGAATCCTCACCCCTTCCAGGAATGAATGTGTCTGGAAAGCAAACACATACTGCTACATATATACAGTTGTAGGAAAAAGTATGTGAACCCTTTGGAATTACCTAGATTCTGCATAAATTGGTCATAAAATGTGATCTGATTTTCATCTAAGTCACAACTACAGACAAACACAGTGTGCTAAAACTAACTCCACACAAACAATTATATCTTTCCATGTTTTGAACACACCGTGAAAACAGTCACAGTGCAGGGTGGAGAAAGTATGTGAACCCTTGGATTTATTAACTGGTTGGCCCTCCTTGGCAGCAATAACCTCAACCAAACATTTCCTGTAGTTGCAGATCAGACCTGAACAACGGTCAGGAGGAATTTTAGACCATTCCTCTTCACAAATATGTTTCAGTTCAGCAATATTCTTGGGATGTGTGTTGTGAATCAATCTCTTGAGGTCATGCCACAGCATCTCAGTCGGGCTGAGGTCAGGAGTCTGACTGGGCCACTCCAGAAGGATGCGTTTTCTTCCGCTGAAGCCTTTCTTTACTTGATTTACTTCTGTGCTTTGGGTCGTTGTCCTGTTGCATCACCCATCTCCTGTTGAGCTTCAACTGGCGGACAGATGACCTGTATATACTCCTGCAAAATGTCTTGATATACTTTGGAATAAATGTTTGCGTTGATAATAGCAACCCTTCCAGGCCCTAAGGCAGTGAAGCAGCCCCAAATCATGATGACCCCTCCACCATAACTCACAGCTGGGATGAGGTTTTGATTTTGGTGTGCTGTGCCTGTTTTTCTACACACATAGCGTTGTGTGTTCCTTCCAAACAACTCAACTTTGGTTTCATCTGTCCACAGAATATTTTGCCAGTTGTGCTGTGGAACATCCAGGCGCTCTTTTGCAGATGTGCAGCAGTGTTTGTTTGTTTTCCGTTTTGGACAGCAATGGCTTCCTCTGTGGTGTCCTCCCATGAACTCCATTCTTGTTTAGTGTTTATGTATCATGGAGTCATCAACAGAGATGTTAGCAGATTTCTGTGAGTCTTCAGCTGACACTGTAGGATCCTTCTTAACCTCACTGAGCATTCTGCTCTGTGCTCGTCATCTTTGCAGGACAGCCACTCCTAGGGAGAGTAGCAACAGTGCTGAACTTTTTCCATTTATAGACAGTTTGTCTTACTGTGGACATCAAGACTTTTAGAGATACTTCTGTAACCCTTTCCAGCTTCATGTAAGTCAATAATTCTTAATCTTAAGTCTTCTGAAAGCTTTTTGTCGAGGCATGGTTCACATCAGGCAATGCTTCATGAGAATAGCAAAATTAAAAGTGATGTGTTTTTATATAGGGCAGGGCAGCTCTAACCAACACCTCAAATTTCGTCTCATTGATTAGACTTCAGGTTGGCTGACTTCTGACTCCAATTAGCTTTTGGAGAACTCATTAGCCAAAGGGTTCACATACTTTTTCCACCCTGCACCGTGACTGTTTACTCAGTGTGTTCAATTAAACATGAAAACATGTAATTGTTTGTTTAGAGTTAGTTTAAGCAGACTGTGTTTCTTTTGTGACTCTGAAAATCAGATCACATTTCATGACCAATTTATGCAGAAATCCAGATAAGGGTTCAAATCCAAAGGGTTCACATACTTTTTCCTGCGACTGTAAATATACAAATATATGAACTGCCAAGGTAGGAACAAAAAGTTAGATACCTATTTCAACTAGTTTTGTTTCTCTTTACACTACATCACTGTGTATTAATGAATGCTCAAAAAGAGAAAACCACCGTGAACAACCTACAGCCACCCATCCATACAGATCATGTGGCAAATGACAACCAGTCAGAAAAAAAAACAACTGAAAATTTAAGGTAAATCTAAACGTATCCGAGTTTACAGTGGGTTTCTGACTGAATGATTAAACTGTGTTCAAAAGCATTCAGGGCCTGCGAAGTCATAATTTTACACATTTAGTTTAAAGTAAGCTACATGTTTAAATCACATATGCCATTTACAAGCACACCAAAATCAATTTGTATAAATGTCACTTGTAATCATTGCAATGTCAAAGGGGAGGTAACTGCTTCTGATATCATGGTAACATGTTGTGGAGACGCTTTACAAACTGCTATAATAATCACATTTTACAATTCAAAACGCTTCCTATCAAACTACAGACCAGACATCACCAGACCTATGTGCACTAACCTCCTTGGAGCAGTAGAGGGAGCACGATTGACAGCCGTGTGGGACTCACTTCCGCATTGAAAATGTGGTTGTGCAATGTCTTCGCACCGCTGATCATTCTCAATACGAGCCAGAGGAGGGAGCCAGCTGGTCAATAATGAATCCTTTGTATAGTCATGGTATAGCATGGCACATGGGGAACAAAGTGATTTACTGTCACATTCTTCTGTGCATTTCAGACGTGGCTTGCACGGGTTTCTGTTTCCGGCTTATTCACATAAAACATAACATTATTTTACTCCATAAAGGATACTGTAGATATGGACATCTATCCTTGCTTCAGGGCTTCAATGATGCCTCCTTCTGCTGGACCTGCCAAAAAGAAATGATGGCAGAGAGGTAGCACCACATAAAACACTAGGCTGTCCCGCTTGACATGAATGTTACATTTTAACATGACTACGGTATGTTAAAATTAGCTTTGTGTAATTATCAGAGAATAAAATAATACCACAGTCCATCATGTTGGTTCAGTGTCTTTATTTAAAACAAAGAGAAATACAGAAATTGTAACAAGATGTTTTGGGCACTGTTACATGGACATTACATGTAATAAACAATACATCAGTCTGACATTATGATATAGTACTGAGATATTGAGGTGGTTCAAACAATGTGTAGATTTTACTTCCACTTCGTTCAATGTCTTTAGACAAAATGAGACATGGGTCAACTGAGCATCCTTATGCAATTACCACAACACTGCTTGAATGAGACAATGGAGATTTATGGCTCTCAAAGGAACATGCATAAACAGTGTATCGTTTTGCTTTTCGACATTTAGATGGTCATCAACACCGGTCAGACGGTACTTGTTCTCCTCCCTTGGGTACAACTAACGAGAGTTAACCGGATAAATCTATTGTGTAACAAGCTAATGGCATTTCCTAGTCCCTGAAGACAAGATTAATACTTACACTATAACAGCTTAACTTTAAGTAATCCAAAGATTGAGTAAAAGGGGGGGGAATACCTGCTATGCCATAATCAAAGTGTGCTGTGAAACGTATTATAGACTAAACTAAGCTTTCCCTTACAATAACAGACTACTATGCACGTACTTAGCTAGCAAAATGGCTTCAACTTCGACACCGACGTAGAGTCAGGACTACTGAAATACTGTCTAGCAAACTATTAAGCTGTTTCTGCTCTTGAAATCCTATCGCGTTAAACATAGTCAGATAAAACGATCAAATTGTCTGTCCTTTGTCACGGAGCTCCACTTTCTTTTATTGAAAATGCGCAGCTAGGTTACCGGCCAAGTTAGCCAACAAGAATATTCCGGACTCCATCTTTCCCGTTCACAACAAGAAGCATATCAGACACCGCCATGTTGGGCACTAATGGAGACAAACTGTATGCTAGCTACAATAGCCTTTATGTTAGTCTTCAAGCAAGGTAGTTAACGTTTTAATACAATAGATACCCCCACTACAAACAACACTCGTCTACTACAGCATTAACACTAACACAAAAACTGGCTCTCAAGTTAGGGATTTAATTAACCAATGACTAACTGCTAAGCAGATAAGTTAGCTAGCTTAACGTGTTGTCCCGTAACGTTCAATGCAAAGCTAAGTTAAACCATCATGATACTTTAGCTTATATAAAGACATCTTCTGAGCATATAAATTCTTAAATGCGTTATATATACACACACATTGCCACAAAGCGACATTAACGTTACACGTTAAATGTTGATAATTTAAGTTAACAGACAAACAGCGGAGAACAATCCGTCCTTATCGACAAAGTAGTCGTCGTAGTAAAATAACCAGATCACCGGCGGCAATGCTAAGAAATCAATTTTAACGTCGGTATTTAAATGTAAGATCGGTTATAGAAACTACACCTTTACGTAATTCAAGTTAAGCATCAATTAAATAAATAGCGAACTAACGTTAATGTTACTTGCTTAACCGCCAAAATTACGGCATTTCAGAGTGCTTTTGAAACGTGGCCTACGACAATGTTTAACATTTTAACAAAATTATTAAAAACGTCAAGACTATCTGACAATCTAATATCATATAAAATCACATACAGAACACCTGTGTGTAAAAATTGTGAAAACAGTTGAAGAAGCAAACGTTAAAAAAACCACTTAAGGCTTCTCCCAGGTTTTCCTGTAGGGCGTGCGGAAAATCGAGTCCGCTGGCCGGCCATCACTCGCAGGCGGGTCCGAGGCTTGTTACAAAGTCCCAGCGATCCAAAAATACAAAGGAGAAAAAAACGACAAAACAATGTGTTTCTAAATTAGCTCGAAAAATAATCCATATCACATTGTTTCCAGATAAAAATATAATGTATTTCGACAATTCTCCCGTCTTTAATGAAGGGTATTACCAGGCCTCAGCCCTGAGCCTCTTTTCTTAGAGCCCAGGCTGATCTAGAGCGAGACGAACGGGAGAACAGAGATTTTTTTTATTTTTGCTCTGAGGGAAGAAATTCACATCGGACACGATCGGCAAATATCGGAAGTAGGGTGGGTTTTGTTGAAATTATTCTAAGAGGGTGCATTTCTTCATAGCCATTGGTCCTCTCTTTACTACTACTCAATATTAACAGCAAAACGGGCGAATCGGGAGGATTTAAATTGAATATTCATATATTGCATGTAAAACAGTCTCCGCACCGCCTACTGTTTTTTAATAAAGCCAATCAGGATGAGTTTAGATTCAATCAACGCCCGCCTTTAGTTTTGATTTGTTAAAAAAAATAAACGCGCTCTCTGATTGGCTGTACGTGTGATAAAATTAAGTATTCGCGTAACTGTCTTGAATGGCCAATGAGCGTTTTACTACGGCGATCCATGTCCCACCTCCCGAAGAGGCAGTCCCTGTGTTAGTGAGTGTGAAACCCCGTAGTATGCAGTCGGTCTATAAAGGCAAGCGTTGAGCAGCTTCATGCTCAGAAGCGCTCAGAGCGCTCCACAGTGTAGATCAGGAAAAGGGAAGGGAGCAGTCGGTGGCCATCTTACTTAGGACCAAAATACAAATAATTAGGCTATAAAGGCAACCGACAGCAGAGGTCCCTGGGATATCGCCTTCGGAGACTTTCCGGTCACCGTTGGCGGCCTGACCAGAGTCGTGGTGACAATTTAAAGCCTGTTCCTGCTCACAAAGCGGCGTGCCGAGGAAGGACGCGTCTCTTTGAATAGACAGGATGCACGGACCGCCCTCCGGCGACAGCGCATGCCCATTGCGCACGATCAAGAGAGTTCAATTCGGCATCATCAGCCCAGATGAACTTGTAGGTTTTCTTTTTGAGGGGGGAGTGGGGTATTTTATTGATTCTCGGACAGATCACACACTCACCACTCTTTTAGTTTCTTGACGTATCTTGTAGTGTAACATATGTGGCACAGACATGGTTGTGTTTACAAAATGCTTGCTATTAGCCTAGCCTAGCTGTGTCAGGCTGGTGAAGCTAGTGCTAACTAGCACGTTGCAGGAAGTTTGAAAAACTTTAAGCACAACATTATCAAAAAGGAACCATGCTATCACATGAATTAAACCCCCATTTTATTCACCCAGTGTACCTTGTAGGCCCACAAGTATGTAGAGATGTTGGGTATTTTTGTACTACTCGTTATGGACTCGGCTCGTCTGGTTTAACCACTGGTTGCTATGTAACGTTTTCTCACAATAAATGAATAAAAGGGTACTTGAACAAAGTCAGATATGCATGATTTCTTTAACTCAGGATTGGGTGTTTAGTGGTTATAAAGATGAATGAATACTACATTTAAAAAAAAATTGTTTATGTAATTTAGCATAATGTTACAGATCATAGTAAAAGTTGCCAAATGTAGCAAATGTTTCACACTTTCCTGTTAATTGAAGTCATTTTAGCACTGAATAGGTTTCTAGAAATTGATTCTATCTCCTATGAGCATGAATGGTGGTGTTATTGATATTTTTGTATTCTAGCACATAATCAATTGCTGATTATTGTAGCATTAACTTAAATATATATATATATATATGGTCTTTCTCCACAGAAACGGATGTCCGTTACAGAAGGGGGAATCAAATACCCCGAAACAACAGAAGGAGGACGTCCTAAACTTGGTGGCCTTATGGACCCAAGACAAGGGGTCATAGAACGAACTGGAAGATGTCAGACATGTGCAGGTACAGTGCCATGTCAGTCTTTTAATTCTAAAGTATATTATTGATCAGTTTAATGTTGTCCCTATCTGAATTCATGTCTTAATGTCATATACATGAATTTGTTTCCTCAGGCAACATGACAGAATGCCCTGGCCACTTTGGACACATAGAACTGGCAAAGCCAGTTTTCCACGTTGGCTTTGTGACAAAGATAATGAAGGTTCTTCGATGTGTCTGCTTCTTTTGCTCTAAGCTATTAGTGGACTCGGTAAGTGTATTCAGCATTTTACAGTACATCATAATAAAAATCCACTAAGAGTTTATCACAAAAGTATCATTTCAGTCTATTTCATAGCATTTTGCAATGTTGATGTTTAACTTGCTCTCATTGCGGCTACGTCTAGAACAATCCAAAGATCAAAGACATCCTGATAAAATCTAAAGGGCAGCCCAGGAAGCGTTTGACACACGTGTACGAGTTGTGCAAAGGAAAAAACATCTGTGAAGGAGGCGAGGAGATGGACAACAAATTTGGAATGGAGCAGCAGGAGACTGAGGAGGACATTACCAAGGAGAAGGTATTTGGTTGGATTCTTTTCCTCATAGTCGAAGTGCATTTCCAGCTCTCGACATTCACCACTCAACATATTTTCTTTCTCACACTTTCCCTTCACTCCCACTATGTGACCTTCGCAGGGCCACGGTGGCTGTGGGCGCTACCAGCCACGCATCAGACGCTCTGGCTTGGAACTGTATGCCGAGTGGAAGCACGTTAATGAGGATTCGCAGGAGAAGAAAATCCTGCTGAGTCCAGAGCGTGTGCATGAGATCTTCAAACGCATCTCGGATGAAGAGGACATCATCTTGGGCATGGACCCCAAGTTTGCCCGACCAGAATGGATGATTGTTACTGTGTTGCCCGTGCCTCCGCTGGCTGTCAGGCCTGCTGTAGTCATGCAGGGCTCTGCCCGTAACCAGGTAAAGTAACAGGATCCCGGACTGGATGTTTTGTTCCCGCATGTCTTTAAGCTGTGGAGACCTGACGATGATCTTTTGTTTTTAAAGGATGACTTGACGCACAAGCTGGCTGACATTGTCAAAATCAACAACCAGCTGAGGAGAAACGAGCAGAGTGGTGCGGCAGCTCACGTCATAGCTGAGGATGTCAAGCTGCTTCAGTTTCATGTAGCCACCATGGTGGACAACGAATTGCCAGGCCTGCCAAGGGTATGCACTTCCTGATGCATTTAATATAGTTAGATTTCTACTCGGCACGATTCAATGGAACATAGTCTGAACACACACTAATGTGAGCCCGCTCTCAGCTGCTTTCACAGTTTTCTGTTACATTTTTGCACAGTGTGTTTAATGTCGCTTAAATGACAATTATTGTTTAATTCCACAGGCAATGCAAAAGTCCGGCCGCCCTCTCAAATCCATAAAGCAGCGTCTAAAGGGGAAGGAGGGGCGAGTCCGAGGTAACCTGATGGGCAAGCGTGTGGACTTCTCCGCCCGAACTGTCATCACCCCAGACCCCAACCTGCAAATCGACCAAGTGGGCGTACCACGATCCATCGCAGCCAACATGACCTTCCCAGAAATTGTCACACCCTTTAACATTGACAGGTACTGCTGACTAGTCAGCTGATTCAGCTTTCTGTAATGCGTAAAAAACCCTGTGTTTCAAAACCATTTTTATGAAATGTGACGTCAGCTAATTCATTCTGGTGACCATCCCAGATTACAAGAGCTGGTGCGGAGAGGCAACAGCCAGTACCCAGGCGCCAAATACATCATCCGTGACAATGGAGACAGAATTGACCTGCGATTCCACCCAAAACCAAGTGACCTTCATCTGCAGATTGGCTACAAGGCAAGATTAAAATAATTAAAAGCAGTGATAAAGCAATGTCTCCTAAGACTATCTTTTGTTAGATGTTTTAAAATATATATTTTTTTACCCTGAAGTAAACTGATGTTTTTCTCTGTGTAGGTGGAAAGACACATGTGTGACGGCGACATCGTCATCTTCAACCGACAGCCTACACTACATAAAATGTCCATGATGGGGCACAGAGTTCGGATTCTGCCGTGGTCCACATTTCGACTTAACCTCAGGTACCAAATGAAGATCACACCTCGCTGGCTTTTCTTTTTTGTACATGTGTTTCATACGAAATGGGCGAAACTTTTGATACAGATAATTTATTTGGTAATCAAGCATATTATTTTTGACTGTGTGAATTTGGTCTTTATGCAAATTCCCTTCGCTGTTCTATTATCCCTGACTGAAATGAGTTATCTTTGTGGTGTAGCAGCTCTAACATGCCATGCTCTTGTCTCCCTCCAGTGTCACCACCCCATACAACGCTGACTTTGACGGGGATGAGATGAACCTCCACCTGCCTCAGTCCCTCGAGACGAGGGCAGAGATTCAGGAGCTGGCCATGGTTCCGCGTATGATCGTCACACCCCAGTCCAACAGGCCCGTCATGGGTATTGTGCAGGACACCCTCACAGCTGTCCGCAAATTCACCAAAAGAGATGTCTTCTTAGAGAGAGTAAGGATTTTGTTAACGGGGTCACCAGCAGCTGCCTTATCTGGTCTGAAAGGGTCTAACACTGTGCGTTTCTCCACCACAGGGTGAAGTGATGAACCTCCTCATGTTCCTCTCCACTTGGGACGGGAAGGTGCCTCAGCCAGCCATCCTCAAGCCCCGCCCTCTGTGGACAGGCAAGCAGATCTTCAGCCTAATCATTCCTGGACATATTAATGTGATCCGCACACACAGCACCCACCCTGACGATGAAGACAGTGGCCCTTACAAACACATCTCCCCTGGGGACACCAAGGTACGATTCCCTGATTAATTATGGAGAGATTAAACAATGAAAGTGAACGACAATACAAGTGACACCACGCATTCAACTCCTTCACACAGGTCATAGTGGAGAACGGTGAGTTGATCATGGGCATCCTGTGTAAGAAATCTCTGGGAACCTCAGCCGGCTCCCTCGTCCACATCTCCTACCTGGAGATGGGCCACGACATCACCCGACTTTTCTACTCCAACATTCAGACTGTGGTCAACAACTGGCTGCTCATCGAGGGTAAGGAAGCAGTGACATGCACATACCTAAATAGATTTTTAGGGTTTTTACAACTTTATAATTGTTTGCCGTTTTTTTGTCTTAATATTTGCAAGTTTGCTCATGATGTTTTCTTCAGGTCATTCCATTGGTATCGGTGACTCCATTGCTGATGCCAAGACCTACCTTGACATCCAGAATACCATCAAGAAAGCCAAACAGGATGTGATAGAAGTAAGTATTTGTGTGGTCACCAGCATCTCTGAAACCCAAAGAACAATTCAAATTTTGTTTTTTCAGCAGAAATTATATATCCGAAAAAGCTACATTTTTTTCCCTTTTGCTTTTTGTCTGGCAGGTCATTGAGAAGGCCCACAACAACGAGCTGGAGCCGACCCCTGGTAACACACTGAGGCAGACCTTTGAGAACCAGGTGAATCGTATCCTCAACGACGCTCGTGACAAAACGGGATCCTCAGCCCAGAAGTCTCTGTCTGAGTACAACAACTTCAAGTCCATGGTGGTGGCAGGTTCCAAGGGCTCAAAGATTAACATCTCGCAGGTAAAATAACATCCACCGGTCATTACCAAACAATAGACGAATGCTTGATTCACATTATCTCTGACACCGGCATGTCTTATCTTCCCTCCTTTTATTCAGGTTATTGCTGTGGTGGGGCAGCAGAACGTGGAGGGTAAACGAATCCCCTTCGGCTTCAAACACCGCACGCTGCCTCACTTCATTAAGGATGACTACGGCCCTGAGAGCAGAGGCTTCGTGGAGAACTCCTACCTGGCTGGCCTAACTCCAACAGAGTTCTTCTTCCACGCCATGGGAGGCAGAGAGGGTCTGATCGACACAGCTGTCAAGACTGCTGAGACTGGTAAGTCCAGGCGTCTGGGCGAGAGAATGGTCGGAAGAAATGAGACGGGATGTGTTTCAAAAATCTGTTCTACCCCACCAGGTTACATCCAGCGTCGTCTGATCAAGTCCATGGAGTCTGTGATGGTGAAGTACGACGGCACGGTGCGTAACTCCATCAACCAGGTGGTCCAGCTGCGTTATGGTGAGGACGGCCTGGCAGGAGAGAACGTCGAGTTCCAAAACGTGGCAACTCTCAAACCCTCACACAAGGCCTTTGAAAAGAAGTAAGTCGCACTATAACCCTTCATTTATTGAGATTTTCTTTTATAAATCTGACGTGAAAGCGGCTTTCCAGTACCTTTTGTAAGGATTTGTGATAACTTGAAGGAAGTTCAAGTCCTGAACATACTGTAACTCTACTCCCCTCAATATTTTTAAATAGTATAGAATCAGTGGTTTAACGCTTTTCTCATATTGTCTCATCTAACTAGGTTTAAGTTTGATTGCACCAACGAGCGAGCGCTGAGGCGGATGCTGCAGGAGGACGTAGTAAAAGATGTGCTGACCAATGCCCATGTGCAGAGTGCCTTGGAGAGGGAGTTTGAGAAGATGAAGGAGGACAGGGATGTCCTCCGAGCCATTTTCCCCACTGGGGACAGTAAGGTGCGTGGTCACATTTGTTGACGCTCTTGAATGCTCACTTGGCCTGCCATGTGCAATCAAACATACTCATATGCTGCAATGTTCCTCCTCGCCTGCAGGTGGTGCTGCCCTGCAACTTGGCCAGGATGATCTGGAACGCCCAGAAGATCTTCCGCATCAACACTCGCACCCCGACGGACCTCAATCCTCTTAGGGTGGTCGATGGTAAGCTCGAAAACAACAAACCTCATCAACTGAAGAATAGTATATCACCAGTTACTCTTCTTCCTGTAAAATTAGCTGTTAACACATACAGCCAGATTGCCACCCGGACGCTTTCTTCACCACATATTTAGTTACAGGATCTTGTGAGCCATGTGGAAGAATCACGGGCTCTAGAATTAGAACGAGGAGGCCGTGGCCTGTCCTCAGGTGCTCCTTAAACCCGTGTTAACGCCACCTGTTGCATAACAAGTAAAACAGCTCAAGTTCTAGTTACCCTTTTTGCTAAAGAGAGAATATGATAATTTATAGCATCACAGTAACAAGAATCTGTAAAATATGTCTGGAAAAATGTTTATTCTCCCTAAATTGAAAGTGTTAACTTTCATAAAACTTTTTAAAAAAAGAGTTTTTAGAGAATACAAAACTACACCATAAAGCCTAATAAATCTCGATCTTTGGGTGTGCGTTTGGATCCCTAGGTGTTCACGAGCTGAGCAAAAAGCTGGTGATTGTGAACGGTGACGACCCGCTTAGCAGACAGGCCCAGCAGAACGCCACTCTGCTCTTCAACATCCACCTGCGCTCCACACTCTGCTCCAAACGCATGACGGAGGAGTTCCGCCTTTCCACCGAGGCTTTCGACTGGCTGCTAGGAGAGATCGAGACCAAATTCAATCAGTCCATTGTGAGTTTAGCACATTGTTGTGTTTAGCATGATCTCTGCTAGACCATTAAACAGCGAACTTTAATCATGCAATGTTTTTTCTTTATTAATGCCACGTTGTCCTCCGTTCCCAGGCCCACCCGGGTGAAATGGTTGGCGCTCTGGCTGCTCAGTCGCTGGGAGAGCCAGCCACCCAGATGACCCTCAACACTTTCCACTACGCCGGTGTGTCGGCCAAGAACGTAACACTGGGTGTGCCTCGTCTAAAGGAGTTGATCAACATCTCCAAGAGGCCCAAAACGCCCTCGCTGACTGTTTTCCTGCTGGGCCAGGCGGCACGTGACGCTGAGAGGGCCAAGGACATCCTCTGTCGACTGGAGCACACCACACTGCGAAAGGTGTGAGAGAGAAAATATATTTATTTTTAATAAACACTCCTTCTTACTTCGCCATTCCATGTCCAATAATGTCATATAAACACAAGTGTTAACTTTAACAGGTGACGGCCAACACCGCCATCTACTACGACCCCAACCCCCAGAACACTGTGGTGGCCGAGGACCAGGAGTGGGTGAACGTCTACTATGAGATGCCCGACTTCGATGTGACGCGCATTTCACCGTGGCTGCTGCGCATCGAGCTCGACCGCAAGCACATGACTGATCGCAAGCTGACTATGGAGCAGATTGCAGAGAAGATCAATGCAGGTGATCAGCGTGCACATGTTCTCGTTCAGTGCTTTTAACAGAAACAGTGCGGGTTTCCCCCTAATGACTCTCTTGGTTTTTTGGGGGTTTTTTTCCTAAAAGGTTTTGGAGATGACCTGAACTGTATTTTCAATGACGACAACGCTGAGAAGCTCGTCCTGCGAATCAGGATCATGAACAGCGACGAGAACAAGTTCCAAGAGGTTAGCACTGATGTTGTATTAAATAACATAAACACACTGGTGTCAGTTTCCATAGTAATCATAAATAATTTTTTTTTTTTTTTTTTTTTTTTTCCTTGTCTAGGATGAGGAGGTGGTGGACAAAATGGATGACGACGTGTTCTTGAGGTGCATCGAGTCCAACATGCTGACAGACATGACCCTACAAGGCATCGAGCAGATCAGCAAGGTAACCTAGTGAACATCATCTGGACGTCTCATAGGGACTTTCCATCAGTAACAAAAGTGTGTGTGTATACCTGCCTGTGGCTCCAAGTCTAAGGTCATGCTCTTCTCCTCTAGGTGTACATGCACTTGCCCCAGACTGACAATAAGAAGAAGATAATCATCACAGAGGATGGTGAGTTCAAGGCTCTGCAGGAGTGGATCCTTGAGACGGATGGCGTGAGCCTCATGAGGGTCCTCAGCGAGAAGGACGTCGACCCCGTCAGGACCACGTCCAATGACATTGTGGAGATCTTCACGGTACGAAGGCATAAATATGTTTTTTATTTCAACAGTATTATGTTGGATTTTTAAAAAAAAGTGATTTTTTTTTTTTCTCTCCCCCTTATACTCTATCTCTCTTCCGTAGGTCTTGGGAATTGAGGCTGTGCGAAAGGCTCTGGAGAGGGAGTTGTACCACGTCATCTCCTTCGACGGTTCCTACGTCAACTACCGTCACTTGGCTCTGCTCTGTGACACCATGACATGCCGCGGTCACCTGATGGCCATCACACGTCACGGCATCAACCGTCAAGACACGGGACCTCTCATGAAGTGTTCCTTTGAGGAGACGGTAAGACAAAGAATAATTTTAGTCCAAGTCATCAGAAGAAACTTTATCATAAAAGTAATTTTAAAGGACTGTTTAAATAATGGTAATTTTTCCCGGTACTCTTCCAGGTGGATGTGTTGATGGAGGCGTCCTCCCACGGTGAGAGTGACCCCATGAAGGGTGTGTCCGAGAACATCATGCTCGGCCAGCTCGCCCCGGCTGGTACGGGATGCTTTGACCTGCTGTTGGATGCTGAGAAGTGTAAATACGGCATGGAGATCCCTACAAATATACCTGGCATCAGCGTGGCTGGACGTAAGTGGCGAGACCTCTTTATTTGATATCATGCAGAACTGATATAGTGGTATAGTAGATACATTGTAAGAGCTGTGATACTTACGTTCTTTATCCGTCCTATTGCAGCCACTGGCATGTTCTTTGGCACTGTGCCGAGTCCCATGAGTGGTATGTCACCTGCCATGACTCCATGGAACACGGGAGCAACACCGGCCTACGGTGCCTGGTCCCCCAGTGTTGGTGAGTATGTGTGTGTGCGCACGCCCAGGCTGCTTCAGCGCTTCTCTTTCTGTATTTTTTTTTTTTTTTTTTTTATTTTTTTGGGGGGTTTCATTCACTGAATATGTTTGTTTTTTTTTCCTTCTTCCAGGAAGCGGCATGACCCCTGGAGCAGCAGGTTTCTCTCCCAGTGCAGCATCAGACGCAAGTGGCTTCTCTCCAGGCTACTCCCCGGCCTGGTCTCCCACTCCTGGATCTCCAGGATCTCCAGGACCTGCCAGCCCGTACATCCCATCTCCAGGTTAGACACTACAGAAATCTTTCTTTTAGGTTACAGTTGATTTTTTTTTTTTTTTTAAATAATAAAAAAAAAAAAATTATGTTACGGTGTTTTTGACTCTTGGACAATGGAAAGTAATGTGTAGGGAGAGGAGGGGGGAAACACAAAATGAATAATTTCTGTACTTTTGTTGAACATATATAAAACAATATTCACTTGATTATGTAAGGACGACATTAAAAAACTATATTATTATATAACCAGATATTTAAATGTTTTAACATGTTCTGTATGACTTAAAGGAAAAGGTCATTTTAAACAAATGCAAAAATTTAGTTTTTATAAATTAAGAACATAAAATTTACCTCAACTCACAAGATATTTGGAAAGAATTAGTGAATCTGTGAGTTGGTTACACATTAATTTTAAATTGTAAAATTTTCTGAAAGAGATTGATTATTGGGATGCATGGAAATGAGTAAGTTACCATTCTATTAATGTTTTTAACAAAGGAAACATTTATGATGGTTGTAGAAAAAGTACGCATTATGTTGCATTGTAAATTATGACCAACAAAATATTACTTTCATAATAACAGATTTAGTTAACTTTTACTGACTTAAGTAATGCGTTATCCCAAACTCAAATTGAGATGCTCTTCGGGATTTTGTAGTTGAGACTTGAGACATTTCAGGATTCTTGAGTGAGATCATATTTTAATATCGCATCATTTTTTAATTGAACAAAATGAGCAAATAAATCAGTTTAATTAATCAATGAATCAAAATGTTAATGTGGAAGAACCAGTGTTGTCTAGAGCTGCAACAAATACTCAATTGGCATACAATCATCAGTTAAATT
The DNA here is from genome assembly GCF_021292245.1 of Micropterus dolomieu. NCBI lineage: Eukaryota > Metazoa > Chordata > Actinopteri > Centrarchiformes > Centrarchidae > Micropterus > Micropterus dolomieu. Next base: position 19,723,626 of record NC_060161.1, on the reverse strand, counting down.
GGATAATCGATTAATCATTTAAAATGCCAAACATTGAATGGTTTCAGCTTCCCAAATGGGAAAAGGTACTGCTGTTTCTGACATTATAGGAAATTAAATATCTTTGGGGTGTTTGACACATTTTTGGGCTCAAGGAAATTGTGATAGGTTTTCTGATGTTTTATAGACCAAATGATTAATTGATGACGTGATTGGCAGATTAATCAATGAAATAATCTGTTAGTTGCAGCCGTAGGAGAAACTATGTTGGACACCGATTCATTTATTAAATAGGAAATAACAGTGGCCCACGGCTTGATCCCTGAGGCACTCCTCGAGTTCTCCCCCACCCTTAAAAGTTTTTCTGTTTTTCCCCTTTAGGTGGAGCCATGTCGCCCAATTACTCACCCACCTCCCCGGCCTACGAGCCCCGCTCCCCCGGAGGCTACACCCCACAGAGCCCCGGCTACTCCCCAACATCACCCTCCTACTCTCCCACTTCTCCCTCTTACTCCCCCACCAGCCCCAACTACAGCCCGACATCTCCTTCCTACTCACCCACCTCGCCCAGTTACTCCCCAACCTCCCCGTCCTATTCCCCAACGTCTCCATCTTACTCCCCGACCTCCCCCTCCTACTCCCCCACCTCTCCGTCCTACTCCCCCACATCCCCCTCCTACTCTCCCACCTCACCGAGCTACAGCCCGACATCGCCGAGCTACAGCCCGACGTCGCCGAGCTACAGCCCGACGTCGCCCAGCTATTCCCCCACCTCCCCCTCTTACTCCCCCACCTCCCCCTCTTACTCCCCCACCTCCCCGTCCTACTCCCCCACCTCTCCTTCTTACTCGCCAACCAGCCCGAGCTACAGCCCCACATCACCAAACTACACGCCCACCTCGCCCAGTTACTCCCCGACCTCTCCCTCCTACTCCCCTACATCACCCTCTTACTCCCCAACCTCCCCCAACTACACCCCGACCAGCCCCAACTACTCCCCCACTTCTCCCTCGTACTCCCCCACCTCTCCATCTTACTCGCCCTCCAGTCCACGTTACACCCCACAGTCGCCAACCTACACGCCCAGTTCCCCCTCATACAGCCCCAGCTCCCCCTCCTACTCCCCCACCTCCCCCAAATACACCCCAACCTCACCATCATACAGCCCAAGCTCCCCGGAGTACACCCCCACCTCTCCCAAATACTCCCCCACCTCTCCAAAGTACTCCCCTACATCGCCGAAGTACTCGCCCACCTCTCCCACCTACTCCCCGACGACTCCAAAATACAGCCCCACCTCTCCTACCTACTCTCCCACCTCCCCCACCTACACTCCCACCAGCCCCAAATACTCCCCTACCTCCCCTACTTACTCCCCAACTTCACCCAAGTACTCGCCCACGTCTCCTACGTACTCGCCAACTAGTCCTAAAGGCTCCACGTACAGCCCCACCTCCCCTGGATACAGCCCCACCTCTCCCACCTACAGCCCGGCCATCAGCCCAGACGACAGCGATGAGGAGAACAACTGATGAGCCGCAGAGGAGAAGGGGAGGCAGCTGAAGAGACCCCGTCACCTCATGGTGGACACCCGAAGGACAGCACCCTTTTACCAGTTGGAAATCTCTCCTTTGGGACTTCTGTTATGCTCCAGTCTTGACCATCTGAGGCCCCCCTTTACCACAAGAAATTGAAAGACTTGAACTGCTTTGCCTGAAGGAAAAAAAGGCTGCCTTTTGAAATAGTTTTTTTTAATTTTCACATGGGGTGTTGGCAAAACTGCAAATCCTGAGAGGGAATTAAAAGGAGAGGAAGATGTGGTGAACACGTAACAGGGAGAAATGTCCCTTTTTAACTTTATAGTGTACTGCATCCAGTCTCTCTCTCATTCTCTAAACATTGGGTGTGTAGTTGTGGAGAACGTACATATTGCCAAAAGCCTTTTGAAAAGTGGATTGTATTCATCACTTAAGCAGAAGCTCTAAAGAAAATCAAGGATGTAAGGTTTAGACTTTGTTTACTGCATATTTCACCGAGGTGTATCTTGTTAGACCTTTTGCTGCTTTTGTAAAAGTATACTTGCTGCCAGTTTTGGGGGCATTTTGTGGATCAAAGATGGAGCTTTAGGTGTTTGATATATATTAAAATGGCTGGGTCCGATTATCTACAGAAGGTTGGATGATCAGCAGGAATACATGATAGGAGAGAGAAACTGGCTTGCAGGGGGGGGGGATTTGCTCTTGAACATCATCGACTACATAGGTGTATGTACCCATCGCCTCCCCTCTTCCTCTTTCACACCCCAAAGACAAAACCTGAAAGATGTCATGAAAACACCCACCAGCATCCTCTTGTCCTCCTGACCATTTTGGAGAGTTGTGCATCGAGACAAAAAAAAAACTTTTCCAGATAATATTCTTCCCTTGACTCTGGGAATTTAAAGATTTATATGAAAGAAATAATCAGAATGAATATTCTGTCTTTAATTTTGATTCTAGGAGGAAATGGGGCACACGTGGACGAGGGATACTAGTTTGGCGTTGCTGCTTTTGTCATTGTTTGCATGAGTAGCACATGTTAATACATTTTAATCAAGCTTTAGGTTGAAATTATTTTCAAATCCCTCCCACTTGCTAATCTTCGTCCCATTTTCTGATAGCTGACATTTACACAGGTTTATTTGGACTATTCAATTTATTTAAGAAAAGTTAACTACTATTCTGTGTGAATATGAATAGAGGAGAAATAAGAATTTAAAAAACGTTTTGGCTTTTTTCTTGTTTGCTTTTAGTGACTTTGTAAACCTGTTTGCAGGAGGTTCATGTTCCTGTACTGTGGATGAAGGGGCAGGGGACGGAGGGAGGGGAGTGCTTCTATTTTTCCGCCCCCAGTCTCCCCAACAGTCCAAGTTTTGTGTTTTGCCAGTCTTGTCGCTAATAGTTAAATGCGGTCACCAGGCTGCTTCAGTTAAAGGTAGGAGGGCAAAAGGTTCAGTGTTTTGTACTTCTCGGGACGCCAGAGGGCAACATTTGTCCTCCTGTTGGCTTTTTTTCTACACAGCAGCGTGGAACAGTTTATTTTCTTTTAAGCAGAGATTGTCCAAAGAAACTGCACTTTTGGGCCTCTATTAAAAAAAACTATACCCACTACATTAGTGTGACCCCCCCCGGCCCCCCCCCCCCCCCCCCTATTTTTTTTTTTGTGAATATGGGTGCTTTCTCACAAGACACAAAGTAGTTTAACTGTGGGGAACTGTCTGTACGCCTGATGACAATGGGGAAAAAAATATTTTCTTTTCCTCCTCGTTCCATATATTCACTCGACGCGGTTTCAGAACTTGTTGGACTAGCTGGGTCTCTGGTCTCTTCCCTCTTCATCCACAAGTGATCCTCATTTCTGAAATCAGTGTTTCCTTTTTTTTCATACCAGTATATGTACCTGTGACGAGGGGAATCGTGGGGAGGGAGGGAGGCGTGTTGGATCTGACTGGGAGTCCTGAGGAGATAAAATGCAACCAGTAATATTTTAACATTCTGTTCTGAAAATGTTTAAATGATTTGTCAGATTTTGTGAAACATTGCTTATAAGATGGTCTTGAATTGAAAGGACTGCGTCTTCTGGCTTTTGAGATAAAGCAGGTTTGGTAATTGCACTTAGTAAAATATTGTGGTGGATCTAAGTCCCAGACATTGTGATATTTTGTCCACTATGCTTGCATCTAATCCTGTTGTCTTAACTGTGTGCTGTCCAGTCAATTCAGAACATCAGGACTCCCGGCGTGTGTGTGTGTGTGTGTGTGTGTGTGCGCGCGCATGTGTATCCGAGGCCGAGACAGGATTTCAAACTGAGGAAAATACTTCATGTCTGGGCAAAGGAAGGTTTAACTTGAAATTGCCACTGTATAGAAATTGATTCATTATCTCATTCTCTGTATCTTCGTTCAGTTTGTTTGTTTGTTTTTGTTTTTTTGACTTGGGGAAAAAATTAATAAAAGTTTTACTACATGTCTGTCCTTTTTTTCCCTTTTTGGTCACCTTACTACAGCTGTAAAGTTAGCGCACTGTTTTGCTGATGAAGCCAGTTTTGTGCAACAAATACTACATTTGGATACAAATACTACAGTTGCATTTAGTAATTATGGAGACAGATATTAGTATATAGTATCCTTTTTTGTTAATTCATTCAATGCATATAGAACACTCAAGTACTGTACTTCAGGTCAGTTTGAGAATCGTGTAACTGTTTAAAGAAATATAATGCATTATCACTTATTTAAATTAAACCATCCTACAGTGTATAAAATTGGCTCCACAATGACCAGCTATAACATTAAATGTTGCTGCAACAGCAATGACCCAGTAATACTTAAATAACAATATATAACAGCCTAATGTAACAATTCTTCATAATGGCTACTTCTACTTTGGATGGTTTAAAATAAATTTCGCTAACATTATATACTTTCAGATGTCAATTTCAATACAGGACCTTTGCATTGTTTTACTTATATATGAACACCACCTCGTTTATAGTTTATAACCACAGAACAGACTTATGTTATGAAGCTGCAGTTAATAACACATGTTAATGACTTGCCCTAAATATATATTGACAGAAAAATCATCCACACCTACCACCTGTGCCAGTAAACCACGTGACCACACAACAGCTCTGTCTATGAAAGCTTACACGCGCCTTCCTCTTGGGGGCGCGCTCGTCTCGCTGTGAACTCACCTGCTCGCTGACAGGAAGTTAACCAGAACAGGTGAGGCCACGTGACAAAACAAGAGCGATTAGTGAGAGAATTTCAAAAGCAACTGGTAAATTTTGACCAATGAAGGCTAGTCTGTCTGTTTAGTCGCCTGTTTTGAGCAATAACGTCAGCTACATGGTAAATTTAATTTATTGCAGTTGAGGCTGTTATTAGGGATGTAATTTGCTGCTGTACCTCACCAGTTGACCTTACTCACCTTACAAACGCAGCCAAACCACAGCTAGCTCAAAATAAACAGCTGTTAAATGTTTATATCATGTAAACCATGTAAACCTCTAATATATAATATGTGTTTGTGACAGTTCTAAGGTTTTCAAGCATAGACCGTATATAAAAAGTAGGCTACACAATTAGTATGTAGGACGTTTAGAAAGATAATAAATACATGGAGAAGAGACATTACCACTAGTTGTGTTTAGTAAAGCTACAAGGATGAGAAATACCCACTATGCACCACTGGACCTACATTAGCCTTTTTAAAATACAAAAGGCCTTAAAATCAGTTGATGAGCAGACTAGTGTGCAGGATGTTGCCCAGCCTGGCCACCAGATGGAGAGAGGGCTCTCCCTTGGGCGTCTGCCACATGCACGGAAAAGTTTGGACCTCACCTGGATGTGTTTTTTCCCCCCAGACCAGGCCTAACAAAATACAGATGGTTGTTCCACTAATAAATGTAATCAATAACCCTTTCACATACAGTTTCCCCCCTCATCATATTTCACACTGCGTGACAGTAACATATATGTTACTTGGCTTGTTGCTGCTCCTAATTAAAGCTTTATAATATTAACACTAGAAACCACAGCAGCGTCATCAAATATTTTTAAATGTCTTGTGCTTAATTTCATACGCATTTTCACAAAATCCTACTTAAATCTAGAATAAAGCTTTGAGGGCTTGAACAATGTTGAGCTGCACAACACGAATTTGTAAAGGCTGACTCACCAAAAGGTTAAACAAAGCTTCCATAAGATAAACGATGGGTATAAGATAGTGTGGCCCGCCCGTCTGCCACAACTGCACCGTAACACGGGATAAATAAAAAATACTCTTTTTATTTGATTTATCTAATAATATTTATTATTTATCTAATGTTATTTATTCAATAATTTTAATGCGTAAATATTGCTTTTTTGGGGGGGGCTCTTGTTTGAATTTTTATTTCAACCAACTTTTACTTGGATTGTCCTTTGTAATATAACTGATTCAGCGGTACATTCAAATCTCAGACACTTCCTTAAATCGTCAACACAGTTACACCTAATCAACCCAAAATTAACAAGATGATGCCAAATTGGAAGTTAGTAAGACTCAAAATATTAATACTTAATGGTAACAACTGAAGTAATTTCTTGTGAACTTTAAGTTTGAAATTAAATGAAATTTGCACTTTTTAGATAGGTCAAATTTTTTGAATGTAAAAGTACACCTTGTTTGTTCACGCCCCTCTGGGGATAACATGATCTTTCTGTAAGTGTAGACTTCAGCCTACAGTAGTAATCTTCACCTGTGGAAATGATGAATCAGAGGTGATGTGTTGATCATATAATGAAGCTTCCTACACATGGGCGTGTTTGACTGGGGGAATCCATGCATGACTAGTAAGTGTGTTTGGATCGGTTGCTGTGGGGATATTTAACGACTGTGGAGACCTTGACGTCATTAATGAGAGGGCATCTGTCAAAAGAAGAGTTTATGTTTTAAAAAGGGATATTTTGTTAAACATTATGTTCAAGGAGACTAGATACATTGTATTTTATAAACTTGTATGTATGTTTTTTAATGTAAATCTAAGTCTGAAAAGTAACCAGTAACTGCAGCTGTCAGGTGTAGTAGTCGAGTTCAATGTGTAGTCAAGTTCAGGTATAAAGTATCTTAAAATGGAAATCCTAAAGCACAAGTACCTCAAAACTACTGAAAAGTTGGGGTAAAAGGAATTTATTTCAGATGCCTGTTTTGTTATATTCCCCGCGACCCCGTACACATGATAAGCGGGATGGATGGTTTTGTTATATTTGTGGAAATTCTCTTTACATCCCAACAGCAATCAATAATTCAAATGCTCTGACACAAAAATAAAAAAGTCCTGTATCTGTGGTGGTCGCAAGACTGTAATAAGCACTGGCTTACTCCTGCACTCTGCCTGTGCACTCATTGTGCATTAACACGTGTTTTAATGGGGGAGGGAGGCTTTGGAGGCAGGCCTGAAGGGAGGGGTTGGGATTTTTTTTTTACTTTTCAAACCTAGCTGTCTCTTGCTAGTTTCTCCAGTGTTACCTACCTCAGCTTTACAGTACTTGAGTAAATATACTTACTCTTCAGAACTGTAGAAAGCTGAGGAAGGGACTCCATGAAGTGTCTTTTTGTGTGTGTTTTGTATCACCTTTCTTAAAGAAATAAAGTCTGATGAAGTTTGAGTGAAACAATGAGCTGTTTCAGAATTTTGTCACGTACCCCTTGTTTGCATTTGAATTTGGGAACTTCACCTCCTGATTCAATCAAGTTTCCGCACTTTTAGCTTCTTTTGTGGTCGAGTCAGAGGGCAGGGCTAAGGCTGAATCTGAGGAGGTAAGAGGTTAAAGAAGTGAAGAGGAGAGAGAGAATTTGTGTGTTCAGAGACGTGTTTCTCCTTGCATGATTGCTTTTCTCTCCACACTCCTGTTCAGACGTGTTGTGTCCCACCACCAACTCACTCTCCAAGGTAAGTCTCAACTTTTTGTTTATTTGTGCACCTTTTACTGAACAACTGCAGTCTCTGATTTATTCTTTCTTTCCATACTTGGTCTTTTTCTCACTTAGTTTTTTTTTCACCCTGAATCTTTTTTCTATTTTTCCTCCCACACCCTTCCCCAGCTGATGAATCTCACAACGAGACAATGAATCTTTAGTCTACTTTCAGTGAGACTCTGTCTCTCTGGCATCCATCTTTCCATTCAAAGTCTGCGAATATTCTCTGCTCCACTTTTCCTTTACGAGCTTGGGGGAAACCACACCTTTTAATTTGCTTTCCCAGTCTGTCCCTGTCTTCCTACACATAATACTGGTGTCTTTTGCTGCTGATTCACAACTTCCTTAAAGTTAGGGTGGGGTATTGAAGAGGCAACAGATCATGTGACATAGTTGAGAAAAGTAGTTTTTTAATAACACAAGTCTTTAAAAACACATTTTCCTGCAGCTGTAAAATCTCAACATAACATTCATATATACTTTAATTACTTTCTCATTCTTCTTTGTTCTCTGGTCCTCTCAATTTCTCCCCGTCTACTTCACTCTGTCTTGATTTCAGTCTCCTAATCTCAAAAACATACAGTGCACCCACACAAATGCACACACACACACACACACACACACACTGTATACACTCACCGTCAATTGCCAGATTGCTCTCAGATCTCTCCACGCCGGCTGCCCTGTCCGCCTGCATATTGTCTGCTCTCATATTTCTGTCTGGTTACCAATGCATGAATGACTGATTGAGTCAGTGACCCCTGTAGCCTATCTGTGACCTTGTGTCTCCATCTGAACCCCTCTGTTCACTCCGTCTCTCTCTTTCCATCTCCATGTCTCCGCCGTCTAACCAGACACCTCTGACCACTTCAGTAGCCGAGGGCAAAAGGGCACATTTCTGTCTTTTAACGTCTTCTCTTTGGTAACATTATAGACCGACTCACTCCTGAATTTATTCCTCACTTATTTTCTTTCGTTGTTTCCTCAATGTAACTGATTAGAATACAATAACACCTTAATGCCTACACTGCTTTAGCATGGCAAACAAAGGTATTATGTGAGGTCAAAATCAATACTGATGAATATCAGCAGTCTAGACTGTAGCATATTGCTGCCGTTCACCATTACATGACTGTAGTTCAAGCCCAAAATATAGGACACATAACTGGCCTGCAATAAACTCCCCAGATTGTCTATCTGGGAAGAGGAAACAAAATAATGAATGAAAACAACTGAAATGACAACACACGATACGATACGATATAATTAATTCATTTTGTATGATATTATACAATACAAACAATGAGTAGTTTTTAATCAACAGACAAACAGACATCTAAAAAACATTGTGCAATGTACACATGGCCACATACTGCCCATGTCATCGTATTGCTGAAACCCTTTATTGCGCTCCTAACCTTTTTACACAGGAAGGTAGTGGTATGTTGCACATAGACTATTTTAAGTCTGTAACTGACTCTTATTGAGGAGGCTGATGTGAAAGGGCACAAATGGCTTTTTAAAATTCATCATGACACAACTGGCCAGGATTTACATACAAGTTACTTCTTCACAGTTTCTTCAGAACCGTATCAGAATGTGAACCTGAATTAAGTTAAGGTGCAGACTGTGTGATCAGTTTTCTTTAGCGTCTACTTGGCATTAGCTGCAAACATAACACGATTATATAGCTCCGTGATTGGATGTCTTTTACTTGAATGCACCTTGGGAGTTGTAGTTAACTTATCACCAGATTTTTTAAGCTCACAGGCTGGTACCTTTTGGACTTTTTATTGACTTACCAGAAATTTTCTAACACAGTTTTTCATGTTTTATACCAATGGTTCGACCAGGAGAATTTTATGCTGATCCAAGCCGTAGAATTGAAAAAGTCTGCAGGAGGAGGGTATGCAGGGACAGGGTAGAGGAGGAGGAAGAGCTTAAGTCAGAGGAGAAGGGAAGAGTGGAAAGATGGAGGAGCTAGCAGTTTGCTCTCCCAGTAATTATCCGCTTGGTGTTTAGCTTTAGCCAGGAACCAGGAACCTGACTCTAGTAACCACACACACACAAGGCGTCCTATCCACAGGCCGCAGGTAGGCTTTCATCACACCGGCTCCAGTTACCTCCCACATATAAGCTATCCAGGCCAGGTGAGCGCAAAACGCTTTTCCTCGCTAGACCTCTCCATCCCTTACAACCTCACACACACATACCGGTTCTCACACACTCCAGTGGACACACAGAATGGAGCCGGAGTCAGACAGCATGCCGGAGGTACCAGAGGAGATCATACAGTTAAGTGGACCGGCCCTTTTTCTCTGCCTCCTTATTTATTCTTGGAGCGGCTGTCCGGGCATTGTAACTTTAACCCGGGGCCCCCACATGTGCTGCCTCAGGCCCTCTCTCTCTCTCCTCACTCCCTAACCTCCTCTGCTCCACAACCCTACTGTTATCCACAGCAGCGTCTCTCCATCTGGCTTGTTTTGGCCAGTAAACAGAAGCTGTTTCTTAATCACAAATTGTTCAAATGTTGCAGAGATGTAAAAGTGTTAGCTGATAGCAGATACCAGGAGAGTCAAAAGTCATAAAAACTATCTTTCAAGCTAAAAAAAAAACCTGAAAGGGGCGGAGCTGCTGATGACTTCCTGTTTGACTGATCAAAATTCTGATAATTAGCGCAAACAGTTTAATCTTTTTCTGCTGTATCATGAGTTGTTTTTAACAGATAATATAGGAGAGTTGGAGGCAGTATCTTACATGCTACAGTGTCCTCAGCTAACTCTAATCACTATCATGCTAATTGTTAGTTTTCCAGTCCTACTTTATCACTTATGGCTGCCACCTGGCGCCTGTGTAGCAGCTAAATTGACTACTCCTTACTGACTATTATAAGGATAATAAGGTATTTTTATTTTAATACAGCAATATTTATATGAATGTGAAATGTTGGTAGAGTTTAATTTGAAAATGACCCAACCCCCATAAAGCTGCAGGGCTTTCCTTATCAAAACAGCGGAAACCTCTGCCTCCACACGGGTTTGATAAGGTTTCAAATGTTTGTGTGTGTTATCATCCAGGAAAAGCCTTCAAATATCTAACACTATTATAATGCATGAGATACCTTTTTAAATACTGGATTTTACAAATAGGCACACATTAGTGCTGAAGTCAATTAATCAATTAATCAGTCAAATTAAAATGAGTGATGATTTGCTGGTGCTTTGAGAAAGTTGAAAACTCAGGAAAAAGCTAGTAAGTGGACTTTTATTTTAAATGAGGTTATTGTTTTATCATTTATTTAACCAGCAGTCACTGGTTCCCACTTCTTAAATGTGTACATTTGCTATCGTTATCTGTTTTACGGTATATCGTTGTAAACTGAATATTTTTTGTTTTGGACTGTTGGTCAAACAAAACTTTTTTTGGATTAAACAATTAATCCTTTAAATCAGAAATATGATCTTGAGATTAAACAATAATTAAAATATTTGTTGGTTGCAGACCTATATCCAGTTTATTAGGGACCCCTAGCTTAAACCTATGCATTCTAATACAACTATTTACATCACCAATAAATATTTTGTTTTACGGTTTGTTCTTGGCAACAGCGGTTTCCTCTTTCTTTGACATGTATGCCACCTCTGAATTCCTCACATTTAGCTTTAACATGTTTTGATCCTTCAATCTAATACCTGAAAATCATGACATTGCATTTTTGATAAAGGGGCCAAACTGTGAACGTTGAATGTGTCTAAATTTTTGAGGCAGCTTTTGCCACATCACAACATTGTGGGACAAAGGGAGAGATAAGAGGAACGGTGCAGTAGCAGTAACTCTTCTCTCTCTACAAACCTCATCTTCTTTCACTCATTCACTAATACTTAGCATATTAACATCTGTTTTTTCTGTTTTTGCATGTTACAACACCTTCACACATACATTCATGCAACCATCATCCTGCACAGACACTACTGAAACCACAGACTACATACCTCATACAGTAATTATGTTCATTTGAAGTAACTATTGATTTGGCTTATTTTTGTTAAATAAACATATGTTAACCGTTTACCATGGTGTGTCTCCCTTTTGTTGTGGCCTTTTGAGCCAGGTCATAACAAGGGTCAGAAAAACTGTAAGGTAGAGAGAGGTGTACATTAGAGTGACCCAAACCAAAAGTCCATACCTGGCACACCTCTCACCTGTGACATGATCCAGCTTGCATATAGCAACACCTTTTTTTGCGAACTTGTGTTGTGTTAGTGCAGCCTACCTTGGTGTTGTGTTGCATAAAAGTGATATAATGTAGCTCGTGGTCATCAAGCAGCAACACAAGCCTTCATTTTGAGTCGAGTGTAAGTGCAACAGTGCTTGTCACATCAACCACATCCTCCACACACTCTCTCTCTGTCTCTCTCTATCTGATTGTGGTTTGGAGGCGTCTGCAGTTTAACACTTCTTTTCAGTCAGTGTGGAGAACAGTAAAGTTTAGCTAAAAATTCAGTTAAAAAAGTCTAACAATAGCCACTGGTCTCCTGGTTGTGACAAGCTGTGTACTTCCTTCATGTGTCAGTGCATTGTGGGCTTGTCTTCTGCTTTTACTTCTCCTTACTCCAAGTAAATCCGAGCATCCCTTTCCACATGGAAACCATGACACAACACCTTGTATTTACACTTCCTGTTTCAGCCAGCTTCTTCCCCTTCTGTGGGAGAGGATTTACATAGACCACCAGCTGCCAGGTTCCATTGTATGACTCAATGCACCATTTGACTGATATATATTGTAAAAATCCTGTTTGGTGACTGTTGGAGCCTGCGTTTGTCCATACGTCTTCTTCCCTCCTGTCTCACTCATCTTTTCATCCCCTTTCCTCCTTACAGTATGCTCACCTGCCAGGCAGCACCAGGTCAGTTTGGTCCAGAGGTCCGGGAGCCGGGCCTCCGTGTGTGGAGGGTGGAGAAAATGAAGGCAGTCCCGCTGGATTCCTCCGAGGTAGGAGCCTTTTTCAACGGGGACTCGTACCTGGTGCTGGAGAACCGTGGTCAACAGGGAGCCGACCTCCACATGTGGATAGGTGAGACACTGGAGAAACATCTGGGTTAGATAATGTGTTCCATTGCTACGTGTTTGTTAAAATAACATGAGTCTGAATGAGAGGGCAGTCACATCAAATGTGTTGCTGCACATGTCCTTAGCAAAGGACAACACAATGGGTTTATGTAGCATGCCCCTATGCAATCTGACTCTAGACTAAAGGCTTCCAATGAGTCTGAGTAGGTGGCACATTCACAATGATGGCATCTCATTTCAGGACAAAATCAATCAGTAATGTCAGACCACTATTTAATCAAGTCAGCTTCATTTATTTATTCAAGATGAATACTATTCCCTCTGAGCAAGAAACACCAAATATGATGTAAATGGGGAGTTAGGAGACATCATCAAAACAGTTTGCCATTTCCAGACCTATAAATTGTATATTTTTTTTTAAACTGAAAAATAGTTCTCACTCATTTTCTTTTACTTAACCTTTCTTTAAGGAGGCAAGTCTCTTTTGCAAGAGATACCTGGCCAAGCATCAGTAGTGCAGGTTCTTGTCAACATACAGAAATACCATCTTTTTTCGTCAAAATAATGTTGTCTACCGAAGGCCGAGATTGGCAGGATGGATGGGCCTGTGTCACCCTCTGTTGATTGGCCAGGGCAAAACAAAACACACCAACAAACAAAAAATATTTAGCAAAATAATCATAGAGAAAGGCAAACATGAAGAGATTGAAAAACGTAGTGAAACAAAATGACATTTCAGTGTGATCATCAGGCTAAATCAGCATCAGTTTCCGTATCAGAATCACTTCTTTCACCAAAGTAAATGATGGATTGAAATTTGACTTGTTGACTATAATGCGGGAAAAGACCAAATGTACAAACACAACACAGGGGTTAAAAGACACGTGTGTACAGAACAACATACAGTGCAACATACTACACATACTGTCTCACACTATGCTCTGGAAAAAACAGATGGTGACAACTGTGCAGCTCACTGGAGCCGGAAGCTTCTGTCGGTCTGCAGAAAAGCCAGGACAGACACACTTATACTTAAATGTGTTGTCCTGACTTAAAGAGAAACGATACATCTCCTATTTCTATTGTACTCCATCCAATAAAGCACTAACCACTGTCCAGTGCTTACTACACACCTAACCCTGGCCGTGTGCTGCGTGCGGTAGAAAAGCTAATAACCCTCCCGGTAATGGTGATGACACATGAGACACAGCGCTGACCTGCTGCATCATTGTGCGAGGAGAGAGGCCGGAGGGATGATGAGAGAATAAGGGGAGAAGAAGTCCCAAAGGGAAACTGGGATGGTTTTTGAGCAGGGTCCATTAAAAATGCAGGAGGATTGTTACAGTACTCAAATGTGGTTGTTGTTTCCAGCATGTATCCGGTGCTTAGGTAACACTAAGCTGATTGTCACAGCTTGAAGAGGGCTCTGTGCTCAAGCATGCGTCTCTCTGATGCTGCCCTCTCTCCTCCCCTTGTTTACAACCGATGACCGCAGTGTTATGTTTGTGCGTCCGCTGTCTGACACACTGTTGGCTCCTCATCTCTTTAGACCCATCACCTCTCTCAGCAGCTCTTTTGTTCCTCATCTTGTTACATCTTAACCTTTCGGACCTCATTTCTTAATTAATTTTCTTATTCTCTTTCTTGTTCTCTCACTTCTACTGCATTTCTGTTTCCTTTTTCTTTTCAGCTTTACTTGGAAAGAAAGTGTTAAAAAACTAAAGTCACATAAGTCGACTTCATTTTAATTTTTAACGGATAATTTTGTTTGACAAAACAATCTCAGCTCTAGGTCCATCCACTAGTTTTTGGGACATGATTTTGTGGACATGCAAGCTCAGTTATGGTTTCATCCAAAGCACTTTTAGGTGTAACTTGACCTAGGAAACAGACGAGATCCCAATTTAAATTCTAGTTGTTGTTTACAAAGCTTTAAGCGTTTTTTTTAACCATGCTATTCATTCATAAACTAATATATATTAATATAATAATATTGATAGGAAAACAGTGAACAAAAAGTCTAAATGTCGCCCACATGTATTATGCATGAAGAAACGTGTGTGTGAAATTCTTTTAAACTTGATATTTAATCCTTTCTCTGTTGTAGGTGAGAAGTCGTCTCGGGACGAGCAGGTGGCGTGTGCCATGCTGGCCACCCAGCTGGACCACTTTCTGGGTGGTGACCCCGTTCAGCACAGGCAGGTTCAGGGTTACGAGTCCCCGGAGTTCATGGTCCTCTTCCCCAGGGGGGTCAGCTACAAGGTGAGGGAGGGAGAGACCTGACTCTGGATGCTCAGATGCTCTAAAAACTGCACAAATATCTCTATTGTCAAGCAGAGACATTTTTAACTTCAGCTGCACAGTTACATTTCAGTTTCTTTTATGGGTTTTATGGGTAATTTCCTAAAAAGTTTCCTAGAGAGAATTGTAATTTGGTACTAATTATAAATAACCTCAGGAAAATATTCAATACATTTTAAATGCAACTTTAAAAAGATTAAGATAGAATCATAGGGTAAAAATATGTTCATAGAAATGTAATTGTTCAAATATGTTGAATTGTATTCTTTCCTGTGGACCTGCAGCTATGAACTGACAACAGCAATTACTTGGAGTTGACTATGTGCCCCAATTGAACCCTGTCTTTGCTGCTTTCCCTTTAATTAGTAACAAAGTCTTGGAAAGTATTTGGAAGTTACAGAAGCATTATCAGCTAAACACAAGCATACATTTCTTAGTTCCATAAAATCGGACATTTTAGAGATACAAGGTTTAATATTACTCGTGTAAGATGGCTTTAAAATTTAAAATGTATCCTTTGTTCACTTGCAGTCGAAATAAAAAAAAAAAACTTGCAGTGATTTAAATTATTTTTCAATTAACAAGAAACTAAAAGCAAAATTGCCTTTTGACATATCATCTCATTTTATTGAGCATCTTTTTATTGCTGGTTTAATCCATTGTATAGCGCCCTGGATATTATGGCCTTTGTGCCAAAGTTCATTCATGTCACTCTGTTTGCACGTACGCCAAGCTTGTTAAAAGAAACCAAGAGTTAAATCTGAAATCTCAGCGACATTTCCCATCCCTCACAGGTGGGCGGTGTGGAGTCGGGCTTCAGGAGGCCTCAGGGTTCTGGGACCGTGCAAAGGTTGTACCAGATCAAAGGGAAACGCAACATCCGTGCCAAGGAGGTGGAGCTGTCGTGGAGCAGTTTCAACAAAGGAGACTGCTTCATCCTTGACCTCGGAGATGTGAGGACAAAAACCATAACAGCTCAAAACTCTGCCAGCTTTCATAATCCAGTTTCTCATAATAGCCTACTGCTCCAATCCAAAATAAAGTTTGTTGTGACTCTTTGGCCCTCCAGACCATTGTGTCATGGATCGGGTCGCAGGCCAACATGTTCGAGAAGCAGAAAGTGCGTGAGATCGCCTCGCTGATTCGTGACACCGACAGACACGGCAAAGCCCGGATTGTGGACACCAGCGAGGGGGAGGAGCCGCAGGAGATGCTCAAGGTAAATGCGCACTTTTACTAGGTAATTATGTTTCAGTAGGCTGTGTTTCATCCTGTAAGTGGTTTTAGTCACAAGATATTAGTAAGATTAAGGTGGACCAAGGGCGTCACTTTGTGATGAATAGTGGTGGGGACATAGGGGCTCAGATTAGCGCCGTGAAGAGACTCGCAAGACATACCGATATGCCATATTAGGTGATATTAGGTGAATGAGACGAGTGTTTTAAAGATGTCCTCAATGCCGAGATATATAAGTGGGGACTCTGGGGGGATCTTTAAAAAAAAAAAAGTTTTTTATTTAGGAAAAAGGAAACACAAAATTCCGATAGCACATGACATTTCAAAATATATAGGCTAATAACATGAGTGTTTTAGGTGCACGTTTTTGGGCCATTTTATAATCAGTAGCTTGTTTGTTTTCTTTTTAGCTTAAGTTACAAGTTACTAATGCACATTTGCTTCTTCTATATTTTAATCGCGTTGCATGTTTTCTTAATGTGCAAATAAACCATTCGAAAGGCATTTTCATTTGTTATTTAACTGCAATCTATAGAACATTTCTTTAACAATTTAGGCTTTAAAAAGTGGTGGGGACAAAGTCGGCCATTTCAAAAAGTGGTGGGGACATGTCCCCACCGTCCCCAGTGTAAATGACATCTATGAGGTGGACTAAGAGAAAAAGGACATAAATCATGTTAAAGGAATAGTTTGACATTTTGGAAATGCATTTACTCGTAAAATTGTAACCTCGTTTGAACTTTAAATATGAAGCAAATTAAACAAGATATAACATCTTATTAGTGAGCTTTAGAGGTACTGGTAGGCTAATTTTATTACCTTTTGCTCTGCGCCAGGCTAACTGTGTCTCGGTTTTTATGCTAAGCTAAGCTAAACAACTGCTGGCTGTAGCTTCATAGACATGAGAGAGGTATCAATCTGCTCATCTAACTCTCTGCAAGAAAGCTAATAAGCAGATTCCCCATATTGTGGAACTCTTCCTTTAACAATGCTGAGTCCTGAAAAGAACTTGTGGTGTTTCTGTTTTCTGAGCTTCCTCTTATGTTGCGGGGCAGGTCCTGGGACCGGTGCCAGCGCTGGCAGAGAGCACGCCAGAAGAGGACAGCAAAGCGGACGTTTCAAATACTGCGTCCCTCTACAAGGTGACCTCATCTGCAGGGCTTTAAAAAACGCACCGATATATAAAACTGCCGTTTACATCTGGTTTTTATTAAGCACAGCATAAGACTGTGTACATTTACCCAACAGGTGTCTGATGCGACGGGTTCCATGACGATGACCAAAGTGTCGGAGAAGAGCCCGTTTGCAAAGGAGACGCTGGTTCGCGACGACTGCTTCATTCTGGACAATGGCGCCAACGGAAAGATCTTTGTCTGGAAAGGTGAGGAAATACTACTTGACCCCGAACCAGCAAACTCGTGCCGCCAAAAATGCATATATGTTGAATCAAATTTGAATGAGCATTGTGAAAAATAACAGTTGACAGTTTTCACAGGAGGTATTTAAAGTTACTGTACAGCCCCGTACTGTCTGATTTCATTATTCACTGTGCATTATATACAAATGTTAACATTAATAATGTTTTCTAAGATGGCATATTTTAAGAGTGTATTTCCAGGTAGACACTTTAATTTCAAAGCTGAAGAAAACACACAATGAAATGCAGATAAACATAAAAAATTTACAAATCTAAATTAGTCTCCATGATTACTGAGATGTGTGTGGCAAGTTCAGGGCACACCACAAAATCACCACGACACCACAACTCTCTTTGGATCTTTCTTTAGTGAATTTGTTTGCAATGATACAACATGTGACAGGGGCTGCGTCAGTTCACACACTCTTCTTGGACTACTGTGAAGGATGCATAAATAATGTAAAACAACTGAAAAATAGCTGTTCATTGCATGTCTCATTCATCACTGGGTGACACAATTACAATGGTTATGTATGAGCACAACAACAGTAACAAAACAGCTCAAATTCATTCTCTGTAAAACCATAAACAAAACTACATCTCCCATAATGCCACGGGTCGTGCAACGTGACTCTAGTCAGGTGGCAGTTGAGAATATTGTTACGCTAAGTTTGCAATAACTTCAAAACGCATTATTGTACAAACCTGGGCTTATAACATTACAATAGTCTTACACTGCTCTTCCAGAACATAGCTGTAGTACCACATAATTGCTTTTATTAGCAGAACGATCTGTAAACATACCAGTCTCTTTCAGCTCCAAACTAGACTGAAAGAGAGCCTCTTGTGCGCACACACCACATAACAACAAGGGGTTTTCACTGCAAGCAATCTCCCAACAGCAAGCCTTCTCACAGCATGTTTGGTTGATATAATGTAATCATTGAAAACACTAAACAAAATTATACCATTATTAACAAATGTGTACCCTCCTGTTCTTCTTAGCTAATGAAATATTCTCCCAAGATTCTTTTGTTGGGGCAGAAATAAATAAAATTTACTGAAATAAAAATTTACAACATGTAAATGTTGTAAGCACGGGCTTCTTGTTTTGTTGTTAATTTGTGGGTTTTAGCAACAGCTGCAACATTTTAATAAACTGATTTTTAGTATTTTTAGTATATAAAAGCTTCAGCAACCTGGCAGTGCAGAGAAGGCTTTGAAAACCATTTACAACTTCATGTTGGGAAATAAAACGTACAATTTCAAATACAATTCAACAGCTGACTGAATAAATATATGACAATAAAAAAATAAAAAGACCTTATCTTTGGTTTATGGCCAGAAGGTTAGTGAGGTGTTTGTAATCCTACTTTAATGCATAGTTACATATGTTATTAACGTCACTCACATTAACTCTCGACTGGCAGGTAACGGAGCGAATGCTGCGGAGAAGCAGGTGGCCCTACAGATGGCGGATAACTTCATTGAACAAATGAACTACCCCAGGATGAAAACACAGGTAGTGCTCATGCCTCTTAAATTAAACATAACCAACTACAACATCTAATGCTTACTATAAATGTTAATATAGCTGCTCTCAAAGTGGATCAACCAGCTTGTCATGCTTTTAAAGGATTATTAACACCTCTGTAAAGTGCACTGACTGTAACGTCTTTATGTGAGCAATAAGCAGTAAAGGTTTATGTGCCCTGTGCTGCAGGTGGAGATACTGCCACAAGGGAAGGAGACCATCATCTTCAAGCAGTTCTTCAAGAGCTGGAACTAAACATTTCACGCAAACACTTGACAAATCCTGCACTCGATTAGAAGAAGCTGCACATCTGACAAACAGACAACATCTGATACAAAATACATATATATTTGTAAGGTACCGTGCTGATGGAGCACACTGTAGCTTGTTTCAGACTTTTATATATGCAAACAAGTGTCTTCTGGTGAGATTATAAAGATATGAAGAGATATATAAGAAGAACCTTAGGGTAAATGAGTTTGGATAGGTTTTTTTTTTACATTTGTTCTAGTGTCACAGGTTTTCCTGCATTTGAAAAATAAATCTGAATCTACTTGTAGAGGAAGTGGTTTGATTTTCTTTCTTCCTGTCAACACATGTTGCCAGGGGTTTCAGGTTTACTTTGAAATGTGCTGAGGCATGAACACTGTTTAAACTATCCCCTCTGTAGTCACGAAAGTTACCTGCACACAGTAACATAATCATTCATTTTAATTATGTTACATAGTAGTCTTATTTACTTCTACTTTTTTGGTCTACAGACTATGATGCAATGATATAGATTAAATTACCCAACAGTATATAAAGTTGTTCAGATTAGCTCCACCTCGATTACTACATCAGTAAATGCTGCGTACTATTGATGCATGAGAAATAATAATCAAATAATGTAATACATGTTAAATATTTCACTCACAGGGGCCATTCAAACAGAGTACTTTGTGCTGAACGTAACATACGTTTGAATGCAGGACTTTTACTTGTAATTAAGTATTTTTCACTTCAAAGTATTTGACACTGTTGAGTTGCTACTTCTACTTAAGTAAAGGATCTAAATAATTCTTCCACTGACAGTAAGTTCAGTCTGAATGAACAATTTACATCAGTAGTAGTAAAACATTTTTAAATTAATGTTAAACTTACTATTAAGAACAAAAAACAAACACTGCTCCAGGTTAAAGCACAGTGGTTCATTGGTTGCACTAGATTAGTGAAATTATGTTACATTTCATTCATTTGGCAGATGGTTTTGTCCAAAGCTACTTCCCTTTTCCCTTATAAACAAATATCTGAAGCAACTTGGAGTTCAGTGCTTTGCTCATGGACACAAGAGAACCACGCAGTGAGAGAACCGCATGATGATTTTGGCTAAATTCAGTCCAGGTTAAATGATCCCACTCAAAGAACAATTGGTAGCGTCATAATTTAGAAATGTTTTTGTAGTTTTGATATGTTTTGAAAAGTGGGACAATTGGCTGCAACACTTGCAGGATTCTGACTTGGTCCAAAAATTTTAAATAAACAAATAAAAAATGTTTTCCCTTAATTGCCCTTAATTTTAATAAAAATGTTTTCCCTTAATTGCACTTAATTTTAATAAAAATGTTTTCCCTTAATTTTTATAAAAATGTTTTCCCTTAATTTTTATAAAAATGTTTTCCTTCTTTTAAATCAAAGCTTAAACTATTGCCTTTCTTCACTTATTATATTCTGTTTTAACTTATTTTGCTTTTATTTTATTCTTTTAAATTCTCTGCATTACTGAAAAATAGTGAATGTGTTGCGTGGATAATTCGAATCGCTGTGGAGAGTTGTGTCAGGACTCTGGGTTTGCCTTTACTTTTTGTATATCAGCAAATTTATTGATCATGTGGTGATCACTAAGACGATAAAATCATTCCCCAATCAGGAGGCCTGGATGGATGGAGATGGGGCTCTATCCAGAACCAGAAAAGGCTGCTTTTCGGTTGGGTGACAAAGAAGCTTACAGCACCGCTAGAGCGAGACTGAAAGCTGGCATCAAGAAGGCAAAGCGGAGACATCAGCAGAGACTGGAGAGAGCTCAACACATACAACACCAAAGATATGTGGCAGGCCATCAAAAACATCACAGGCTACAAAAGCAGGAGCTCCCCTATCATGTGTGAGGCCACATTACCAGATGAATTTAACACCTTTTATGCTCGCTTTGATCTCCTCAACGAGGAGTCAGCTGTAAAGTCTACTCCTCCTCCAGAGGACCGGCCACTGTCAGTATCCACAGCAGATGTGTGTGAGTGAATATGAGTAAATCAGCTGGGCCTGAAAACATTCCTGGCCGTGTACTAAACACCTGCCAATCAGCTAGTTGATGTTATTACTGACATTTTCAACATCTCACTGTCTCAGGAGAGGTTTCCCACCTGCTTCAAGACAGCCACCATCCTTCCTGTACCTAAAAAGTCTGCAGTGTCTAGTCTGAACGACTACCGCCCTGTGGCTCTCACCCTCATTCTGATGAAGTGGTTTGAGAAATTCAGCACATTAAAAACAACGTCCCAGCCAGCCTGGACCCTCACCAGTTTGCTTTCAGAACAAACATATCCACAGAGGATGCATCTCCACTGCCCTTTACTCAGCTCTCACACAAAAAAAACAACACCTACATCAGGATGCTGTTTGTGGATTTCAGATCAGCATTCAATACAATCTCCTCCATGAAGCTGATCGGCAAACTCAGCACTCTGGGTTTAAATACAACACTCTGCAACTGGATATTGGACTTACTCACAAACAGACCCCAGTCAGTTCAGATTAGCGGACTCACCTCCTCTACTCCAGTGCTCAACACCGGAGCCACCCAGGGCTGCATCCCCCAACATGGAGAGAACTCTGTTGTGAAGTTTGCAGATGACACCACCACCGGATTTCAAACAATGATGAGAATTTATCTCGGGAGGAAATTCATAATCCTGTACAGTGGTGCTCAGAGAACAACCTACTACTCAACGTCGGCAAAACTAAGGAGCTGATCATTGATTTTAGGTAGAAAGAAATAAAGACACACACACCTGTCTACATCAGTGGTGCTGAGGTGGAGTCAGTGAACAGTTTCAGGTTCCTGGGAATCAGCATCACAGAGTACCTGACATGTTCGTCTCACATCTCCACGCTGGTGAAGAAAGCTCAGAAACGACTGTATTTCTTGAGGAAGCTTAAGAAGGCCAAATTCTCGTGCCAAGTTCTTGTCAGCTTTTACAGAGGAGCAATATAAAGCATCCTGACTGGAAACATCACTAACTGGCATGGGATGTGCACGGTCCAGGACCGGAGGGCTCTGCAGCGGGTGATTAAAACTGCTCAGAAGATCATTGGTACCCATCTCCCGAGCATCAGTGATCTCAGTGAGGTGAGGTGCCTACGCAGAGTCCAAAGGATACTAAAGGACAGTACACACCCAGCCACAGCCTGTTCACCCTGCTGCCTTCTGGGAAGAGATATAGAAGTTTCTGCTGCCGCACCACCAGACTGCAGAGCAGCTTTTCCCCCAAGCTATCAGACTCTTAAACTCTAATTCATCCTCAGCACTGCTCCAGTGATAATAGTTTACTTCTGTTACCATTTTTTAAAATTGATTCTTTATTAATATTTATTGTCTGCTATGAAGCAGACGGGAGTTACAAAACTCAATTTCACTCTATAACTTGTTACATTGTGACAATAAACCTACCTACCTATCTTGCATAATGCCCTAATGTAACTTTCAGTTGCCTTGTCCTTTAAAAGTGCTACAGCTTAATGCTGCAACTGCATGCTCATAAGACTCCAGCTGACTTAAACATTCATGTTAGTGCTGCTTTAACTGCCACCAAATGCAATAAATGGTCCAGTGTGATGTATTTATGGCCTATTAGTCTGATGAATCCAGGTCAAAAAGAGCAGGATGGTGATGCAGCATGTGGGCTAGGAGCATGAAGTAACAGTTTTACTCTGACCTGTCTTCTTGTAGCTGATCAGAAAGTAAACAGGTAAACATGTAAAGTTTAAAATGGCAAGCATTTTGTTTGAATCCTGCTTTCAAACCACTACTTTCTCTCTCTCTCTCTGCGTTATATGATTTTATTTGACCGTTATTGAACCAGGATTGTCTCTCTTATCTTGAAAATATGACTTGCATTTAATAAAGTCCTGGTCAAAATTTGAGTAAATTACTGTGAGTCACAAAACCAGAATCAAGAGAAATTAAGCAAAAGTGGAGAATGTCTAAAAGGCATGGTGTTAAAACATAACTAAAAATGTGTGCTTTAAAACTGCCCCCAGACGATCACTTTTATATTAATTTACACTTGAAATAAGATAATGATCAAACCTTTCTTATGGGTCTGTCCTTTTACCTCCTCCTCCCATTCAACGTCCAGAATGGACAAATTTCAGATCAATATTTTATGACAGTTTATGTTGGAGAGGAGATAAGACTGATTACATTAAATAACAATAAACAAAAATTAGGCTACTTCCAGTCATTATTATGTAGCAAAGATATACAACTGTTATTGGCATGAAGTGTTACGTAAAAGCAGTGGTACATGTGGTAAGATATTGCAAATGTGCTTCACAGAAGGCCTCTTGAAATTATGTTACACCGTAATTGAAGTCTATTATATATTCATCTGTTTTAAAAACCCTCACAATGCCAGTCATAGCTCAGCTCCCACTATATATAAATATATTAGCAACAACCTTGTTTTAAAGGCGTTCATCAAAATCAGAGCATGTGCGTCACTCTGCGTGATATCCAGATAACTGTGACGCCTTTTGCCCTTACTGTAAACGTACCAGCAGCTGCTGGGAAGCTGAGAAGATTTCGTGTCAGAGAGCTCTGCGGAAAGTTTCCCTTGCCAACTCAGAGGCCATAAAAAAGTCCAAAGATCAAGGAGACGCAGGGAGGAACAAATACTCTGATTAGAGCGCAGTGGCTGTCCATTCTTCTCCACCAGCAAAGCTGCACCAACGCTCCCTCAGACTAAAGGTAGGTAACCTACGATAACCTACCTACGACGAAATTAATAAGCAAATTTAAAGCTTGAATCACATCTGCATGCTACATTTACATAAATATTCTGTTACTCAACATATTGTAGCTGTTTCATGTTTCCACTGAAATATGATATTTTGAGTTTTCTTAATAAAGAGAATGTAAATCTTGCAATATTTAAAAAATAGCAACACATTAATGAATCGGTGAAAATAACACAATTAATAGTATAAAACTCACAGGGGCCACTTCTCTTAATTTTGAATACTTCTACTTTTGATACTTAAAGCACATTTTGCTCATATTCCTTACAAGTTTACGGTTTCAGTGCAGGACTTTTACTTGTTAACGGAGTATTTTTATATCGCTTCTTTTACTTCTTCCACGACTGTTAACCAAACATTAAATTAATGTGTTCTGCGCTCCACAGGAGTGAGGACACCAACATGGAGATGAAGAGCATAATGAAAACTGATAAAAGTAGGTTTTTATTAATACTATTCTATCACTGCCTAAGAATGCCACCTTCTGCTAATAAGGCTAATCATTTGTTCACATTTGTTGGCTATTTGGAAGTATCAATACCTGATATTATGTTGATTCACTTCCTTTTCCCCTCACTGTCTGCTGGACGTTTTTGTTGTGTAAAGTGATATTAACTTAGACTCAAAAGTCCCACCATGTTTAATCCAGAATCTCACCCCCTCCCCGTAGGGGTAAGGATACTGCTGAAGGCGGAGGACAGCAGCACCACCCAGAGCAGCTCTATCGGGGCCGTACGCTGGAGCCTGCCTGAGGAGAGCGTCCAGGCTCACAGCTCAGCCCCCAGCAGACCCGGCGCCACCAGCAGCCTCACCAAACACTCACAGGTACGAAAAAACATCGATGAGGTTTTACCTTGAGGTTGAGGTCATTTTCTTTTTTAATGTATGGATGTATGGTTTTCCATTTAAGCTTTTGGACTGTAGGAATACACATTTAAATTTGACCTGTTGTGTTTTCTGCAGCAACATCCACGCCAGAACGGCCTGAAGGACCTGCGCAGCCTGCAGGAGTGTGTGCAGTTCATCAATCACTGGAAGGAGCAAGTGGACCAAGTCTGCAAGGTAGGACATCAAGGAAGGAGGGAAAAGATAGAACGCACACGTCAATGTTATTACACATTAACAGCAGCCAGTGAAAATTCGTTAGTGCAACAAACAGGCAACACAGAAACTACAGTGTGTGACTGAATGTGTTGCATGTGAACTGTAGACTTGAGGAACAAGATTAGGAAGTGGTGATGTTATAGGTTTGCTTGGCCACATTTTAAGAGGCCACTGTAGGACGTTTGCCAGCTCAGGAAATAAGCTGACAAAATACATGAGCGCCTTTTTCATTCTGACAGGAAAATTAGAAAAACGGGCTCATGTGATCGATCATTTCACCCTGTTTCTCAGAGTTTCACCCTCACTGCTCTCCCACAAGATTCAATGCCTTATTCTGTGCATACTGACTTCAGGGATTGATAAGCGTTGCTACAGGAGACAATTATTGTTGCCCGTTCATGCAGAGTGATGACTGAGTTAATTGGTTGGGTGGATACTGATACGATGCGCCTTTATTGACTCTTTTACAGCCCAGTTACATGAACCTCTGCATTGAGACACGGGGCAGGGACATGTATGGTGGGCATCAACACTTACTGTAAGAAGTGCATTAATCTTTTTACAAGGGGCTTATATGACCTGGCCCTTTTGACATCTGTAAATGGAAAACTTTCCACATGACTTATTTAACGCAGATATAGCTGCTGGTGATAACCCCCGAAACACAGGTGGTGTCAATATAAACAAACAAAGTGCCCGGTTTTCCGTGCATTACTGTCAACATGAGGTGGCTGTTATCTGTCCATCTAGTTGTCATAATAATGCATAATTTATGTTTTAAACAGTGTAGGATGTTGTCTGACAGTGTATGGTGTGTTGTTTTCGCAGGGCAGTGGCGATCCAGAGGAGGGCACCAGTAAGAAAGAGGGTTCAGACCTGCGTACTGAGCGCAGTCTTGAGCAGAGCAGGAAACTGATCCTGGAGTGGGCTGACGAACTCCACCATGTCGACAAGGTCGGTACGCGGCTACGCGCATGGGTGATGCGAGAGTATTGGGGTGCTTAAAGAGACTATACTGTAACTATCAATTACAGATCGCAGGTGCCATCTTTGTAAGAGCTTTAGTTGCGAAAGAAAATGTATTCTAAAATAAAAACAAAACAAAAACACCAATCTTAACTTACTGATTTTGCGCCCTCAGCTCCTGAAGGAGAGGGGGGCATCTGAGAGTCAAGAACATGAAAATAAAGAAGATAAGGATGCTGAGGATAACGAGAAGGAGCTGAGGATCATGGAATGGGCAAAGGAGCTGCAGAAGGCAACTGAGGTGAGGAATAGCTACTAAACCTAAAAGCGAAAGTCTCAGTTCTCGTTATTGTCAACAGAAATGAACATTTACCAAGTGTGGCTCAGTTAAGAATCGTAAGGGCTTTGTCTGTTTGTTATAAAACTGCAGTAGGACAGAGTTTATCGCAGCACATGAAGGAAAATAACATTGTTTACTCTCAGGCCAGGAAACGTTTTGTCAGATGTTTTCTTTTAAGGAGAAAACAGTGCCAAAACTTGAAATGAATATTTATGTTTGCAGAATTGTGGTGTGCAGAGCGACGAGTTGGGTAAAGTGTTGCGTCTGCTGGGCCTGAAGAAGAAACGGCTGGTCAACCTGCTGCCTCTGCTGGAGTTCATCACCTGGTCTCTGCTCAAAGAAGACAGCACGGTGAGGAAGCGCTGAGTCACACAAATTAATATTTCTACCAAATCGACTATTCTACACATATAATATTATACGACTATGAAATACTACTATAACTAGGTCAGTTGTATCTAGAATAAAACAATAAAGGTATACATCCCAAGGTAAACCATAAAATTGTGTAACAACTTGGGCTCCTCAGAGGTCAAAATGAAAAAGACACCATTGTTAAGTCTCTTGAATTCAAAGATAAACATTTTAATTGCTCTGAAAGCGTACAAATAAACCATCATTTAGATGTTAAAATAAAGTATTGGCTTGAACTCAAAAATCTAAACAGAGACAAGGCTCACTGCCACACAGTGCAGACATTACTGGGTTATGAAACGGCTTTATGTAACATGTGATTTGAGTGAACCATGCTCTTTGAATGCGTGCTGAGCATCAATAAATGAATTCAGTGATTCAGTTTATATCCCTGACCTGCCTCTGATAAACTGATAAGCAACTATATTAATATCCTCGATAACTGTATAAACTCATCACATCTGCAGATGATGCTGTGGTTTATATAGCAATGTTCTCAATTTAAACTCTGCTTTGGTTTTACTTTAATTCATGTGGAGTTAAGGCATGCATACTTATGCGACTTTCAGCAGTTTGTGCAATAACAATAAACTGGCCTTTGCTCTGAAGAGAAAGAGTTTCCTGGAAGGTTCACACAGTATTTACAAGATTTACTGCTCATGATTATATTTGCAAAGCGCATGGTGATAAAGGAAGGCAGTATCAGGGAATCACCACGTGAAAATGCTGTTGAGAGGCAACCTCTCTTCATTTTATCTTTCTTTTCCTTTTCAGATGATGATTCCACAGTTATGGTTACTGGCAAAGCAAAGGACCTGGAAAGCTGGAATTCCAAGATACATCCCCAACTCAGGTGTGCATTGTTAAAGTTAGATGCAACTGATGTCTTAATCTATGCTTTTTTTAAGCTTTAAGTGTCACTGATTTGCCCAAAGGAGAAGAACAATTAAAGCTCATAACTTTTTGTTATTTACACCAGTGGTTCCCAACCACAAAGTAATTTTTTGTATAAGAATATTTTTTGTCCAATTTCCCATCCTGGTAATTGTCTCACACTTTAGATCTATTTTGTGACCCTTGTCCCAACCCCTGGAATCACTCGTTTAGACCATGTGCAATAAAAATTTCCATTGTTTATCCACTGCAACTTTAATATAAGGTCCGTGTCTCTATTTTCAGTTTGGAGTTGGATTTGCAGTGCAGCAGGTAAGATCGATCTCAACTTTGTTAATCTTATCTCACATAGAACAGACAAGAAGCAAACATCACATTCACAGTACGTAAAAGCTCAATTGTGCCGACACTCTCTCTTTGTCCTATCAGCTGATGTGGTTCTTGACTCCATGACCAACCACCCCTGGCTGCTGCTGTCAGACGACCAGCGTATGGTCCAGGAGGGCCTCTCACCGTCCGACCTGCCTTTCAGCTCCCAGCGCTTTGACAGTTGGCCCTGCGTGTTGGGATGGGAAGGCTATAGCAGCGGCCGCCACTACTGGGAGGTGGACATAGCCAACAACGGATACTGGCGTGTGGGAATGACCACTGCCGACTCAAAGCGTCAAGGCCGGTTCCCCATGACCCCAAAGCACAGATACTGGGCCCTGTGGCGCAGCACGAACCAGTTCCAAGTCTGCACCAAGCCGGAGACACTGCTGCCCATCGACCTCGTGCCTCGACGCCTGGGTATCTACTTGGACTATGAAGAAGGCCAGATCTCCTTCTACAACGCAGAAACAAAGTCCCACATCTACACCTTCACTGGAACCTTCAAAGGGAAGCTGTACCCTCTGTTCGCCCCGCTGGATGGACGCACACTCATTAGAATCATCCCACCACATAAAATCTCAGTAAACTGAGAGATGAACCTTAACAACTCTTGTTGGACACTTGGAAGAATTCACCAAAAAATACAGAAAACTAAATTTGCACAAAGATGATTTTTTTAAAGGTAGTGTCATCAGTTATAGTTGGAAATTTATTGAAAAGCACAATAGATGTACCTGATTATAGTTTTGACCTCGAGAAACACAAACTTTGAAAACTCAACTTTGAGTAAAATCTAAAATATTTATTTAAAGATAAAATTTTCAAAAAACACCATATTTGTGTCGACATGCACATTGCTGCGGCTCCTCTTTTCACCATGTGTGTTGAACGCATTTTTTAATTTTAGCAATGGAAAGATACATCTTGTCTTTTTTGAGAGTTGCACATGCACACTTCCTAGTTAAGGACAACTAGCCAATCAGAAGCAGAGAAGGGCAGGTTAGTGGGAAGCCGGTAAACAACATGGACTGGAGCAAGAGTTTCAGAGTGGTGAGTTATTAATCTGTAACAAAAGTATCTTTCATCCATAACGTTTTAACCGAGCTCTGTCTCTACATCATCACAGTAACAACTTTATGTCCATTTACTGCCTGGAGGGTAGCTAGTGTTTGGAAGGGAGAGGAGAGGTGTGTGCTGCAGCTCAGTGTTTTTCCACCTGTGTTTTTGGGGGCGTGTCGGACTAGCCACTTGGCGAGCGTTACATGACGAGCATTTTGAAGCGGCTGGACTACAAACGAGCTGTTTTCAGAGAGTTCAGAGCAGGGTTTTCTGTGGGAGATGGGAACTCCCTTTGGGCTGGCTTTCACTTTGCAAACCTATTACATGCATAAAAAAGGTTTATAACTCAATAAAGGAGAGGGGAAAAGGCAAAAAGCTTAACAACACCTCTTTTAAAAAATGTTTTTTTTAAAGAATAAGCTAGGTTGAGTCTGTCACAAAATAAAGCGAACAGCTGTATACTGTGTATATTGAAAAATGTCACTCAGATATCTACAACATTAAGATTTATGTGTAGAAATGTCTGCATCTACTTACAAGCACACACTTTATAATGCACCATCAGATATGCACAAATGTTTTACATGCAAATCATGTTTTTGATACTGTACTTATCTTTGATATATTCCCCACAAAAATTTCACAATCTGAGAGAAAAATCTTCTTTGTTTCCCACACATCAACTGTATGTATCTTTACATTTGTAAAGCTCTTCAATAAAGGTATTTTGACACACATTTCCCTCAATTCTTCCTGCACGTTGTACATAAAGAAATATAACGTGTGTGCTGCCTGTCAGGAGTTTCTCTTACAAGCCCAGGGTCCATAAGCCTTACAGTTGTCAGCGAAGAGACGCCCACCTCCCCTCAGGTCGGCACAGTCCCTATCATCAACATCCCACTCCACCATCACCCTTCAAAACACACACACACACACACACACACACACACACACACACACACACACACACACACAAGAGGAAGGACACCTCACAACATAGTAATAAAATGTGTATTCAATATATGAGTGAAATACTTAGATGTAGAAAGATACAATTTTACATACAAGTTGTATGTATGTCAATGTATAAACTGTGTGTATATGTATTTATATGTATTATATTGTTGCAATAAAAGCAAACTAAAACTTTACAAGGTGTGTGTGTTAATTTTCAAGGAAATCAAATACACAGTGTCAAAATTTACTCAGCTAGCTTTAAAAATTATGGTTCTATTAGTCTCTAGTCTCAGCTTTTATTTTAAAATTTCATTATTACATTTTTTGGTAACTTTTATTTTACAGGTCTGTGGTTTTTAAGAATTTCCTAGGATGTTTCCTTGGAATAATTATGTAATTTAAAACTAATTTAAGTAAAATACTGTAGATGCATAGATTTCAATTGGTACACTTCTTCGCCCCAAAAGTGTTTTTTTGTTGTATAGTTTGAAAAGCCCTTTAAGGCAAATTTGTCATTTGACGTCAATGTTCAAAATCAAGTTGATAAAGGTTTTAATTAAAGATCACATAAAGCTTATAGAAAGCTGTGGCTATCAAAGCAGCAGGTTTAAGTTTTTGTTTTAATTACTTTTTTGATGTGTTGGACTTTTACCAGACAGAGCTCTTGCAGTTAAATCTACATCTGTGATTGAGTCAATGTGAACTAAATCTTCAACTTCACAAAGTTACCATCTCTGCAGAGTCTTTGATCAAACTGAAACCGAAAACTGTGTAATATAAAGTAAAATCTATCAAATGTATTATCTTATATTTATAGATACCAAATAATAACAAACACAAAAGAAGACCAGGATTGTGGTTGCCATAGCAACGGCAATATGAGCTGTAAGCTGACACGTTGGACAGCATCCTGCATCAATGCAAAAACAATCAAGAACGCCATTGCATCACTTATTGAGATACTTTTCAACAGCATGTCACATTCTTCGGGTTAATATAGATTCAAATCCTCTAAATGTGGAGAATCAGGGAAAATGTTTACCAATGATTAATCCACATATTCATTTTAAAGTATTTTATGATTTTTTCACCTTTTGGCTCTTCAAGATAAAACAGTGAAAGTAAACTTGAGACTTTGAAATCAGAAGAAACTGCAATTGTTGTAACTGCAACATCAGTTGGCAAGTTAACCAGTATAAGAGTCATCAATAAAGTGTATTTTTAAAGTTCTCTCTTTGGTTATATAAAATAAAATTACACAAAAGTGTAGTTTAAAGGAGATGCTCTTTGTAACTAACCTGCAGGTGTTTCCCTCTCAACCTCTTCCTCTTGGTTTCTCAAATCCATCTTTGATGCTCTTTGTCGTTTTACTTCGTTTCACAAGTTTGTTATTTACACCTTTCAGCATTTAACTGAAAAAACTGCGACCACCCCACCTCTTCCTCATATTATGTCAGTTCTCTTCAGCATGGAAGCTCAAAATAGTACTACATGTGTAATTCGAATTATTGCCGCATTTTCTTTCAAACTAATTTGGTTGCAGATGTAAGATTTTGATACAGTTGGTCCTTCAGGCATACAGGCGTAGAGGCAGCTCTGTGTGGGAGAGTGCATCATCCAGTCACCAAAATACTTAATACCTTATGCACTACTATTATTTATTTAACCACAGTCCTTGGAGGAAGCAGTAATTCTCAGTCCACCTTTCACAAACATCAGTATTAGTGTAACAGTATTGAATCTTCTGTTCAATGGAGGCTTTAAAAAAGGTCACCGTGATGTGTAGTCAGCTGGAAAACTTTACTGAACACAGAAACAAGATCTTTTTATTTATTAACAGACATTTGGATGACCCTCTTTCACCAGAAAAAAAGGATTAAAAGTAAAACATGATTCAAACTAAAATTATTACGTTAAGCTAATTTGACTTCTATCTTGTAAGTTTGTGAACATGTGTTTATTATTATTCTTTCTCATAATTTTGATTTACATAGGATTCTTTTTACCACACTAACTATTTTTATCGCGACTTCCATCTTTGAGTGAGCTGTACAACACCAAAAAACATTTGGGTTAATTTAAATTCTGAATACAATACATTTTAAGAATTGTACCGTTTTAAAAATCACAAGATAAAATTCCTCTCAATTCTTCTGACTTAATATCATACACAGCAGCTTAATGTTTGATTTCCTGGACAGAAGTAGGCTGCAGCATATAACAAAAGCTTTTAACATGAACACATTTCCAAAAAAAGAACACAAGCTAGAAATCATTAGTGTAAAGTACCTCTACCAATACACTAAGTAACTAATTGAAAAAGAAAACATTAAATGTCTTAGTTTTCACTTTTCTGCTGCTCGAGATGCCAGACAATCCTGTCCCCCCAGTTGGTGGTGAAATGTTTTTTCAGCTGCAACACAACACATGCAAATAAAGAAAACTGTTAATGGACATACAGCTTTGTACCAACTTTATATTTAAAACATAAAACTGAGCCATTCCTTAACTATGGGATTAGAACAGTCTCACATGTATTCACAAACAAATGTCAAGATCTGTAACTTGCAAAATGCACACATACATGTAGAGTGATTTGTATCTGTAAATCTGGATTTGTGCCTCTTAATTTACAACCTGTATCATCATTTGTGATGTACAAATGATTTTTATATACAAATCACTCTGGGACAGATCCAGATCTACGGATACAAATCACAAACACTTGTGCACTGTGTTTTACAGACACAAGTCATGCGATATTTTCACAATTTGGGGATTTTGTGTGAAACAACACGGCAGAAGAGTCTCAAAACAATCCACACAAATAGGTGGAGATTTATAAATATATTACCATTGAAAAATACTAAGTTGATTGATATACAGATACAAATCACTCATTGTGCATTGTTTTAAGAGTTACGTTTTTCTACATTTATTTGCCAACACTTATGAGACTGTTC
Organism: Micropterus dolomieu; assembly: GCF_021292245.1. Taxonomy (NCBI): domain Eukaryota; kingdom Metazoa; phylum Chordata; class Actinopteri; order Centrarchiformes; family Centrarchidae; genus Micropterus; species Micropterus dolomieu. The sequence continues at coordinate 19,690,459 of NC_060161.1, read as the reverse complement.
TATTCCATACCTACCACACATACAAATGTTCAAAGAATTACTGAACATCTCCAAATTATTTCTAGTGTATTTCGTAGAATAAAAATATCACCTTTTGCTCCCAAACCCTGTATTTGTTTTTGTCCATGTGGTGACACACATACCTGTTGAAAAACTTTTTCCCTTGTGGTGCTTTTATCACAGTAGAGACGTTCTGCTGAGGAGCACAACATAGACAGACTGACTGTCTTAATCACTGGAACTGGGGAACAAACAGAGAGTGTGTAAAGAGGAAGCTAGAACAAGGAAGCACACTCTCATTCATGCTGTAAAATCTTCATGTGGACAAATAAATAATGTCCACTGTCTTCAGACACTGCTAGCAAATAATTCTCAGTTTGTTTTGTCACCTAAATGACCAGTTATACACACACACACACACACACACACACACAGTATGGATGTCCAAATAATTTCCTTTAGTTTATTTGGCATTTTTCCACTACAAATGTCGTTGACATTACTGCTTAAAAACTTAACATGCATTTCTAGATATATTTGTTAGGGTGATTTTATGCCTAATCTTGTATTTCTCTGCGCAGTTTGATTTGGTTCATTTGTGCTGGTGTGAAACTGTCAAACTCAAACAGACTGAGAATGTGTGAAAAGGGGATCCCAACCTGCATGGCCCTAAACCTTATAACTGGTCGGGCCACCCTGAGCAGCAACAATCGCAATCAAGTGTTTAAGGTAACTTTTACAGCACTTTGGAGGAATTGTGGCCCCTCCTCATCTTTGCCGAATTGTTGTAATTCAGCCACGTTGGAGGGTTTGAGCCTTAACTGCTGTTTTAAAGGTCATGCCTCAACATCTCAATCAGATTCAGGTCAGGACTTTGACCAGGCCACTCTATAGTCTTCATTTTGTTTTTCTTAAGCCATTCAGAGGTGGACTTGCTGGTGTGTTCTGGATCATTGTCCTGCTGCAGAATCCAGGTGCACTTCAGCTTGACGCCACAAACAGATGGCCGGACACTCCCCTTCAGGATTTTTTGGTAGACAGCAGAATTCATGGTTCCATTTACCACAGCAAGTCCTCCAGGTCCTGAAGCAGCAAAACAGCTGCTGTGACCTCTTGGATGAGTCGTCGCTGCGCTCTTGGGCTAATTTTGGTCAGCCGGCCACTCCTGGGAAAGTTCACCACTCATCCATGTTTTCACCATTTGTGCATAATGGCTCTCACTGTGGTTCTCTGGACTCCCAAAGCTTTAAAAATGGCTTTACAACCTTTTCCTAACTGATAAATCTCAATTACTCTGTTTCTCATTTGTTCCTGAATTTCTTGCAGCATGTCATCTAACTTTTGAGAATATTTTGGTCAACTTCACTTTGTCAGGCAGGTCCTATAAGTGATTTCTTGATTGAGAACAGGTGTGGCAGTAATCAGGCCTGGGTGTGGCTAGAGAAATTGAACTCAGCTTCCCAAAGATAAACCACAGTTCATTTATGTTTTAACGGGGGGGCAATCACTTTTTCACACAGGGCCATGTAGGCCCCCCTCCCCCCCCTTAATAATAAAAACCTTAATTTAAAAACTGCATTTTATGTTTACTTGTGTTATCTTTGTCTGCTATTTGAATTTGTTTGATGATCTGAAACATTTCATTGTGACAAACATGTAAACAAAATAAGAAATCAGGAAGGAGGCAAACACTTTCTCACACCACTGTACAACATTAAATCTTAGTGATATGATTAATCAATTAACTCAACTTGGATACAGATAAGTGGCAGAAAAAGGATGGATTAACTAAGTTTTAAAAATTTAAGTTGTTAAAATTTACACTTGAGTCAGTGAACTTCCTACAGTAGCTGCTGTTTTCTAATGATGTTGACAGAACCTCTACAGGACAGACTGAACCGTCCCCAGCAGCATAGAGTCACTTGTAGTTTACAGATGTAGGGCGTCTCCTAGCAGCCCGCAACCACATCTACTACTACATACTGTACATACACAAAAGCTAGAGTTACTGCCTTGTGAGAGAAGTGAAAAATAGTTTCTTCCAAGATCTGCAACACTCTAGTTTATAGTAGATTTATGATTTTAACATGAATTCAAAAGATAATAACTATTAAATCCATCTAAATAAGCAGCATACTGTGTGTGTTATGGTGTATAATATAGAAAGTGAAAAGAAATTAAAACAGAAGCATGTTAATCTTGTTGCTGTGATACAAAAATACTTGACTTGCCACAGATAGATCAGTATTGGCGTGTAAATGTCAACTGAGAAGTAGAAATGACAGTAGAGAAACGCTAAAGAGACAGTATGTTTGAGGTTGTTTTTTTTTAAATGTCTCACTCACTCCATTACCATGGTCACGTTCCTAAATAACCAAGTTTAATGGATCTCAGATCTGTGTTGTGTGTTTCTGTTCAAAAACAGTCAATGTACAATATTGTTGCAAGCAGGTGCTCCTCTTATAAATGTTTGCTGCATTAAAGGAAGCTCCATAAGCTCGCAGATTTAAGAGTTTGCTGCCAAACTGCAACCTTCACACAACTTGTGAACACCATGCTTTTGAAGTACCTCCTCTCAAACCTCACATGTTGGGAGTTTTCTTAAATGCACCAAAGTATTTTTTCTCATTTTTTTCTTTGCCAGTTTCAAGTGAAACTGACAGCTGCCTGAAAGTAAAAACAGAAACCCCCTAGCAACGTACGGTATTCTTAGAAAAATGTGACAGCAAAGTAAAGTATGCACAGTTTGTTACTGTTACAGTTTGAAAGCAGAGTCTTTTAGGTCTGAGAGTCTCACCTGTAGAATATGATGCACTTGTTGGATCACTTGACAAGTCATGGGCCACTGATTTCACTGTAAAGTTGTACTTGGTCCCTGACTTCAAGTTACTAAATGTGTAGCTGGTTTGGTCATTCAAAAGATGAGACTCGGTGGAGACCCAGAAGCTGGAGTCGATTGTGACACTGTAGTTGACTGTATGTGAGTTGACAGGAGCTTTCCAACTGAATGTGATGCTTTTATTGCTGGAAGTGGCTGTGATATCAGTAGGTGGCGATGGCACTGAAATAAAAGTGAAGAGAGAGAAAATGAGGCGGTGATTCATCAGAGTATCTTTCAGTCTTTTTTGGTCGGCATTTTTCAGCTGCCTTCAGAGTACTTAAATTTTGTGATAAACTTTCTATATGGTAGTTTTCATAGTTAGTGGTAGAGTCTGCAATCCCCTGCAGGGTTCAAATTGGCTTTACATGAACGATGGTTTCACGGTAAACTATGCAGCACTTATTCCAATGGTATTCTTTATCTCACTGACATCAGCCTCACTGTTTACTGTTACTAATGCTAACCGAACATTTCCTACTGCTTCACATTAAAAGTGTTCAACTGGCAAAACACAAGACAACATATTTTTAAATATTGCTGAACGTAACAGAACAAGAAGCAGCACCACAGTGAGCGGTTAGATGATTTGCTCCTGGTATGATGGAAAAAGACTGATTACTGTCCGACCTGATTATCAAAACAACATGAGTTTGTTTGGCTGCACTGTAAGCGGACGCACCAGCTGATCTCCTGTTGTATTTCTGACAAAGTAGCTGCTTAAGGAGCGTTTGCTCTAGTATTAAAACACACTTGCTGTTTCCACACGTGTCACCAAATCAACCACATCGGGATTATAATTACACACAAACAGGGAAAATACAACAGGGGCAAAGTGACTCACAGGTGAAGTTGGAGAGAGTCACTGGGGTGCTGCTGAGATTTCCACCAACGCTGTAGACAGTCACTGTGTATTTGGCTGCAGCCGTCAGGTTGTGAAAGTGCATCCGAGGTGTTAGGCTGGTTGTTGTATTAATAGTTTGGCCATCCAGCTGGAGCACAATCTTGAACGATGAATAATCACCCACAGGAGGGTCCCAGGTGGCATTGAGGGAGACATTTGTTGGGACCAAATTCAGGTTTGAAATTGGATTAGGAGCTATGTAAGCAACAAAATCAGATTGATGACATTAAACACAGCAGGACATAGTTTCTGTTCTGTTTACATGAATCATGGATTTTTCTACTGATCAACATCTAGCAGTTGACGACTACACCCAGAGTTACCAGTGTAGTTGACGGCGGTCACATAGTCTCCTTCCTCCGTGTCATTGACCATTGCTGCCACACTGAGGATTATCTTGGTGCCCGCTGGCAGGTTTGTTACATTCACATTTGTTTGCTTCACCGTGTTATTATTATCAAACAACATACTGTTAGGAAGAGAAACAATTACTTTAGTCAAACTGCTGCTGGCAGAAGAAACTGTGCATCTCCAGAGTGACTAGTTGCCAGAAATTAAAAGAAAATGTTTACATTACAACTTGAGTTTGCGTAGTTTGGGACATCATTCCTATTCTAATGAGAAACATGAGCAGTCAGGTGATGATACAGGTTTTAAACAAACCCCAGGTTAGAGAGACTTATTTGGAAAAGAAGAGCAAAAGGTAAAAATATCCATCACACTTTACATAACGACTCCCTGGTTCAACTTTAAACTACTAAAGGAATTTTTCTTTGCAACATTTTAGGTGCACTAACTTTCAGTTTTACCTTCAAGTAAAGGGGTTTGGATGATGGTTAAATACTTATTTACAATATGTCTGACTACTTGTGTTTCTCACTCTTTAGGATTTTGTTGCAGCAGTGTTGTTGTGTTCCCAAATCTCAGCAAGATCATCAAAACAGATGCCCAAACTACAAAAACAGGAGCCAAATTTTGAGGCCTGCGGAAGTCAGACATTAAGGCAGAAAGAAGACAAATTGGCCGTCAAATTCACACGTTTACCACCTGGACAGTCTGTGCCCGCACTTAGGGACAGCGACAAATACGTACTAATTACTGTCATTCACAGCCTTCACTTTGTAACTTGTGGCGTTTCCTATAGGTGGTGCCCATGTAAGCAGCAGCGAGGTGTTGGTAATATCAGACACCTGCAGGTTGGACACTTTGGAGGGCTCTGAAAGAGAGAAAGAAGATAACTATGAAACAGACGCAACATCACTGTTTACAGACAACGACTCCAGTTACAATCTCACAGGCGTCAGATGTGGCTCTAATTTGCCTTTGCTGATTTAAATTTCATATTATATGAGCAAGAAATGACCAGCTGGAAACTTCTTCCTCATTTAAACCTGAACAAGCTTTTGATGTGCTTTCACTGGTCTCCACCACGCAGTGTACTTCCTGTTAAAATGCTCTAACATTTAAAAACATATATAAAGTTTAAATAAGTTGAAACACACATCTTACTGAGCTATATCAGTGATTACAGTTATTTTATGTTAGTAAGGTTTTATATGATATAAACTCACTGGTGTATTTCGTGATGTTGAATCCTTCACTCAGGCTCCCCCACCACCATGTACACAAGATAGTCGGTTGACAACGGATGGATGGATAGATGGATTCGTCACTCCGTTGGGACTTGTCCTCAACCTCTGAGGTGACAGTGAATGTGTAAAGGTTTCCAGGTATCAAACTGTTGACTGTGTAACTTGTTAGATTGGTCTGAATGTTCTGATTCTTCTCTCCCTGGACATTAATAATATAGGAAACCGTTCCCCCAGCTGGTTTGTCCCAGCTCAGGGAGACAGAGGTTTCTGTCACCATTGTGACGTTGAGGATTTCGACTTTGTTAGGTACTGAAAAAAAAGGAGAGATAAAATCAGGGTTACAAGCAAAGTGTTTGCTTTATTACTAGTCTGTGTATTAATTTATCAGTGTATATTTTAAAATGTAAAACAAGGCTGGTAATTTAAAGATAATCTGCATGACAACTGGATTATGAAAACAGTGCACGTCGTACACACTGTTGTTATATTTATTTAACAACTACAGAGACTGCTTTGATCATATAAAGCTACATGTGCCCTTTAGCTCATAGGCTGCAGTAGCTAGCAAACAAAATAATGTATTTTAACATCCGCTCAACAACTAGCAGTCATTGTTTAACCCAGAGTTACCAGTGTAGCTGATGATGGTCACGGTGTTTCCTTCCTCAGTGTCATTGACCAGTGCTGCTACACTGAGGATTATCTTGGTGCCTGCTGGCAGCCCTGTTACTGTCACATTTGTTTGCTTCTCCGTGCAATTATCAAACAACATACTGTTAGGAAGAGAAACAATTACTTTAGTCAAACTGCTGTTAGCAGAAGAAAATGTGCATCTCCAGAGTGACTAGTTGCCAGAAATTAAAAGAAAATATTTACATTACAACTTGAGTCTTTTTTTGCATAATTTAGGACATCATTCCTATTCTAATGCAGCCGCATTGCAATTCAAATGTCAGATGCGGAAGAAACGAGAGCAGTCAGATGATGAAACAGGTTTTAAAGTAGACCTATTATACTACTATGTTGTTGTTCTGTGACTCCTGCATGGCAGCTTTGCATGATTCAAAGTTCAAAAAAATTATTTTCTATCTTATACTGACTCTTCATTTCAGCGTCCTGTCTCTTTAAGGCCCCCCTCTCAAAGCCCACTGCCTTTTGATTGGCCAAGACCTGAAGCATGTTACCAGGCTGTTGTTGCCGCTGAGTGGTACAGACTGAAGTGTGATTTATACTTCCGCGTTGAGTCTAGTCATGCATTTATGCTTGTGTGTCGGTGTGTGCATCGTTTTTGCCCTCCACTAACTTCACTGGGGGTACAATTATATACGTGCAGGTGTAGTCTTTTCAAATGTTATCGACCGAATGGATCACAGTCTGATAGTGAAACGAGTCATTTCGCTCGGGTTGTGAGGCTCACATATATTCATCCACCTTATTACAGCCGCTGATTTGGCCGCTAATAAAATTTACTTCAAAGCACGGGTCACTTCCTGTTGGCTCGGAGGCATTGCGAGGCTACCCAGCTGATCAATCACAGTGCTTACGGTCCACGTCATCCCAACGTGTAGTTATATTTTCGAGAAGGTGCACATCAGGCTATGCAGAGGCTACGCTGTCGATTCGACACAGAAGTATAAATCACACTTGAGCGTAGCTGTGCGGAGCAAACGACCATATATGGAATACCGTCTCCGTCTAGCTCCGCGTGTCGTCAAACGGAGCCGTTAGTAGAAAAAGATGTTGAAAACAGAGCGTTCACAACAGGAGGAAATCTGAGGTTTTGGCTCACAGGGATTTCTTTTAAACACTTTTACCTCATCATTTGAAGCTTTGGCCATGTTTAACATGAACATCCAACATTGTAACATTGTAGATAAGTCATAAAATTTGGAAAAGCATAATAGATCTCCTTAAAAAAAAAAAACAGGTTAGAGAGACTTATTTGGAAAAGAAGAGCAAAAGGTAAAAATATCCATCACACTTTACATAACGACTCCCTGGTTCAAATTTGACCTCCGGAAGGCATTTTTCTTTGTAATGAGGGATTGATTACAACATTTCAGGTGTGTTAACTTTCACAGTTTTACCTCCAAATAAGGGGTTTAGATCATGGTTAGTTGTTGGAAGTGTCAGTACTTGAGAGTCATCTGGGCCAAATGAGCAAATTATTTGTATATCATGGCAAGGTAGCTTTATTTATAAGGCCCATTTGAATCACAGAGGCAATTTAAAGTGCTTCACACAGGCACAGTGATAGAAAATAAAATCAAATGATTGAATAAAATATTATTTAAAAGTTAGATAAAAGGAAATTGTGTCTAAATTATATATTTCAGCATTTTAAATACAAAGCCTCTTTAAAGATATTGTAGTGACTATGAAGATTTCAGCTTTTTAAGACCTTTACGTGAATTCAAAGATTCTAAAATGTTTCTTTGCATTGGTGGTGTTTTAGAATAAAGCTAAACTGTGTTACAGATGTATTTCTATATTCCTGAGTAACAATAAAATTTCAGTTTTTCACATAATTGACCATATGTTGCAACATAAAAGAACAAGACTAAGTGTCTCAAGCCTTGCTAGATGCTCTGCGAGGCTGCACTTAGGGATATCGACAATTTGAATTAAATGCTAACATGAACATGCTAACACGCTCACAATGACAATGCTAACCTGCTGATGAGGTATGATACTTACCATGTTCATCATCTTAGTTCAGCTTGTTAGCATGCTTACATTTGCTAATTAGCACTAAACATTGCCATACTTAGAGCCAGCCCGGCTTAAGACAGACATCCCTTTAAATATACCTGAATATATGTAAGTAAATAAATTATCAATATAAATCTATCCACAAATACGTACAAATTACTGTCATTCACAGCCTTCACTTTGTAACTTGTGGCGTTTCCTATAGGTGGTGCCCATGTAAGCAGCAGCGAGGTGTTGGTAATATCAGACACCCGCAGGTTGGACACTTTGGAGGGCTCTGAAAGAGAGAAAGAAGATAACTATGAAACAGACGCAACATCACTGTTTACAGACAACGACTCCAGTTACAATCTCACAGGCGTCAGATGTGGCTCTAATTTGCCTTTGCTGATTTAAATTTCATATTATATGAGCAAGAAATGACCAGCTGGAAACTTCTTCCTCATTTAAACCTGAACAAGCTTTTGATGTGCTTTCACTGGTCTCCACCACGCAGTGTACTTCCTGTTAAAATGCTCTAACATTTAAAAACATATATAAAGTTTAAATAAGTTGAAACACACATCTTACTGAGCTACATCAGTGATTACAGTCATTTTATGTTAGTAAGGTTTTATGTGATATAAACTCACTGGTGTATTTCATGATGTTGAATCCTTCACTCCGTTGGGACTTGTCCTCAACCTCTGAGGTGACAGTGAATGTGTAAAGGTTTCCAGGTATCAAACTGTTGACTGTGTAACTTGTTAGATTGGTCTGAATGTTCTGATTCTTCTCTCCCTGGACATTAATAATATAGGAAACCGTTCCCCCAGCTGGTTTGTCCCAGCTCAGGGAGACAGAGGTTTCTGTCACCATTGTGACATTGAGGATTTCGACTTTGTTAGGTACTGAAAAAATAGGAGAGATATCATCAGGGTTACGAAACTATAGAGTAAACACAGCGGATCTGTTTGTTGACGCTAACAGTTTTAAATGCATCTAACATTATTAAAACATTATTTTAAAGCAGTTACAAAATAAGAAAACTCACCGGTGTAGAAGGACACCACCTGTGGGTTGAGGTCTCTCTCGCATTTAACGGGGAATACCCGGACTGAGTAGTAGGTGCCTGCTGTCAGGTTGACAAGGTCATAGGTCAAATTTGTCAGATTATAGGTCGGCAGTATGCCGCCTTTAACCTCTAAACGGTAACTGCTAATGTTGCCAGGTCCAGGTAGCCATGTGAGATTAGCGCTCTCTTTAGTCACATAGGTCACGTTGACTTGGCCATGGAAAATATCTGTAGTAGGAAATAAGAAGTGAAGACTGAAGACTGTTGACTAGCAAAGAAGATATCCAGAGAGATTTAAAAAATGCACTGAAAAGGAAAATGGTGCAAAAAAGCGGTGTATAAATCAGAATAAACCAGAGTTCAAATTAGACTATAAATTACTATATTTGTTATCCTCTCGTTTTTAAATTAGTGTGAGGCCAAATCCAGTAAGGATGCATAAGATCGCACAAAATAATTCCCCCCATTGTCCCAGATGTAAAAGCAAAGACAGAACATTTATGCATGTATTAAGGCAGGATGAAAACATGTTAGGGTTAGCTAAACTATTTATTCTTTTAATGAAGCTATGTTAGACACTGAGGTTAATTTTAGTCCTTGCTAGTGTCTTTGAAATTCATTTTGTAACCTTAGAAGTAAAAGTGCTCCTTCAACAATATAATGTTTTTGATCAATAAGTACAATATTAAACATTTCAAGTTCAGTTGTGAGCATTTATCCAGATTTATTCAAATGGTGATGCTGAATGGATTTTGCACTAGATCATTTGTTTTTCTTTTGAGGGTTTGTAGTCTTCATGTGTTTTTCCTTTTTTTTATTGTTGAAAGAATCTCATTGCTCAGGAACTTCATTAATATGCTGGATGGATGTATTCAGGCTTTGTTTTGTCACAAACCCTAGTAAGCTGCCTTGTGTGTTTTAATCTGTCGCTTTTGGAGGGTTTTTGGGTAGGTGTGAGTTAGAATGTCGTCATCTGTTTTGAGTTTGTATCTTTTTACATATGGAGGACCAAACATTTCCTGTCAATAAAAACAAGTATATTAATGTAAATCTTATTTATACATTACAGAGACTAACACACAAAAATCTTATTTTTATCTAGATTAAATAACGAAAATAAATCACTCGGCTGAATTAAAAATATAATTTTGAAAAATGGGTCACGTCCTTTAAATCTCACCAAGAATGAGCCTTACAATTAACCTGTTTATATGTTTGCCATAGTGTATATTTTTGATTTGCCCCTCATTTTATTAGTACTCTACTGTATATATTTTATTCTGTATATTTTTAGTGTATCTTAAAGTTTCTCATCATTGATCATTACCAAAAATAGTTAGTTATAAATAAAATTGTATCTGCAAAACAAGATCTTATTATTATGTGTGGTGAAACTGTGGAGTAATTACTGGGAAGTATTTAATAATAATTAAGAATTTTTTTTAATAAACAATGGGATGGGATAGATTTACTGAGCAACTCAAAACCGTTTACTGCAACATACATTAGTCCGGGGTACAATTCACAGAAGAAAAAAAAAAAGATTTGCTATAAAAAAAAAGGATTGAATTAGAAAAACTGCTGTTCGAGTGAGGTGCTCAGACCGGGGCAACGTTACAACAACCTTGCACAAGTACTATACATATTTAAATATAGTAGTTATTTTTCAACTGTGCGAGATCTGAAATCACAGGGGCAACCAACCACAAAGAGGCTTTAAATGAGTCGTACCTTCATAACATATAGAAGGCAGAAGCTCCGAGCAGTTCTTTTCAACCCAAGCCCCAAAGCTGAGCATGGCCACACAAGAGTCTTCAATATAATTTTCATCAATATTAGGGATGTCCGGCAGCATAGGTGATCGATCACATTCTGCTGCTCTTGGCAACGCCGTGGTCATGGGCGCAGAGTTGGTTTCATTAAGTCCACTGGAATTTGTCCAACTTTGGTCTGTGACGCTGGTGAAGCTCGTCATATTTGAGCTTGTGAATTCTGTGAAACCGGTCATGGTAGGGGTTGGCGTCGCTGGGCAGGTGCAGGAGCAGCTGCAGCAGTAGCTTTTCGGTAAGGAGGATTTCAACACAGGCCAGCCAGGATACCAGTTCTGGAAGACGAGGGGATCCCCGTTGGCCCAGCGGGTCCAGCCAGGCCAAGTCATGGTGGTGGAGTTAGTGGTGGAGGAGAAGTTTTTGCGGAGGCCGACCCAGCAGTCAGAGGTGAGTTTCCGGTGGACGCTTTGGATGTTTTGAGGAGTCAGTGTCACCAGGTCTTTGTAACAGGCCTGAAAGTATGCGAAAGGCTACAGTCAATCAGTAGATCTGGTTTTTGTCCGAGCTGTGATGTTAAGATGGTTTTCTTTAACAATGTAAGCACATTTATAAAATGTATAGGCTGGGATGAAAAAATGGAAATTGTTATTAGAATTCAACCCCAGATGCTCTTAATGTTTTGTCAGTGGTCATTACCAGACCATGGCATGTAGAGTTATTAAGAAAATATATCACTAAGTCTGTCAGTCAGGGCTGATGATTTAACAAAATTGTTAATAAATGAACAGCTGTTGATAAATAAATCCAAACTCTGTTGTATCATTAAATGCTGCTTTAAAGACATGTGCCTTATTAATTAAAAGTCACAACCCAGGGCTCCAGACTGCACACTACGACCACTGACAGGTGAAGTGAATAACGCTGATTATTTTATCATGGCATCTGTCAGTTGTTGGGATATAATTAGGTGAACATATTTTCCTTAAAGTTGATGTGTTAGAAGCAGGAAAAATGGGCAAGCGGAAGGATCTGAGCAACTTTGACAAGGGTAGAATTGTGATGGCTAGAACATCTCCAGGTCAGTACCCATCAAAAGTGGTCCAAAGAACGGACATATTTTGTGGCCGATGCTCATTGATGCACGTGTGGTCTGATCCAACAGATGAGCAACTGAACTGCTGAAAAGGTTGATGCTGGTTCTGATAGAAAGGTGTCAGAACACACAGTGCATCTTGACATTTGTTTTGAAAACTACGTGACTAGTACATGAATGTGCTAATCCCAAAGTTGTGCCATTAACAGCTTTCTTTATCTTCATGTGTTTTTCAGCAGTTCAACAAGCTGTTGAGGGACATGATTTTCTGGCAACTCAAGAAGCAGGAAAGAAAAACCAAGGAACATAATGTTTAATTTGTATTGGTGATGGTAATTTAATTGTATTGTACTCTTATATTATTTTATATGATTTCATAGTTTGCTAATCTCTTATTATAAACCTTCTTGTTTCATGTATGAGCACCGTGTCCTTCAGCTGAGAACATATGGTGATCCTTTGATTCTGCTATCTTTGTGTGATAGTGTTCAAGGTACCTTTCCCAACAGTTGCTGAGTGTCATTGTCGGGTGACTCAGCATAAAAAGGCAGATCATTTATCTCACGATAGATGCAGCTATGAATGGACAGTTGTGCAGTTGGACAGCTGTATATGAATTATGGGTCAAATGTTAGTTTCTAAGGGTTAAGAGAAACAACCCTAAGAGAAACAAATGTTCTGAGGCATGAGACTGTATGACTGAAATACAACTCGTGATTTCCAGCATTCTATCAGCAGACAGGAGGAGAATCAATTTGTAAATTTCTGATTGATATAACGACAAATCTCTGAAAGACCTTTTCTTGTTGAATTCAAATTCAACAACATTCAAATATTCAATTTGTTATTTTATTGTCATTTGTATTTTATGTTTTCTCAAGTGTCTCATTTCGGTTTATATTGACTTTACCTACAATTCTTGCAAAAATATTCTATGTATAAATATTGTTTGTTTATGCCACATTCTGTTGAGGTCTACATATTCTTAGACTGATAGATGGAGCAAACTGTCATAAAGGAGGGAGCATTGTGGTGTTGGGTGCGACTGTGTGGCAATGGAAAATGGTTCAGGGGTCAGGTAGGAGGGCTCCTTTGTATAATTTTGCTTAGGGCACCAGGGAATTGCATGTCGATTTAAGTGGTGCTCCTAAATTTTGAGCTTGTGCTCCTAAACGTTTCAGATGAGAGCACCAGTGGAAAAAGTTAATCTGGAGCTCTTTTTGTACATTTAAACTGAGGTCACGTCGTACCTGGCAGTGGTTCCTGGCATCGGCCCAGCTGAGGTTTTCTGAATGAAAGAAGTACTCTTGCTCTGCAGTGCTGCACACCAACATCAGAGCTGAGACAAAACACACAGACAGGAGGAAAATATATCTAATGTTTGTCAACACAGGTTTCAAGTAATGATCTGGACAGGTACTAACCTTAATTAGCAGATCAGCCAAACAAGACAAATCCACAATTAACAACATTTAATTACATTTATTACATCACAGCTGACTTAGTTTTTAGTCCCACAGCAGTCCCTCAACTAAGATCACTTGCATAAAGATGAAGGCCACACAATGAGGTGCAATGATTTTGATGATTAGATCAGTAAGTTCCTGTATTTCAGGCACCAGAATTGATATTGTAACTGAAGTCAGCTCAGTGCATTCCTAGTTAACTCTGGTTACTTTCATTAATCTGCCAAATATTGCCATGATTGTTTAGTCTACAAAATAGTGGTGAAAACGTGCCATTATAATTTCTCAGAGCCCACAGTGATCTTTAAATTGCTTGTTTTTTTCCCCAACCAACTGACCAAAACCCAAATTCATTATGATATAAAACAGCGTATCCTTACATTTGAGTGGTGGGATGAGAGAATGCGTGGTGTTTTTGCTTGCAAATTGACTAAAGCGATCAAAATGCATTGTATAATAATTACAGATAAATTTTCTTTGAATCAACCAATCAGTTCTCTACATACAACCCAGTTGTTAGTTTCAGATTGTGAAATTAGCACGCCGCATTATTCTGAAATCTCAACAGTAGTAACTTCAGTAAACGACACTAGTTTAGGTTTTCAGTCATAGTTTAGATACAGTTGCAAGTAAACTTCAGATCAATGTATACACACACACAGGCCTACGTATTAGTATATATATTTTTATGAATTATTAAGGGATACCTTTTAAACTTTAACACTTTTGGTGCTGAAACAATTAGTCTATTAACAGAAAATGTTATCAGTTCATTTATCAAGCCAAACTGTGGAGGCTTCCATTTCAGGAATTTGCTCCTTTTCTGTTCGAGATCACTTTAAATTGAAATGTTTTTAGACAGAAATATATCGCTACTCTGTCACTTCACAGGCTGAGCAATCAACCCCCCCCAAAAAAATATTTGGCATATTAACCGATAACACTCATCAGCTGCAGCTTAAACTCTTTTACTGTGACTTTAAAATAATAAGTCTACAGGATACAAACAAATACAGTTGAGAAAGCAGCACTCACCCAAACAAATTAAAATAAAGACTTTATCCTTTTGAGAGTTTCCCATGTTGAGATTCCTGTGGATCCTAAAATCAGGGAATCTTCATTAACATTTCACTGGATGACAGCTACTGCAAAATTTAAATATAAATTAAAAAGTAGAAACCAAAGAAAATACTGTAAACAGAAATGAAGTATAACAAACTACTCAACCAGGCTACACATGCATCCTGTGAGCTGAAAGAGGAAGTGATCTCAGTATGAGGTGTTCATAAAAACCACCTTTTTCATAGGTCAACAGGGAATAAACTGCATATTTGACTGGCAACAAAAAGCTCCCTTCTACTCAGGCAGGACGGACACCTTTAGATGCTCCTGGTTTTGCATCCATCTCCCAAACATGCAAAGTCCTAAATATAAAAGCAGCAAGGGGGTGATGTGGTGCAATAAACTGGCAGGAAACAAACATGCAAAGACAGATATTATGCATGTTGTATAACAGAATACAAGAACACGGTTTTACGTTATGCATTTATTTTGGCTTCAAGCTTGGAGTAACAAAACGCAAATTAGTACAAAAAAAGCCATGAAAAAAACCAACAACAATGAAAAATATAGAAAGATCAACCTCTTATAAAAAAGTATGTTCCCAAAATAAACCATAAAAGATACAGAAATAAAACAAAGAAATGCCTTTTATATTTTTTGGCAGTGTAAAAAAGTGGTTTTACTGACTGATTAGTCGCATCACACTGAAGTGCTGGTTAATTGTGAAATAGCACACAGTCTGCGGCTGGGAGGCAAAACTGGAAACAAAAATAAAGTGGCTTTTTTTTGTTCCCTTGTTGTAATGTCCCTGTGTGTACCGTTCCTGTGTTTTCATGACACTCCTATTTTTTTTTTCCCCCACCTACCAATAATTCCTGCTCTCTGCTATATAAAAAAGTTACAAATACTAAAAGTTGATTAGTTTTTGTGGGTGATCCAGCCAGCCCTTCATCTTTCAAATCTACTGTTAATTTTAACAGAAATCGTGACTATAACATGTTCCCTGCGAGCACAATCATCACCATCCAAGAGGAGGCCTGAATATACAGATCCAAGGAAATTAACAGGGCTAAGATGTATTCACAGCTGTTAGTGATGAAAACAAACCTAAATAAACAGAGAAAAAACAAAATGACATGCAGACAAGCCTGTGCATTCATTAATCTGGCCTTAAATCATTTTTACGTCTGGTTTGACAGCAGAACCAGTAAGAGGGTTGCAGAACTTCCTCCTCACAGACAGAGTTTGACAGAATGTAAATGCTATAATTTGCATGGGCTGTGGTACAGTAATACAGCAACCTTAATGGAGGTAAAATATCCATTCAAGTTTTACAAGTTTGCACCTTTTCAAACCCAACGGCAGCGACTCATACAATTATGATCTGTTGGAATCAGACGTGACAAGAAATCTGACCGAACAGCTTCTTGAGTAATTAAATCTGGGGTAGGCAACTTTTCAGACAGATCCTGAAAAGAAAAAAAAAAAAAAAAAAGTCATTCAAAAGACAAAGAAACAATTACTTCAGTTTTCATCGACTAAAACTAATTCATTATAAATGACATGTATTGGACATACATTTTTTAAAAATGGCGCCATTAAAATCCCTGCCAAGATTAACACTGTTTAAAATGCAGTCCCTCACAAGTCCCATCCCGAAAAACAAGCAGTAGCAGTACTTAGAGAACAGTGAAGGGTCAGGCAGTACAGGTATTGGATAAAGTTCTGGCGAACTGAGGCAGGCAGTGATTTGGGGTTCCAATAGCTAATATAAACCTGAAATAAACCCGCTGGCTTGGAGGGAGAAAGAGACGAAAGTTGTTTTCTAATGGAAGCTCAAAGCGACGAGCTTCTTAATCACTGTCGCTTCGGTCTCCTCTTTGCAGGAGTCTCTTCCCGCTTGATGGCAGAGGAAGCTCGTGTTTCACAGACACCTTGGTCTTGCTTTTGCTGTGGAGAGAGAAGGCAGGACAAACTCAGTGAGTGAGTCGAGGCAGATGTGACAGATTTGGTTAATTTGGGTGCAGATGTAAACAAAGGTTGTACAATTCTGGAAAAATGTTTAAGAAAAGCTTTACTCAAATCTTTTTGGGGAGCATCTATTCAGTGGGCAAATGAACGGTTCCTTATATTTTGTGTGGCTATAGAGTGTTTACAGGCGTTTGAAGTGCATATGGATTATGGTTGGGTGATGTCGACAATTTTCATCCGACGACGTCTACAATGAAATATCAGGATCGACAATGTCATGGGGTGCGCGGGCGGGCAGCAGTCGCCTTATGTGCATGTGTTCTCGCAGACTTCTCTCACGTAGAGTATTAACTTATGTTACAAGTTGCGGTGGATATTTTACGCACGGCCCAGGTAAAGCAACAGTGAACACACAGGGTGCAGTTGTTGGTTTCAGTTTGTTAGGCTGCATCATTAACAAAGTGAGGCTCACCTACTGCCGTGATAATGAATCGCGGGTGAAAGTCTACGGAAAAAAGACGAGTTCAGTCCTTTAGGCGACTTTATAAAATGGGGGTTTTACAATCACGATGCCGTCTCAACATAGTTATGTCTGCCAACCATCGCCAACGGACGATGGCATCATCTATCAACCCAACCCTAATACGGATTCAAATGTCCACCAAAATACAGCACACCCCTATAGGCAATCAGAATATAAGTGAATGCAGTTGTCTGTGAGAAAATACTGTAGCAAAAATGCAAAAAACCATTACATTATGCATAGTAAAAAATATTCATATTCTGAGATGCCTCTGTGATTTATGTAATAGAAATGTTTCCTAAACCTCGGTTGACGTAAACATTCAACACAGTGACATCTAGTGACCTAGAGTGATCTCTACAAGAGACAGTAGGAGTTTAGGCTCCAGTTAGTAGACAACGAGGGTTTAAACTCAGCCAAGCTAACGACAGGGATATTCTTGAAAAATTAAATTAGACGTTTAGTGCAGTGAAAGTGATTAAGGTGGTTTGGAATGTTGAAGGATGCACTTCTTACCTCTCTTTGTCCAGCAACTCCAGACCATCGTTGATTTTCTTTAACATTTCGTAGCGTTCGCGACCATGAACCTGCAGGACAGTTCAGAGGGAAATTAATCAAATAGCACGCAAAGTTTTGTAAAGATATCCAGCTTTCTAACAGTACGTATCCTTACTTACACGCAAAGTAAACACTTCCTTGTCCTCCTCCTCTGCACTGGAGGCAGACTTGGTCTTCTTTAAAGATGTGTCAGGAGGTGGAGCGCTCTCTGAGGAAACAAAAGTGAGGTTAGCGAGGAACAGCAAGCAGGGACGAAAAACTTAAATCTAATGAAACACAGGAAAAACATACTCCGTTTCTTTGTTTGTTTAGTCCCGTTCTGCAACTTGGCGCTATTATCCTCCTCAGTTTTGCGGTCCCTGCCTGGACATGCACAGACACGTACCTCGAAGCACCTCCGGCCCAGAACAAGACCCCTAGGAAGGAGATGGACAGCAGTCAGAGTCAAATGCTTTCCTAGACTGCAGAACAGTCATGCAGACTTAACTGGGTCACCCTTAGCAATGACTTTAAGATGGGTGAAAATGTTATCTATACACAGAGTATACATAAACACTCTTACCGGCCCCCTCACAACCAAAGCAACACTTACTCTGGAGTCTCGAGGGTTAGGATGGTGAGTATAGGTCTTCGGTTCATGCCCCCCATGCAGGAACTATTGCACATAAAGCTCAGCAAGATAGTCGTCATCTCCGACCCCAACTGAAACAGGATGAGCATAACAATTTTGAGTCACTGCTGGTTGAAGTTGTATAATTACGGGGAAAGGGGAAAGTGTTCAATCCCACACTGTGACCCATCCACCACTGTGTCCCTGAGCAAGACACTTAACCCCTAGTTGTTCCAGAGGCATGCGACCTCTGACATGTATAGCTGCTGTAAGTCGCTTTGGATAAAAGCGTCATAAAAAAAAAGAAAAGAAAAAACGCAACTAAACCATAACATACCAAGTCTTAATGAGAGAAAGAAAAAGGCATCGTGATGAGAAGTGTTTTCAGCACTTAACACTTGTTTGTAATCCCAGGAGCCCCATCAGTGAAATGTTCCACGGTTCACAGTTGTGTTAATAAGTACAGTTACCGCTACAAATGTATTGTTCTTAACTCCTTATCGACTCTTCTGGGTGTCATAGATATAGCCAATTTATTGATTTGGGAGATACATTCCTGGACTGTTTCACAATTACACAGTACTTTATGTACATTGTATTTTCAGGCTAAAATGTGATTTCAGATTGAGAGACACCGTTGTTTGTTCATATACTCACATAGAAGATGATTGAAGGTCACACATTAGGATCTGTGAATCGGTAAACTAACTGCTGTAGAAAGAGTAGACATGTTCCCCCTCAGACAGATCGAGTGGGGCGGTTGTACCTGTGGAGGCTCGTACGGGACAGTCACACTTTGCCTCTTTGTGTGTGGATCTTCAAAATACAAAGCTCTCTGGCTTCCCTCCACTCGGATCAAATGGCTGCGATGCTCAGCGGCTGGAATGAAAACAGATGTAAAATAAAAAAAACTTTATTCGCCTCAGATCTACAATGCTCACCAATTATGAATCTTCTCACAAAGACATTCAAAGCAATTTCTCAGAAACAGAAACTTACTGTCTTCGTTCTGGTGGTGTGGACACCTTCGGACCACATCCGCTACGTGCTCTGTCTTCTTGTAGACCGCTGTGGCCCTCAGGACAGCACCCGCAGGAGGCTCCTTGGTGACGTGTATTTCAATTGGAGTGGTTTTTGCCAGCTGGCAATACAGCTTGTTCAGAAGCTCCGAAAACTGATGGAAAGCACAGAGAGAAAGCCATGCATGTTATTATCTGTGAACTTCTGAAAGAGCAGAGATCTGAGTAAATCTATGAGGACTCGAATGCCAAGCACAGGTCTGAGATCTGTCTCAGTGCACTTTTATAAAGACTAAAGCTGATGATACACAGAGCAACTTTTTGAGCAATCATGCAGGGCAACGTTGCCGTCAATGGTAATGAGTAAAGATTATTACCGTAATCCCACTCCGCCACCCACCCCGCACCGCCGCTATCCGTCCAAAACATAGTCGGACTTGCCGCTAGCAACATTGCCCAGCAAAATTGCTCAAAAAGTTGTCCTGCGTATCATCAGCTTAAGACTTTGACTATTCTTAAAGTTTCATAAAGTATCAAAAAAAAGTAAGTGAAACTACTTTCTTCTCTTAAGGATCAAAAACAAACTTCATGTTAAGTTATCCAAGTGAGAAGTAGCCAATCAAAAGACAATCTTTACCTTGCTTTCCGTCCATTTTTAACCCTTTCTGTGCCAGAGGAAGACAGCGCAGGAACATGTCCCGTCATGTCAGAGCTGTGCTTTATGATCGGACTGCACCTCTCCCATAGACCAGAGCACAAGTCGCAGGGGGCGGGGGTTTCAGGGAAGACCACCCTAACCTCAACTAAACCGGCCAACTGCAGCACGCTGCTGGGTGAGTCACCGTGGAAACATTAACGCCATTGGCTCTCCAAACAGAGTGCCTGACTCCAGACCTTAAAATTTAGCGAATCGTCACAATGAATGAGATTCCACATGAATGCCACCGTGAGAGATTTGAAAGAATGGATTTTTTTTAAACACGATGCCATGGTAAGAATTTTTATTTTATTTTACTTTTTCCCCTCACAAACTTGTTTTTCACACTTTAAATAATGGGGATGGTATAGTGAGTGATAAAAACTTCAGAAACCACAGTGAAAAACTAACTTCTAAAACTCAAAATGGGAAAATCCTGTGCATTAATTATACTTTATACACAGGATTTAATAAAAACATTGCAACAGGAGCACAGTTTCTGGATATAAAACTACACTATGGCTGGAAGAAACTTAGATGAAGAGTGAATGTTGATTCGAAACTGAGCAGCTGTTTAAATCCCTTTTGTTCTCCGAGGAGAGCTCAAACAAAAAATGTCAGTTTCTTGTCACGTTTGGTTGCAGAAAAATCTGCGCCAAGTCCCAATGAATTTTAACATTTGGTCTAACATTTAAATTCGGTCTAACTCCATTACAATTTCACATTATGAACAGTAAGTACAGATTTCTGTTGCTGAGGTCAAAAGTAGCCTGTCTCATGTGGATCAGAAGATATATTATCTGGTACATATATCTTTTGAAATTATTTTTAAAAATATGATAAAGCAACAAATAAGAACAACCTCTACACTTTGACAATGCAAGTCTGAGATTACTTACAGTGGAGGTGACGGACTTTGCTGTGCCAGACTTCTGAAAGCGAAGCTGGAGGCCATTCTCCCCTGGGTAATCAGTTGTAACCGGGACGGTGGAGGACGGGGGAGTAACACTGTCTGTAGCGGACATCTCTGTGAAACTGTCAAACAGTTTCTCATCAAACTCGTCAGGCAGCAGAGAGTCACTCGGCTACCATAAATAAAAACATTTAGATTGAAGTTACCATCAGATGAATTTGACAAATATCTTCACAGAAATCTTTCTCCTGCAGCAATTCAATTTATTGTTTTTAAACCAGGGCGACGCTTACCAGCATATAAGCATTACCGTCCGTCCTCCATGATCCAATATCCCCATCAGTCGCTGTTGGTATGGTGGAGATGGAGGGTGTGGCTCTGCAAAAATAATCATTCATCACACAAACTGGTAAACTTGTTTTTCCCCGATGCAAGCTGACATTTTTGAACATACTATCAAAACACAACTTACACACTCTCCCACAGCTGTCTAAAGGAATCCTGGCTCAGCGGCAGATTCTGGCTCAAGGAGAGACTGTCGAAACCTTGCTCTTCCATGATTTATTTCCTCTCCTTTCCTGGCTGAGAGAAAATGAGGAAGAGCCAAGATGCAGGAGTGCTGTGGGGATCAACAGGAAGTAAGTTTATGTGACAACTCTGCCTCTATCAAAACAAACACACTTATCAAGCAGCACGAAACTAACATTTAGGGAAATACTTATTGATTATACTTTCGTTCGTTTTGTCTGAGTCACAATCATCCAAACAATTTAGATGAAATGAAAATGATATAAAATCTACAAATCTGCATAATTTGTTAAATTACTTTAACAATAAATGTTTCAGAATATTGTTCTGTGGCCGACTAATCGCTTAACACCATTTAACTTATAACAAACATACAAATACCAGGACAGAGTCGGTGTAAGTTGTGTGTGGACCACTTTAAAGTGAAAATAACACCGATGAACATGTTATTTACCGTAATCCATGCGAATGAATGAATGCTAAAATGACTAATCTTTGTTACTACCACACCTGAAGTTTAAAGTAACTAACGTTAGGCCTTCTGCTAACTAACGTTAGCATGTTTGACCTGGCTAAGGTTACTGCTTAACACAAACACATAAATATCCCGGCCATATTTTACAAAATATAAAACCCAGTTATCTGACTTCACGATCGGCAGCCTCCCCGAAACAAAACACCACAAAAACGTATTCAACCTGCTGAAGTTAGCTAATAGCTGCACCGTTGTTTCCTGCAGGCCACACAAACTGAATGAAGCTAGCTCGATTCGGACACCGAGTCGACATTTTCACAATAACTCGATGGAAACACCTTTACTAAACACTTAAATGTGCTCAGACGATAAGTATATATATATATATATATATATATATATATCGAGTGTATAACAAGGTGGCTGCTCGCAAGTAACGTTACAGCACACAATAATTTCGGTGTCTTGCTAGTGAGATTAGCATTAGCTCAACTAGCTAATTACGTTGGCGCTACGTTCAGGAATCGGACCGACTACCTAAAGTGCAGAAAAACTTTCTTTTTCGATAAAACAATAGGCTCTCCGTACTCCCGCTTTAATAAATGAGACATAAGTTCACCACACAGCTACCTTGTATGTCCCGCGACTAGTGCCCGAGTGAGATGAGTCACAATGTTCAGCAGCTGGGTATAAACAGCCGAACAGGTCCAAATATTTTGGGGTGAATCAGAGCACGTTGTTGTTGTCGGGGATTCCCACAGAGAGGAGGGGGAGGGGCGGCTGTTGGCCGCGTCCAATCACAGAGCGCTCTGCTCTCCTGACGCCAGTAAACGCAACATCGCGAAATGCTACTGCTGCTCTATGCTGCTGCTGCTGCGTTCAAGACAATCGGAAATATGATAGCTCAACAACACAAAGTTGTGCTTGCATGTATGTCATGGCTGTATCATTATTTCAGTAAGTAGCCAGCAGGTGAATTTTAATGTCCACATCCAGTTGAAAGAATAGACCTACACAACATAGATTTTTAGCACAACAGCAGTTCCATTAAAATCTAAATTACAATCACAGTTACAATATCAAGAATTGGACTAGGCCTGCAAGATATTCCTGCAGTCCCAATATAAAGTAGCCATACAGAAGCAGCTTCTCTTGTATAGGACAACAACAGCAGTTTAATGTTTATTTTACAATGTAATGTAAACACATAATTTCAGAGTGTAGTAGCCTACATGGCTGTAAAAGGGGCAAAAAACAACCTGACCTACTCAGATAGCCACGGTACTCTACAACATGTCCAGGTTCTCATTCCTATCCAGAAGGTGAACAACAGATCATGTGTGTTTTTTCATGCAGTCTCAGTTTATCGGAATTTCTTTCTAAACACAAACGCGGAAAGGTAAACTGTGATTTTGTGACAGTCTGTTCGTGAAAGTTAAATTAGATTTATTAAATGAATTTTGTCAAGTATTATATTGTAAACAAGCTATTTGAAAATCCCTCAGTTTGTTAAAGAAACTATTGTTATGTACCACACATGCCAAAAATACCAGACTGTCCAAGATAATAGAAATTGTGCTGTTTTCTGTGCACTGACAGGAAACTGCTCCAACTGTTCAGGTAAAATATATATAAAACATCTAGGTATGTACTTTGCAATGGTAAAAGTATCGCCTTATGGGTCATGTTTACACCCTGAACATCTGAAGGTGCTATTACATGTGACAAAACGTATGTTGACACAGTGCTTTGATACTTCAGGGTACTCCAATTTTTGTGCTTTGAAGTAGCAAAAGCATTCATTCACCTAAGTTGTACACTCAAAATCAAAACACACATGCATTCTGAATGTACAAATATACATTTATATATATTATACTGCTCTCGCAATCCTCTGCATGTCTTGAAATTTTAAAAAGATGCACAAGTAGTCCCTTAAAAACTATTTGTGCCCAGTGGGCTACTGGCCATTACATTTTATTGTGGTCCATTATGACATGTTCCAAAGTATTACAGTATAACTTTGAATCAGCGTCCCTGGAGAGGTCAGCTACTGTCTTACTCGTCAGACTGTCAGTCCTACCTTTATACGGTTGTGTTTGTAACTAGTTTAAATATGTTAATTTCACACTTTAACACATTTAATTTCATAATCTGGTCTAACAGGCTGGATGACGTCACCTCTCATCACCCTTCAAATGTCCTTTTGATGATTAGATAAACGTCGACACCACTGGGGGGCTGAGCTGCAGAGAAACGTGGCACGCTGCTGGCATCTTGTCCTGAACTGCCAAGAGTCACATGCAGAGAGTACACACGGTTCTCGTCCATCTCTCTGGGTGCACGGCGGCTCTTGATGCCACTCTGGGGCTTATTTGGCTATTTGACCTTTGAGTGAATGTGTTGATGGTGCCAGTGAGTCCACTAAGAACTCGATCCCACTGGCACTGCATACAAAAGTGAGGTCTAACAGAACAGGACCAGGGTGGAGGAGGAAAAGAGAATTTGCATGATTAATGTCGCAGCAGAAACTGTTGTGTGTAATTTGATATTGTCTCGTAGCGTGTCATGAGGAAGGCCAAGAGGCTGTGTGTGTGTGTGTACGTTTTGAATTCTTTCCAGTGATTACCAAGGCCGCAAGGGTACAGACCACAATGACTGCAGGCGCACAGCAGAGAGCTACACTGAGCTGTATGCTGTAGACGTTTAAGGCCAGGCCAGCCAGGGCCATGATAAAGCCTGAGCTGCATGCAGGCTTTAGCACCAGTGTGCTGTCATAATGCTTTTGTAGGAGTGACTACGGTATGTGGCCTGTATTATTCACTGCAGCATTTGTATTTACCGGTCCAGCCTAAATTATTGTTTTAATAGTTGCTTTTAAGCCATTCTTTATTAGTGGGGTTTCTTTCTGTTTCCAATCAATGAAATCATATTACAATTGATGAACCAACTGATCAACAATCTTTCCCATTATTAAAGATATTAAAAAATTTAAATGTAGTTTGGTATATTCCTGTCTTTCTCACTTACAGCAATGAGAATCACTGCAGAAAGTAGGCTGGGCCCTGGTCAATTTAATTAAATTCAATGGGGCTTTATTGACAAGGGAAACAGACGTTTACAATACCAAAGCAAGTGTGAAATAAAAACATGTACACAAACAGTAGAGTTGAGGTTTTTCTATTAACATATACACGCGAAGAGAGAGATGAGTAAAATAGCAGTGAAATAAAGAGAAAATAGTAAAATATTTCCTCTTCACTGCGCATGAGGTGTGGTTAGCATTAGAGATGTATAACCACCACAGTTTTTGTAAATTTGCCGTTGATGAGAAGATGGATACCTCTCACACACGTCTGTTTGGTAAATATGTCAGTTAGCAGTTTGTGGTTAGCTTAGCATAAAGACTGGAAGCAAGACAAAGCGAGTCTATTTTGTCCAAAGGTAACAAAATTCACCTACCTGCACCTTTAGACTTTACATGTGGCTCATGTGGTATCGGGGATTCCATATAGTAACTGCTCACAGCAAGGCCCTACTTTGGGTTAGATTTTGAGATACTTGTTTGGATTTACTGCTTTTGCTCACATTTTTATTGCTAATTACAATTTGGTCATTCAAGGAAAATGGTACTCCGGTCTTCTGCTCTTTTTTATCTTTGTGAAATCATGTTTGGTAATCTGTACTTGAGTCTAATTTTGTACAGTTTATAATACATGATGTTACATATGTTTTTGTGTAGCTTATAGGCCCATAGGTGTGACACTTTAACTCATAGCCCAGCAAATGACGGGACTCACGTACAGTTTGCTGTGAATGTTGTTGCCTGTCACACACCGCCACTTGCCATACAGTGCAACACCTGCCATCCATCACACGACTCAGTTTACTGTAACATGATTTTGAACCAGCTGACCCCCACGGACCACACACACACACACACACACACACACGTCATGATAAGGATTAACAGTATTTACAAGGGCTGTTTCTTCACATCACAGAGTCCATGTGGTGGAGTGACTTTTTGTTTAAGATAACAGTGAAACACACACTGACTGGCAGCTCCATGTGGGGACAACACAGGTGGAGTAGTGCTGTTCTTGGCTGTCTCTGTATGAATGCATATGATACTTTTTGGAAACGCAGCGCCATGTTTTCTGTCTGGCCCTGGTTGCGCACATGAACCCTTAAACTATGTTCTTGGGGCTCTGCGCCACTGTTCTGATGGTGTAAAGTTTCTCTACATTTAGTCAGCGTCACACACACATGACTTGTGCTGGGGGCCCCTGGCTTTGGATGAAGGGTGTCAGGTTGTTCCTCTCTTTCTCAATGTGACTATGAGGGTAGGAAAAGGAAAATTCAAAGGTTGCCAGCTCCAAGGAGAGTGGCATGAGGTGGGGGTGTGTCTGCAAGGGGTGGGAAAAGATTATTAATTTGACTGAGAGATCTAGAGCAGATATTCTTCCACTGAGCTCAGGCAGATCTGTACTTTTCCCGCCCAGTGCAGCCCTCCCACAACACACCCTCTAATCCGCGTCTTGGACACACCTTCACCCCATGGCCAAACTTCCCCATTACCACACCTACACTGCTAACTCAGGTGGCACAGCCCAAATTTAGGTCCCAGCTGTTGCCTGCTGGAGGAGGATTAAGCTTTGTTTCATGCAACAGAGGGGGAGCTATGGTATGTGACCCCTTTGGCATGTGATCTGAAATAGAAAGGGATTTATGGCTGTTGGGAAGACAGACAATGACAGCCAGGCTGTCAAAGACGAGCCCCTCTTTGCTGATAATGAGAAAGGTTGAGTCATAGCTGGCGGCATGATGGACCCTGACTCTGGTTCTTCTAAGGTCCAACACCTGTGCAACCATGTAACCTCCATTATTTTACCATCTATAAATGATGCTTGAGAGATTTGAATGTCAAACCATCAGATTATGTAATTTAATATTGCAAATGTTGCACCTGATGAGCGAAGGAAAGAGTAAGATGCACATGGTTCTTTTTTTCAGTTAGAGAGTTTGTAATTCTTTAAAAGGCCAGTCAACATTAAGGGTAAATAAAAGTGTGCCCTAAGACCAAATTTGGCCCTCAGCAAAGCTCCCAGTCGCAAGCTCCAGAGATTGATAAATTATTGTTGATTAAAAAAAGGAATCTTGAAATGTAATCACAGCTCTCTGTCTCTCTCTCATTTTCTCTCTCTATCTCTCTCTCTCTTTGTTTCATTTCTTGCACCAAAATGAAAACCAGACCCCCTTGTCTTTAAGACAAGTTTTCCGTTGCACAGCACGTTCTTCGGTCCTTACACATCCTCTGTCCCCTCTCGCCTTCAGCCAATAGTAGTTAATGTCAAGTGATCTTCCTGCTTGCGTTTCGACCTCTGCCATCAGCCCACTGGGCTGGACCGGAGTAGCCCCCGACCCCCACCCCATACGGAGAGAGGCGTGCACGTGGGTGTCACTCTATCCCAGCTGGAGGGACACAACACAACGTTCAAAGAAGAGAGGACACCCTACAACACAGGACGCTTCTCTTTTGGATTTTTCTTACTATCTTACTTTTCTGACGCTAAAGTGCTAAAGATTTAAGTCGGGGCTTGTTGTCCTTTTGGAGGAGTTTCACGTGTCTCCATTTGGCACCAGGCGCATCTGCCATCTACTGCAACTAGGTGTCTGGAACTGCCAAAATCATGCCGACCGGGTTTCAGCAACTTGGAGGGGAGGTAAGAAAAAAAAAATCACGAGAGCTTTGGACAATTTAGGAGGCTGAAGGAAAAGCCGTTGCTTTTGTCTTACTCCGTGCGCAATTCACTATTCGGTGCGTATTGTTTTTGGAGAGATTTTACGCACGAGTTTGTCCCCGTGGTACACAACACTTGAGAGAAAATGCGTGCTTTGCTGTGCCTAACTCTAGTTTACCTCCTATAATCCAATAAATAAACACAAACTCGTTGGCTGGTCGGCAAAAATAATCTGAAAATTGAAATGATATAAACATGATTTGTCAATTTTCTCTTAGCTCTAAAATTCATGTAGAATATTAATGGTAAATATGTAAAGCAATTGCCTATAGTGTCCTTTATGTAGAGGATAAAATGATAACAAATTAAGAATAATGATATAATAATAACGTCCTTTGCAACAACAAGTAACTCCAAAAAACGTTTCAGTTTCAGCTGGGAGGAAACCCTGATAAATCAGCCCTGATCTGAACGAGCTTTGGCCCTTATTTAGTCCTGAGCAGTGACCTTGACTAGTTTACAGGTCAGAGCTTAGTGCTGCCGGTTTGTTAAAGGCCACCTAGTTTGACTGTTTCCTTTTCACATAGCTCATAAACTGTGCCTGTGATGTGTATGATCCCTCCGGCTACGTTTGAGTAATAGACGTGTGAATCAGTGTTACTCTGATTCCGGGCAGTTTAATCTCTCCATAATCTTGAAGCAAGAGAGAGTGGACTGTTACCTGTGACACCACAAAGACAAGAACTCCTGAAGGTGCTTCACCACCATCTCTTGCTTAAAGAAGCAAGAGATGGTGTGAACACTGTCTTTAACTGGGCAGGTTGATGGTCCAAGGGTGTGGGAACTTCTATTAGTTCGGATGTTTTGGCTTCAATGTGAAATAAATCCCTTTAGCACTCAACACAGGCAAAAAAAGCAAAGGCACTGTATGATTTCCTCCTTTTAGAACTAACAAATAGGTGGCAGAAGACTTAGTCAAAGTTTTAAAACAGTATTAAACTGCACAAGAGGATTAAGAATTAGTTAAAAAAGCCGCCACAGATTCATTTGTGATGAGTAAAAAGTAAATGAACCACTGAGCATCCAACTGTGTGAGGCAATTTTTCATGAAATGCACTTAACATGAAGTGTAATAGAGTATACCTGGCTGCAAGGACACACACACACACACACACACACACACACACACACACACAGACACACAACCTTTTGCTTTGGTTCATGAATACTAAACAACACTTATCTAGAGACTCAACACAGCAAGGTCATAACACAGTGTTACAGACGCACACTTCCCACACACACTACTGAATCAAACTACATGCAAACTCAAAACTCTGTTGAACATTTGCCAGGTGTATGAACAGTTTTATGCACATTAAAAACATTATTCTGTTCAAACTGAAGATGATTAGCTTAAAGTCACATTATATTGCTGCTGTCAGGTGGCCCACATCATCAAAAATGTTAACTTTTCAGAAAGCCTTGTTAGCACGATGGGTGTGTTTTCTGTTTTGTTTGTCCAGCAGGTCTCGAAAGACTTCTAAAAGTATATAAAATCACCATGAAAGTCATCACTTCCTTGCTAGGTGACTAGTCTGCCAGTTACAATATGAAGTGGCTCTTTGAGACTTGAACACACTTTGTTGGAGGGGAAGACCTCATCTCTCCGAGGCCCTCTCATCTGTCACAGTGGAGACAGGTGCCTGTGGCCTGATGGGGAAACTGGAGGGAAATTTAAATGTCAGGCGTCAACAGTAAAACTAGCCTGTGAAGTCACAAACAGTGCTGAAGAGATTGTCTCTCATCAGAATCCCAGTTATACAAAGTGTATATAGGTGTTGGTGGAGTAGGGATAAAACAAATTTCAGTGTCTGCTTAAGCTTTCTTATTATTTGCCATTATTATCTTTACAAACAAGTCTTCCAGTATTACACACTGTTCTGAAAATGATACAGTTTTTAATGTTTTTTTTCTCTCTATGTGTGTTTCTTTGTGTCTTTCTACTGCAGACAGTGACGGGAACCTTTGTTCTCTCAGTCTTCACTGCCATCCTGGGCTCTCTGCAGTTTGGATACAACATCGGCGTCATCAATGCACCTCAGAAGGTAAACACAAAGCACCCATTTCAAAGATGGCGCCAATAAAACCCCATCAAAGTGCCAAACAGGTTCCAATGTGCATCAAAGAATGGAAGTGTGTTAAAAGAAGTGCTGATGTAAGACAGTGACATTTATTAACCAGATGTCATAATAAGCTGTTTCTCATATTACCTGAAGTGCAGTGGGTTTGACTCCACAACATCCTGTCGCGCTGCTTCAAACGGTGCCGATGGTGTGTAGAAAATAAACCTGTAACAGGGAAACAATCCCAGACACGTGACGCTGTGAAGTCATCTGATACAAAGGAAATTATGGGAGTCAGATGAACACTTAAAGTGGGGAGACAGGAGTGGAAGGTCTTAGTTGTACGGAAACACAGCAATGCCATAACATGTCTGCCTCTGGTGTGATGGGAAAGAGAGGATATTTCTGTCTGTTTCATGAGGATGATTAGGTTTCTGTCACATCCAGAGGGCAACATTGTGCTGTCCGTACTTCTGAAGCCTTCAAATACAAACACTGTCTGCACAGTATATATAGATAGAGGCACATGGTTTTTGAAAACTGACTTGCTCCGGACCATAAAATATGTTCCTGCTCATATTGCAGCCACATCTGGTGTTCCAGGATGAAGGCATGCCTCGGTTCTGCATGTGAGAAATGCGTATAGTATTGTATGGCTTACTGTATGCATGGATCCTACTCTTTAATCAGGACTGGGATATGAAGTTACTAAACAAATGCACTGCAGAACAAATTAGTTTCAGAGAGACACTAATACCAGAATAGAAGCTGAGCTGCTGGGACATTTTGATACAGTTTTGTTGGACATTACATAAAGAAAGTTTTTTTTAACTATACAGGAAATACCTTTTCATTCAGGCTGTAAACCCTCAATTTATAGTTTATTACCTGTAGGTTATCCTTTAATTTATGCACTGGGCATCCTCCATATGGACTTGTTTTTACTTTTCTGTGTTGATAACTCCTTTACATTTATATTAATGTAGTTTCAGCTCATGAGCCAATAGTTAAACCCTAACACTGGTCAACTTCTAAGTGTGAACAGGGCTGCACATCATTTGAAAATGTCAGCTTTAAAGACTCAGCGCTACTGACACACTTTAGCTGCTACCAAAAAATTACTGAAGCTTGAATCAAATAGGTTAAATTCAGAAAAATAAATAAATCTTCCTCTGATGGAAAAGGATGAACTGATAAGAATTTGGTGGTCAAAACTCAAAGATCATGGTGACCTCACAAAACTACAAAAACAAAAAAGAATGAATGTTTTAATTATGACAACATTTCACACAGATGTTTAATTGTAGTGTAGTGCTGACATTTCTTAACCTAAAGGTCGAAGGTCTTCTTGAATGTGACATCATAATGTCCTGGAAAAACATACCATACCTCAGGAACAGAAGGGGAGGCCGTGACCATATTTCACAGTTGGTCAGACACTGAATAGGTGACACTTTTGACTCAAAGGTCAAAGGGCATTGTGACCTCAAAATAAACAAAAGCACCACATTTTTTGTAGCTATTCCTTTTCTAAATTGTAGTCATTGTGTTTTACCGGTTTAGCCAATACATCTATGATAATCCTTCATTAATCATTCAACAATATTCAGTGGAATCATATGTATCCTGAGCCGGACCATTCTATACGCTCCGCATGCACGTTGTGTAAGGCCCCGCCTCACTCTCGTGTCAATTTTTACAACTTTGATGAGAGGACTGATTAACAGGGCAGACTGGGCAATATGGATGCACATCTCAGTATCTCTAACATTAATATCTCTCAAGTATTGTTATCTGTAACATACAGGGTAAGTTTGTCAGTACAAGCACAGTTGATCCATTTCCATTCAGGCTTATTACAGAGACAGACTGTTAAATGTGGGAGGATTGTAGTCAGAGAGGTGTCAAGTGTGACTGTGCAGCAATGGCAAAATGTCTACATGGCTCAGAAGTTAGGAAGGAGGGCCCCATAGCAGAAGTTTGCCCCAGGGAGGGTAAGACTGGCTCTATATGTATCATCAATATAGGGATAACTTCTATTTAGCCAAAAAAAAAAAGTATTCACACATACATTATATGAATCTGGACAGACATGGATGTAAACTGCAACTTGATTTGTACCGTATCCGTATCCTTGTCTAATACTACAGCTGATTTTAAATTCTAGTTATTAGGGTCACAAGCCGTGTGGGCTATCCCAGAGATGTGAAATCTTTAAACATTTACCTTACATGTATTGTATATCTTATGATTATGGTCCGTTGCTTAACACATCTCATACTGTCACCTCTGTGCCCTGCGCAGATGATTGAGGAGGACTATAATGCGACATGGCTGCATCGGCATGGAGAGCCCATCCCGACAGGCACCCTCACTTCCCTCTGGTCCCTGTCCGTGGCTATCTTCTCAGTTGGCGGCATGATGTCTTCCTTCTGTGTGGGATTCGTCTCTGAGTGGCTGGGCAGGTAGGAAACCCACCTGGATGCCACACACTCTTAATTTAGGTATTAGTACTTGAAGTTTACATTTTGCCTGTGTCATGTCACATCAACCTAAGCTTATTTAAACCGACTACTATGTGAATTTTTAGGTCCAGGTACGTATTTCCAGCTATGTCAGTGGTTTCACACTTTTCAGTAGTGACAGTCTAATACTCAGACACTATAGAGTTTACATACATATCACAATTTGATTAACTTGTGCAAGAACAATAGAAGCAGAAAATCCTATGCACTGTATCACACATACAAAATCTTAATTGCCGTATAACGGTATATTATACAGCATACATACTGTATAGTTTTAACCAAACTACAAAATCCATCCCGGATGCCAACTGGACTGCAGCCCACAGCTTCCACAGCGGGAAAGTGGATTTTAGCAGAGCTTGCAGCACTGTGTCAGGAGGGGTGTGCGGAGGAGGTGCGGGTCGAGGGGTGGCATCGTTCAGCTTGGGTGCATTCAGGACAAGGTCTTCCTTAAATAAAAAAAAGACTTAATTCCCTTGGATATCTGACCTTCACTGTGTGCATGCAGAGTTTCACACCAGAAGACCAAATCAGACTCAAATTACTTTTCAAAGCAGAGTATTTATATACAGTATGTCTTAAAACACGCCTGGCGGGATCTTTAAACTATAAATGTTGATTGTTTAGCTTTTCAGTATATGTGTCCCCTAGTTTGACCAAAACGCCTGCCTCTGTCACCTATGCTCTGGTCATGTTGCTACACAGCATTGGAGGAAGATCAGTGGGAAACATAGCCTTTTGGAATGACTTGTAATGGTCCATCCATCTATCATCAACCGCTTATCCTACCTACAGAGTTGCGGGGCAGCTGGAGCCAATCCCAGCTGACATTGGTCTAAAAATAACTTTAAATGAAATGGAACAATGCCAAACTGCAGGGATGAGGCTAGTAAATGTTTTATATTTCCGTTTTATTTTAAGTTATGCAAGAATAACCTATACTTTCAGTCACAGATTAAGCAACTAACTAACTAAACCTAAACCTGTTGTACAACACTGCCCTCTGGAGGCAGGAAGATATCACTAGCACATCTAAGGTACAACAAGGAGCCAGACAAAATCCTGTTTAAGTAATCTGTAAAATCTGTGAAGAGAAATGTATAATTGTCAGATATGCTCACCCTCAACACACTGGTCTCTTACCTACCTATCAAAGTACAGTATGTGATTGTAGGCGTCTGTCTAATTCAGACTACAGACAAATATAATGTTCATTATTTTGATACTAAAGAGTGTACTTTTAGTATTCTACATATATTAATTTTTGGAGGAATGCTTTCACCTCAAAGTCATCACTCCAGTAAGTAAAATCATTGTGTTGCCCTAACACTTACAGTACCAACAGTAATTTGTATGCTGACCATAATTTTATGATTTTATAAGAATGTGTGTTATTTTTCCAGTCGCCCAGCAATGAAATCTGTCAAATAGTCAAACAAGTTTAAATTTACTCTTAATGTTCTGGATGATGAATTAAGACTATTGGCTTGGACTCTTCAATGATGAAACAGGTCAAATTTAGATTTTATTAGATTTAAAGTGACAATATTTAACATTTGAGAACTGAATTACTACAAAGATGCTTGTCTGTGTTTTTTCCAGGAGGAAAGCCATGCTCATAAACAACTTGTTTGCTTTCATCGGTGGAAGTCTAATGGGGTTGTCCAAGCTCTGCCGCTCCTTTGAAATGATGATCCTCGGCCGCCTTATCATCGGTGCCTACTGTGGTGAGTGGTCCACGGTTCTGTTATTTTAAAATCCCAGGAAATGTATTTGAAAGTTTCTTCTGTATAACAATCTTGCATCGCCTTCACACCTGATAGAAAGTTTCTGTCTCTCATTCAACCTTTCCTGTGTGCAGGTTTGGCATCAGGTCTGACACCGATGTATGTGGGTGAGATAGCTCCTACAAGTCTGCGAGGGGCACTGGGCACGCTGCACCAACTGGCTATAGTCACTGGTATTCTCATAGCGCAGGTATGACAGCACACTGTGACAGTGATGTTGCAGATCATAAAACCTGTTCTGTATAAAAACAAGGATAATTTGTGAAAATCACATGGCCATTTAAGATTCTGACTCTTAAAACACTTGTGAGAAAATGTTATAAGGTGAACCACCATGTAATACTTTAATGTTTTCTATTATTATTTTGTAATAGCCTTTTCTTAAAATGTCTTTACATCTTTTTAAATCTTAAGCCCTCACATCTGATCCCTCTCCCTGTGCAGATCCTGGGCTTGGACGTGTTACTGGGCAGCGAGGACTTATGGCCAGTTCTGTTGGGTTTAACTGTTGTGCCGACTGTACTTCAGATGGCACTTCTGCCTTTCTGCCCCGAGAGCCCCCGCTTCCTCTACATTATCCGCTGCCAGGAGCACCAGGCCAAGAGAGGTAAGCGGGGCTTGAGAACTCCAGACTGGTCTTAGGACATGTTTTTACATATATATAAAAAGGTTGCGATCAATTTCAACATCATTTTATTTTTGTGAAGTTAGATCTAAAACCCAAACGTGTGATGGGGAATTAAGACAAGTATGACTGAAGTCATCGTCTTCATCCTCAAAACTGGAACAGTACTCAGAAGTACAACAGCCACCTTCAAAACTATAATGATGCCATACTTTCAGGATATCTATCTATCTGGTCCACAACATGTACAACATGTATTCCTGATTGCTTGTTTCTGTGGATTTGGCTACAATTGTTGGACATTTCATTTATGTTTTGTGTATATTTGTTGCTGTTGAAATATGACCACAATAAACACATGTGTGTGTTTGTGGGTCCTAAAAACCTGAGAGGACATTTAAGTGACCTGAAGACTGAATTTTTTATTTTGGGTGAAGTCCTTCCGTCTTAAACTGTAGCTGAGGAATATTGGGCAGATCTTACTAATAGCCTGTGTAAAGAAAAGGATTGTCAGGTTTATTACACTGTCTAGTCAATTACTGTACACTATCTTGTTATTTAACTTGTCTCGGGTCACCCTACATAACATTTATGAGGCTTAATGTTGTAGATTTGTCTCTGTATTGTATATAACATCTTAGATTGTTGCAACAGAGCCGCTGTGGTGTCAAGCATTTGTCCTTAAAGAAATAGTGGAGGAGAATCTAATACAACTTACACACCTCTCAGTTCTCACTCTTTACACGTCTCCTATGTGCAGGCCTGAGGAGGTTGACGGGCAGGCAGGAGGTGGGCGACATGCTGGCAGAGATGAAGGAGGAGAAGAGAAGGATGGACATGGAGAGGAAGGTGTCCATCCTGGAGCTCTTTCGCTCGCCACTCTACCGCCAGCCTATCATCATTTCCATCCTCCTGCAGCTCTCCCAGCAGCTGTCTGGGGTCAATGCGGTGAGTCAAGGGAAACGTATTCAGTGTCCAGTGTTATCATTACACCTTCCACAACATCCCCAAAAAGATCATCTTTAAAAAAGTAAATCAGTGCAGTATAATGTTGACGTAATCTTAATCTGTTTACCCCTCTGACTAGATTTTCTACTACTCCACCAGTATCTTCATGAAGGCAGGAGTCCAGAGTCCAGTCTATGCCACCATAGGAGCAGGCGTGGTAAACTGTGCCTTCACTGTGGTCTCGGTCAGTAACCAAACCAAGATGCCTTCATCACAGCTTTTTGATGTGTCTCCTCCTTCCTCATTAAAGAATGTAACTCTAAATGTTCAATCTTTTTTTAATTTAGTGTTATGCAGATAACTGTCCTGCTATGTGTAGCAGTGTGTCTCTATTACTGTTTAACATTGTTATCAAAGAGCAAATAAGATAACACAGCAGGTTGGTCACCCTTTCTCTTGTGCCTGCCGCTCAAACATTCCTGCATTCAAATAGGCCAAGTTTCGTTCGGCAGGTCAAGACTTTTAAATGGTTCAAGAAACCTGATTTTTAGCTATGCTAGCAGCGTGGTTCTGTCTACGTCGGTCTGTCAACCACTAAAATATATAATTTATGTCTAGAATATAAATGCTACCAACTTTGGAGATCCTGTTATTTCATTTAGCGCCACCATGAGGTTGACATTTGTGGTTTTAAGTCAAATGCCTCCAAAGCTATTGAATAGATAGCCATGTTATATGATTCAAACATTCATGTCATGCTCAAGATTAACTGTAATTAACTGAAAACTTTGTTGATCCCCTGACATTTCATCTAGCGCCCTTATTAGGTCAAAGTTTTAAAACTAAAACTAATGGCATTCCCTTCAGCCGCTGCTGTACATGCTAACTCACTAAACTAATAGGGAACAGGGTCAAAATTTTACCAGCTAAAAACAAGCATGTAAGCACTGTCACTGTTGCTGCTGCTGCTATTAGCAGTTGACTCAAAGCACTTCTGTGTCTAGGTCTGCCCCACAGAGCTGCTAGATGAATCATATATTTCAGTACAGACTACACGAAAAGCTAACTTTAGCAACAAAAGTAGAATATGCAAGTTTTAGCTCCAATTGCCTACTGAGGATAAAAACCTCTCTGTCTCTGTTTGTTCTTAATACAGCTCTTCCTGATAGAGAGGATGGGTCGACGGACGCTCCACATGCTAGGACTTGGTGGGATGTGCATCTGTGCCATCATCATGACCATGGCTCTTGCTTTATTGGTCAGTCTTCCAAAGATGTCCGTATCCTGTAGTGTTCTGGATATTTTACCTACAAAACTCTGAAACCTTTTTTTCCTCCCACCTAACAGGACAGTGTTCCTTGGATGAGCTACATCAGCATGCTTTCCATCTTTGGCTTTGTGGCCTTCTTTGAGATTGGTCCAGGTCCCATCCCCTGGTTCTTTGTAGCTGAGCTGTTCTCTCAGGGTCCAAGGCCAGCTGCCATGGCTGTGGCCGGCTTCTCCAACTGGACAGCCAACTTTATCATCGGCATGTCCTTCCAATATGTTGCTGTGAGTATTTTTTAACTTCAGTAGATGTTGTGGATGTTCTACTCAATAAGTAGCCCAAACATGATGCTCCCTGTCTCATGTTTGTTTAATCTGATCTCATCCTTCCCTAGGACCTTTGTGGGCCATACGTCTTCCTGATCTTCGCAGCACTCCTCCTCTTCTTCCTCATCTTTACATTCTTCCGGGTGCCAGAGACCCGGGGAAAGACCTTCGACCAGATCGCAGTAAGCTTCCAACAGCGCTCAGTGGGAGGAATGATGGACATGGACATGGACCTGGACAAGCCCAGCACTGAGATGGACTTCTTAGGGGAGGAAATCATCAACTGAAGTGTCCCTGGCTGAAGAGAGATGGAACTGAGTACAGCTTGGGATGAACTGTGTTTATGGGACTGCAAACTTTTATTTTCTGACATGTACCGTACTGTGCAAAAGTTTTAGGCAGGTGCTGAAAAACTGCTGTAAAATAAGAATGCTTTCAAATATAGACATGTTAATAGAACATTTATAAATTAACAAAATGCAGTGTGAATGAACAAAAGACAAATCTAAAACACATCAATTTTTGACATGACCACCAGTTGCCTTTAAAACATCAACAAGCATCAATTCTTCTAGGTACACTTGCACAAAGTCAGGGATTTTGCAGGCATATCGTCAGGGTTATGATCAAACAATTATACCAAACAGGTACTAATGATCACTTGTTCAATAAGTAGGTTGAAACACAATCATTAACTGAAACAGCTGCGTAGGAGG
The DNA here is from genome assembly GCF_021292245.1 of Micropterus dolomieu. Lineage (NCBI taxonomy): Eukaryota > Metazoa > Chordata > Actinopteri > Centrarchiformes > Centrarchidae > Micropterus > Micropterus dolomieu. The sequence continues at coordinate 19,652,568 of NC_060161.1, read as the reverse complement.
AATACAGCTGGGCGAGGAACAGCCAAACTCAGCTAACAAGTTGAGGTTGCTGAACACAGCTTACCGTCAAAAGTCATACACAATGGCAAGACTGAGCACAAGGTAGGTATACTATCAGCAAGGTCTTCCATGCAGAAATTTCAAGGCAGGCACGAGTTTCCAGATGTGCTGTCCAAGCTCTTTTGAATAAGCACAAAGAAACTGGCAACGTTGAGGACGCAGTGGTCGGCCAAAAAATCTTACTGCAGCAGATGACAGAAACATCATGCTTACTTCCCTTCCCAATCGGAAGGTGTCCGGCAGTGCAATCCGCTCAGAGCTGCAGAAAACAGTTGGACCCTGGTACACCCATCTACTGTCTGGAGATGTCTAGTCAGAAGTGGCCTTCAAGGAAGTCTTACAGCCAAAAGGCCATACCTCCGATATGGAAACAAGGCCAAGTCACTCAACTATGCACGGAAACACAGGAGCTAGGGTTCAAAGAAATGGCAGCAGGTTTTCTGGACTGATGAGTCAAAATGTAAAATATTTGGCTGCAGCAGAAAGCACTTTGTTCCGAAAGCAGTACAAGAATCAGTATCTTCAGGCAACAGTGAAGCAGGGAGGAGATTCCTTGCAAATTTGGGGCTGCATTTCTGCAAAAGGAGTTGGGGATTTGGTCAGAATGAATGGTCTCTCCTAAATGCTAAGAAGTACAGGCAGATAATTACTCGTCATGCAATACCATCAGAGAGACATCTGATTGGCCACAAAGTTTACTCTACAGCTCAACCACAACCCCAAACATACAGCATAAGTCATTTAGAACTATCTTCAGCGTAAAAAACAAGGAGTCCTGAAAGTGATGGTGTGGTCACACCAAATGTTGATTTGATTTTTCCTCTTTTCATTCACTTTGCATTTTGTTAATAAATATAATCTATTGACATTTCTATTTTTTAAAGCATCCTTACTGTACAGCATTTTTTTTTTTCACACCCACCTAAAACATTTGCACAGTACTGTATATTGAGGTCAGTTGTTGTATTCATATAGCATGTGGTGCCGAAGCAGTGTTGAAGGTGTGTTGTGGAATTATCCATTGCTGGTACTACTACAATATGAGATTAGTGGTTACAAATTGAGCCTTGACAAAAGGCAAAAAAAACCTATGAAGTAAGAGTCGACTACTGTAGTTTCAAGGAATAAGATGCACATAAGAACAAAGCGTTTGGACTGTTCAGGCATTGACTGCCAATATGGTCTGTATTTATTCCATGGTGATGCACTCCGTTGCAATATTGACAGACAAGAGGTGGCGAGACATTGGAATTCCTGCACTTTATCTAAAAAGACATCCAGAGTTTTCAGTTTGGAGGTTAAAAAAAAACAAAAAAAAAAAAACACCCTAGTATAAAACAGCCATTGAGCTAAGTATACTTGCCTATTTTGTACTAAAGCTGGGAACACACTAGGTGTAAATCCAACTGATTGAAACACATTTAACTGAGATTTAAGTCAGACTAGCATACAGCATTCATATTTTAATAAGTGATAGTTGTAATGTGTTTAACGCAAGGTTAAGTACCCAACGCTAACAGTAACTGTGACATGGTGTCCCTCTAATTTACCCGGACTATTAAATCTTTCAGAGCCTCAAAGTCTTCATTACCAAACTGGCCTTGTCATGTAGTGTGTTCCCAGCTAAAGCTAGCAGAGTTTTTTTTTGACCATTGCACAACCTGCAGTTACTTTTAAAGAAACAAATCTAGTTTAGTACTTCATGTTTATATGGTGTGTATTGAGGGTCAAAGGGTTTCAATTCTTGCACTCCAGTAGCTGTTTGGTTTAGTAAACAGAAGTCCAACACACTAGGAGAAAGATGTGCAATCAAAAGGGCTTCTTTTTTAAAACCACAGGAATTGTTTGTGTATTTTTCTTGGCGTCTCATGTGTGCCGTTTGCTGTCTATTCTTTAAAAAGGAGTGTATCACTACCTTCTGGAGATTTGTATTGAGGATGTTCAGAGAGGACCTGTAATATGTGTAGAGTCGATGTTGGTGCTGTGGTCATGTGACTAAAAGGATGCAGAGACTGTAAATAATGTTACTGAAAAACACCCGAGAATGCTTCCATTCATTTGTAATTAATACAAATACGGTCAAAAAGCAGTCGTCTAATCAGCAGTCATCGTCAGACGTGAAGAAATATGGACTGAAACCTCATTTCAGTTTTGCAAACATTTATTAATTAGCATTTTAAGTACTGACATTGCACATAATCCCCTCCAAAGAAAAGCACACAAATAAGTAAAACAAAAGTTTTTTTTCAGCAATCTATCCTCAACTGAGGAGACAAAGGGAGTAGTATGAATTTACTGAGGTGATAACAGAACTAAACTGACTCCCATAATGCACCACCAACCTCACACCTGCTTGGTTTTCCCCCTCTTCAACCAAATTAAAAAAGTTGAACAAAAATCAAGGCTGATTCCTCTATAAACTACTTGATGAGTCCCATCTAGGAAATTAAAGACAAAACATTTACAGGGGGGTTGGAATAACTGGGCTACCAAGCAGATTGTCCATTCTTTCCTGTTTTTTCCTTTAAAGATGTACTTATAATTTCTAAAAATGCACCCACCACCCATCTGTATCCCCTTCTTCCCTACCTCATCCCTCTCCAAACATCAGTGTCTAGACAGGACAACACAAGACAAGATGAGAGGGGAGCGGGCAAGAGGGACGACAGGACGGGGTGGGTTGGAGGATGGGGAGGGGGAGCAGTGCATGTGTTCTGAAATAGGTCCAGTCCTCCAACCCTAGGACCTACAAGAACAAAAGACAAAATAAGGAAAATAAAAATGCAAGGGAGACACAGGGATTGAGAGAGACAAACCGCACAGAAACAAAAGAAATCGCACGTCTAATCCTGAAAAAGGGATTATTAATCTGAAATCCAGGTCCCTAGAGTTCGAGCTTTCACTTAACTTGTTCCCTGTATTTAAACAAAAGACTCCAAGCGTAAGGGGACAAGTCCTTGAAGACTCTGCATACAAATCTTGTCATCTCTTTAATGCACCTCACTCAACAGCTCATTAATGTCCATCACTTGCCCTCTGTGACAGCCAACCTGTAGCCCAAGAAGTGCAATGCTACACCCCCACGTCTCCCACCCGCGTTTGACCACTTCAGTGTGGGGTCCCACCTCTTGCCAAGGGTCACGTGACTGTCCTCTCTCTAGAGTCACTCTGTCGGTGCCGGGACCATTGTGGCAGCTGCCTGGTGTGGGGAGAGGGGCAGTTGAGACACTCGTGTCAACAGCAACAAATCAGGTAAAATAAATAAAACCAAACGGTAGAAGATGGCAGTTTTAGTACCTTACCTCGGGTGATTTCGATGTTTTAGGAGAGGTTTTGGGGGAGCCCTTTGGTGATTTTGACGTGGATTTAAGGTCAGCTGGTTTTGAGGTCGGAGGGGGGGTACCAGGCTCTGATGCAGACCTCTCTGTATCGTTCTGCAAGTTATATGTGCAAGTGTATCAATAGTAAACCATGACAGTGAGCACAACATACTTGCCATCTTATATTCATGAGCACTCTGGGCAGTATTTCCTGGCTACCTATATCAGACCACTGACATCATATCCTGTTTCAGGGCTGCAACTTTGTTAGACTTCAGGTAAGCTGGACAGTATAATATAATCCATCTCCAAATGAAAGATAACAAAACCTCAAGATAGTCTGCACTTTGTGTCTTGAGTTGTATTTGGGAAGTGGCCCAAGTAGCTGTCATCTGTCACTCATGGAGCACCTGATGCAGTTTACCAACCACAAATGATAATCGCACTCACTTTCAAGGTAGAGGATTCAGAGTTCCTTTGCCTGCGGCGTCTAGACTGGCGGCGAGGTTTCTGGCCCTCTGCTACTTCTCCATTGGTGGGGGGGCCCTCGGATGCCTCCGTCTGCTTCACCACGCTTTGCTCCTGGCTCTCTTCTGAAGCAGCCTGCTGGTCGTCTGCAGCCTGATCAGGAGGCGGGCGAGGGCGGAACGGTCTGTGAATCCCAAGGCACAGGAAATCAGCTCCGCATTTGTGTAATTTAGGAGCAGAAATATGAGCACAAAATATAGGCGATGTCATGTCACCTGCGGTATGGGCGCCAGAATCTACGCTGTGGCTGCCGTTGCGTTTGGTCGCCCTCTGCTACGTCGTTCTTTTGCTCTGCTGCCTCACCCTTACAGATAAAGCGGACAAATCAAAGCTTCAAACTTCAGAAAGGTTGCCCGAGTGTTTAAATCTTCCAAATGACCACTACGTACAGTGTTATGCAGCAACTTTTTCAAAATCCAAAACATGCTTCAGTTTTATTTAACTCTGGGTTCTAGTGAATCACCCCCTCTCAAACTTCCTTTCACTCCATCTCAGGTAAATACAGTGAAGGCCGTTTCCCTTCCTTCTTCAGCTTACTTCTTGTGCATCCGGTCGTGGTCTGCGGGGCCTACGGCGCCGCTGCGGAGGTCTCGTTCCACCATTCTCCCCTTCGCCCTCGCCCTCAGCAGCTGGGGCTTCGCCATCAGCTGGTTTGCCCTGTTCACCAGGCCTAGGGCTGCGGGGGAAGAACCGCCGACGGAAGCGGCGTTTGTTGGGTGCGTAGCGGCTGCCTTTGACTGGAACGCCGCCTGGACCGGTTACATTGGCTGCTTCTGAGCCCTGAGAGACACCAAAGAGGAGCAGGAATGAGAAATGTAAAACTAGCAGACAACTGTTATGCAACACAATCGAATCAACTCTGATTCTTACCTTGGTTGCTTCAATCACGTCAAACTCTACGACCTCCCCATCTCCCACACTGCGGAGGAATTTCCTAGGATTGTTCTTCTTGATAGCAGTCTGAGGAGCCAAATTTATCATCAGAGTTCAATCAACACATAAAAACATTAATTCAAGAAGACTCCCTTTGCCTTACCTGGTGAACAAACACATCTTCTTTAGTGTCATTCCTGTACCAAATTAAAACCTGGTTAGCAAAATTGACCCGTGGGGCTATGAATTAGATTTAATTAGAATATTAACACTGAAAAACACTTCAAAATGTACTAGAATTGCAGTGATGAAAGTAATGTAGAGGAAATGCAGTACCTGTTTATGAAGCCATATCCATTCCGCACATTGAACCATTTCACTGTGCCTTGGACCAAGGTGGCTACAACAAGTAGCACATGATTAAATGTGTATCCCAGTAACATTTCACATAGAGATACATTGTTTTACAGCCCTTCAAAGAACACAATACATTGTTATCATGCTTATGTCCATGGCAGCCTTGCTTACAACAAGAAATGGGAGTTCAGGGTGTCAATCATTAACAGTAAGACTTTGAAACCAGGTCAAGAGGGAGGGTTGCTAAACAGCAAGGCTGTGTGTTCCTCATGTCAAAATCAAGACAAAAAAAGAAAAGAAAAAAAAAGTCGCCCCCGTGAGAACAAGCGGCGACCGGTTTCGTTTGAAAACCACCTAATCGCGTGTAATTGCCACGTTAGCTTCTCAGTAAAATGATTTGCACCTGTGAGGGCACGCGCGCGCACGTCCAGGTTGGACCGCGCGACAGCTGATAAAGAGGGATTTTAGGTCATGTGTTCATACGGTTAACAGAAACTTAAAAACACACATAGTGTGGCTTCATTGTTTTCCCTTATTAATACAGACTAAACAAGAAGGAAGCTGCCAAAGTGAATAAATGTAGAACCAGACTATTTTTGGATTAACTATATATTAAACTCCCCCCCTCCCGCTAGTTAAAGCTCTTTAGCGATATTTGGCTTCAAATTATATGTTCGTATGAATAATTTCCTGTGTAACAACATTTAATAAAAATGTGGACACGTGCTGCTCCTAAAAACGAAAAACACCGCGGTCTTAAAGACAGAAATGATTAACCGTTAATTTACTGATTTAGCTTAAGTGGAACCACTTTGCTGAAGCTGACACCCAACATATTTAACACACATGAAAAGCTTCTTTTCACATTAGTGTGTCATCAATGCGCACAAACTTTAAGGGGTCTGTTTATTTCACTCATTTCCACAAGATGCACTTAAAATAAAACTATATTTGGTCGCTTTTAAAAAGATTCCTGGCGGACTAACCACACGCATGTTTGCACCATAATCACTTTCTACACTCACCTATGACTTTCCTCTCAGGCTGTGGCTTGTCTTCCACAGGTGCCGATGGTGGAGCGCTCTGCGCCTCGGCGTCGGTCATGCTCGCTGTCGGATTACTACACTTCCACTCCGGAATCCCCTCCCTCCTGCTCTTCCCGAAACTTTTCTTCTTCTTCTTCTTCTTTGAGGTTTTACGGCAGTTGGCATCCTTGGCGTCGCATTACTGCCTCCTCCTGGATGTTAGTCTTCCTTGATCTCCTCAAATTAGTCCAGCAGCTCTCCCAAAACCAAACAGCCATGTTCTGTCTCCACGCTCTAACATACTTTTTACACTAACCTTTACTTTTCACGTTATTTGGTGTCTTTTTTCTACATATTTCCTGCATGTAACTATATATGAGCCACTGTATTTTGTTCATGACACTGATCACAAAGACTTGTTCGATGTCTGGGTAGCTGTGTCCAATTCTCAGTCTGCTTTTTGTGATTTTCCCTACTTATTACCATGCCTACTTTTTTAAATTTATTTTAAATTGAGTGTATCCAAAACTGTTGCCACTGGTCATGATTTACTGATTTCTGATTTATTTTCTCCACACTTTGCTTTTCCCCACACTAATTTGAACAGGTTTATTTGACATTTTGGGGTTACAGTAACTATGTCTTTAACTACAGCCCTCAGCAGATAGGTCATAGGACTCCAGTTTCACAGCACTAAATTTAACTCAGCAGCTCACAGAACTGCCAAGTTCAATGAAACCATTCACTGTACACAGAAGCCATGGGTCTCTGGACAGATAAAAAAGGCTCTAATTAGAAGTGTAATTATTAGCAGCAGAGGGAATTACAGCCAGCGGAGGAGCACTCTGACAGGACGGCAGCACTGTTACTGCGGATTAAGAAATTCAATACGTGGATCTCATTTAATAAACGTGTGTTTAGTGAATGGAAATTCCAGATCTATGCCTTGTACTGATGAGAAATGTTTTACTCTTTCACTGAGTCTGTGGCGTAATATGGCTGCAAAACCCAGCTTATTTGGGGAATAAACAATATAAATTAAATGAAAATATTACAAATAATAATAGAGTTTAACAATTTCAAAACGTTCATCATAGAAACCTGTAAAATATATATCTAATATACAAAAATGCGTGGGTCGATCTCCACATTCAGTTGTCGTTGTGTTCATGTTCTTAGAGCTCGATGGGAAGTGAATAACTCCAGAAGAAGAGCAGAGTGGTCCATGCAGCGCTTGAAAAAAAAGCAACGCATGCGCAGCATATGCCACATTGCCGAGCAAATTCGTGGGCATTGGGATGAAAGCAGCATCAAACCGCTTGAAGTTAGCCAAGACAAGACCGGAAGAGGTGCAACTTCACCTTCAGTGTAAAAGTGTGTGAGCGATGGGAAAGAAGAAATAGCCTCACCTATTTTTCACATTTTAATTATTGGCATGTTAATACATTTAAATATGTTTCAATAAAAAAAATACACTAACCAATTCATCCTATACTGATTTTTTCCACAATATTTAAGAATGTGGGGTGGTGATGGCACAATGGATAAGACTGTGCCTTTGATGTGAGACACCTGGGTTCAATCCCCCACTGTGACCCATCCACCATTGTGTCCCTGAGCAAGATACTTAACCCCTAGTTGCTCCAGAGGCGTGTGACCTCTGACATGGATAGCAATTGTAAGTCGCTTTGAATAACAACATCAGCTAATTGAAGAAATGTAAATTAATGTCTTTCCATTCCACCCCTACTTTTGAACACAAATGCGTCAAGGGTATGACCAAATTAAATGACAATATATTGAACTACTGACTATATGTTTAATACTGTATTCTTGCACAAACAGCTTTTACGGTTTCTTGTGAAATTTTAAGAGACATGCACTTCATGTACTTAAAATATGTAAAGTATAAACATATCCAAAACTATGAGAAGTAGGTCACAATCATAAGAAGCTTTCTGTCAGCTTTATGACAGTTTATGCAAATCAGATGTGCACCTGATAGTGAGAGCTCCCAGTCATTCTCTTCAAATTATGTTGTGTCACATCACACTCCAGAGCATGACTAATGTAATGGCATGGTCAATATTATCATCAAATTTGTTGATCATTAGAGCTCTTTTGCAATCACTGCATATTATGTCGGCCAATAAGTAACATGTACATAAATGCCAACGATATGTAAAGATAGAACAGTGTCCGTGTTACATAACTGGTCCACAAGAGAGTGCTGACAAGTTTATTTTTCAACTGTACATTATATTTTGTTCCCGATTCTTTAATAATAAGGGTTCCTTATCAAGAACGTTTGTTTATAATATGTTTGTATTATATTATTTGTAACAGATATATTGGCCATTACTCAACACTCTGATGCAACTTTTTTTAAACTCTCAAATGTCTCAGAAATCCAGTATCAATCGGGCTCTATTCACTTGAGTTCAGTGTGCTTTATTGGCATGAATGTTTAATTTAAACAATGATACCAAAAGCATTTTGCAACAATATCAAAAAAGTGTACATTTAAATATGACATAGCAGATTAATCCAATGAAAACCATTCAATTTAGCAAGTTATAAATTACAAAAAAACAAAAACAGCAAATACAGATAGAATGTAAAATGAACAAGATTTAACCTGCCATGCAGCGAATGTTAAGTGCAATAATTAGCTGAGTCACTTGCTGTCCCTCAGGTTGTGACACAGGGCCACATACTTGGCGGCAAGGATTGCTCTGATTGCTGCAACTTTATTTATTATAAATTACAAAAACAGTCAGATACATACAGAAACAGAACAGGGTCAGAGAGCCAATACATTTCCCATATCACAAAGATGTATGCATAAAAAATCTGCATAATCAAAAATATGCATAAAATTTTTACTTATTTGTTTGTTTTGTTCTTCCCATAGTGTTAGCTATCTGATAAGGATAAAAATCTGGTATTAATAGATGGAACTTCTCAAAATATTAATTAATTCCAGCATACACTGCAGACATGCTTTGAAACTGCATTCTAGAATACCATGTAACATCTGCATTCTAGAATACCATGTAACATCTGCATTCTAGAATACCATGTAACGTCTGCATTCTAGAATACCATGTAACGTCTGCATTCTAGAATACCATGTAACGTCAGTGCCAAATCCGTGCTGCCTGCTGGATCCCTATCTGCACATGCGCAAAAGTGGTCCTGTCTGTCAAAGAAAGTTACCACAATTTGCCTGTTCATAATTACTCATGTGTTGTTGTCTGTTCTCATCTCAGGACGTCAAATACTGAGGCCTTCAGAAAGGCTGACAAAGCGTTATTTGATCATAGTATTTAATGCAAAAGGTACCCTTCAGCATGCGTATGAGACACCCCCGGGCGCTTCTTTCTGTGACACCCTGTCTAGACTGGAAGGGCTAGTAGCTTTGTTAGTATAAAAGGCTTGACAGCTTCCCAAAGCCCCTTACCCTTACCGTAACCATCACAGGGGCGTGTGCCTAAACCTAAGTCAGCAATTGCATGCATTGTATGATTGTAAGTTTGTAGTCCCTTCATGCTACACACACAGAACTTAACAGATAACTAAATGTGCATTAAAACATGGTAACATATAACATAAATCAAATAAAACAATAGGTTATATAACATGTTTTGGAATGTACGTCTGGAGAGTATTTAAGCATTATTAAAATACATTGTATTGTACATTATGAAATATAACATTACATTCTAGCACAATGTAACAACCTACTGATGTGATCACCTGATGATAATTGCTATCTCCATCACAACTGTGCCAACTCCTTCCTCTGATGAAAACCATGAGATGAAGTTGAAAGCTCTACAAAAAGCTAGTAAGTGGTTGTTGTTGTTGTTGTTGTTTGTCAGATTTTAGTTTTATAGCAAAAATTATTTTTTTTGCAGGGAAGGCTGTTGTGACTCTATAATAATATTGTAATAACGTATTTTATTCTGACAGTTCCAGCGGGAAGTCGCGTGTTTATATGTGTTGCATGTTCTGACAGTGGCGAGACGCTGGATGAGGGAGAGACAGAGAAGGTGGAGTGTATGGTACAGACAGTAACGTTACAGACATTGCGAGATTCGGGGCTCTGATTCTTCTCGGCCCGGTTGTGTAACTGTTGCCTCTGCACGAGGTGAACCACAATCTGGATCTACAGGAGAAGAGTGGACAGTGGGGACGACGGGAATGAAAGAGGAATCATAAAAAAAGAGATAGCTGATAGCTAAAGAAAAGGGTAGCGACACTGCAAACGAGCAGCCGAGGAGGAGACAGACCCCGTTAGCACGGACACAGGGAGGCAAAGAGGAGGAATTAAAGGGAGAAAGACTGATAAATACCAAGAGAGGAGAGCCATTATCACTAGGGTAAGTTCCTTATCAAAACATCCAATAGACGGGGCGTGTTTGCGCCTGAGCAGATGAGATATCCTTTGCACATGTCTGTCTGAAGCTGTTTTGTGATATATTCCCTTTAAACGCCCCCATGAAGTAGAAGCAGCGGTCTGAGGACCACAGCAGATTGAGATAACTTCCATCCAAACGGGAGCTTCAGTCTGACTTGAAGCTAAAATGGATTTAACCCCCCCCCCCCCCCCCCCCCCCCCCCCAATGGCTCGTTAGCCCTTTTTATCCTTTTAAGTTTGCAAATCCTGCGGGACTCACACTTTTATTGCTTTCACACCACATGCCACCGCCTCTAACTCCGGACACAACATGATTGAACTATCGGATGCGGACTAATCAATGTGCTGGTGCACGCCGCAGCCCTCGCGAGTATTAGCTTAGTCATTACTGTAAGTTACACAAGCGGGACAAAATTCAATTGATTTCCATATCTGTGGCCGTGTGAACGGGCGGCGCAGGATTAAAACAACACGGGTTGTTCATATAAAAGTCTACATTAATGTCGCGACAGGCAGGTTGTCATTTTGCGTTGTGTCTTTATCAGACGGGCCTCGGCCTGAGTGCAGTCAGTGCGCATGGATGCGGGGACACCGGCCGCTGTGACCGACAGCGGGCCGCGGTACGGTCTCTAGGCCGCAGTCAGCCTCTTCTGTCCAACACTGCGGACATACTGGACAACCCACTGCCCCGGCGTGTCACTGCCGATATATTTCACTATTTAACGCTTTATGTTGAGTTTACACCACGAGAGGTGGTTAAATATGTCACGCTTGCTTGAAATTTGATTTATGGGTCATTAGCGCGGATTAGCGGCCCTGGTTTGACGTTTAACCCGGTGACCACCAGCCGCTCTTAATTGAGCCAAGAAAGCACATAACAAATGTCTTTCATTTGTTTTCCTGAATTATATTTTTTAGGAATATGTTTAATTCTAAGAATATTGCGAGTTAGTCCCTAAAGGTCTTGTTGACTGTCAGTTGTGTTTTAGCCTACTCGTGGCACTACCTGCACACCACGGCTGCTCAAAAAGTTTAACTTAGTAAATTACGCATAGTTTGCCACAAGCACTAATGACTAAAATTGCAGCTTTATATTTGACTCAAATTATAACTTTTAATTTGAGACAATTTTATAATTACTTTGTAACGTTCCAGTAGGACTGGGCCTGGTTTGGCTGACAGGTGCCATGTTTCTGTTGCTTTATTTAGCCCTGTCTGTCTGCCCGCTGCTCAGCAGCAATAAATGAAAGTGTCCTCTCCACACCCCCACGTTTTAAGTGGTATCACCAGCCAACTCTCACATTTCCATCTTTTTCTGCTGACATATTGACAGATATTAACCAGGCAGCACTGGCTGCTTTTCTTTACTCATGGACCAACTTACATAAAAACTAAGTACTCTATTGAAATTTAAGTGCACATCCAGTGTGTGTACCACATAAAGTTGGGCCTGACCTGACATTAAACAGTTTTATCAGCCCATGTAAACATAAGTGAAGAGAGTGTGAATATAATCATTAGATCAAACAATACAATACAATATGTTATACAATATTTACTGTGTGGTTGTTAAATCTATATTTAAATTAATTGTGATATGTCTGGGTATTGAATCCTGAATTATTTTTCGATACCGTTGCAGTGTTTCAAAAACTGTCAAGTTGGAATTGAATGTCAGATTTGTAGTCTTGTTAACTTATCCTTAAATCAGTTATTTACAGTTTTGTAATCACAATTTTATTCTCAGATGGTTGTTTGTGTTTAGACAGCATTTAAGGTGTGAGAACTTCTGCTTTTTTTGTTTAATGAAAAAAAGAACTTCATAGAAAAACATGTTTATATTTCTCATAATAGGTTATGGAAAAAGTATTGTGTTGGCGTCATACCAAAATAAAGGTCCTATCCACACTAGTATCAAGATACCCAGTCTTAGTAAAAATGTTTTTAAAAAATACTGTGAATGCTATTATTTTCCTGAATCACTTATGAACACATATATTAACGTCGGCATCACATGTTTTGGCCTCCCGCAGCAGGCATGGCAGATGCAGAGCTGGACTTCCAGACAGGTGATGCTGGGGCATCCACTACCATCCCCATGCAGTGCTCGGCCCTGCGTAAAAATGGCTTTGTTGTGCTGAAAGGCCGACCCTGCAAGATCGTCGAGATGTCCACCTCCAAGACCGGCAAGCACGGCCACGCTAAGGTCAGAGAGTCCTGAGGTGCTGTGACACTGGTGGCCAAATTTAAGCAGCAAAATGTTTTCAAGCTAACGAAGCTAAAGGTCATTTTTGCAGGGACTCCAACAAATAACTGAAATGTCTAAATAGTTGAGACAACAGTTTTTTTTCCAATGTGGACTCACTTTACCCATGAGGGAGATTACAGACTTGTGACCATGAATTATAACTCTACTATCTATCCATTTATCTCTGGAATAAACACAAGGTCATGGTCATTAATATTAATATTAATGCACAATAATGGACTTTCAATCTGTTCAAGAACAATAACGTGCGCCCCTTGGGGTTAAAGTTTACATTATTGAAACAATATGCAGTATTTGGGATAGCAAGTGTATTATAAATGATGTTTAAACGTTATACACGTGGCATACTTATTCATAGCCAATTACCCTTTTTTAAAGGATAGCACATAACACTTCAGTTAGAAAGCTGATAGTTCCTTATTTTCTGTGGGATTTGTGCTCGTGTAGGTCCACTTGGTTGGTATCGACATCTTCTCTGGTAAGAAGTATGAAGATATCTGCCCTTCCACCCACAACATGGACGTCCCCAACATCAAGAGAATTGATTATCAGGTGAGACCGCTGGAGGACTGAATTGAGGTCCTGAGTTGATGTTACAGTAGCTTGTTATGTAGCATATTGTACAGTATGACCTGTACCTGTGAGTCTGTTTCATACTAGCAGTCACATTTGACCAGGTGAACACCTTACACACTCCCAAGTGAGTTTTTTCTTAGTAAAAAGTCAGATTATGTGACATTACTTTCCTCAAAGCTTGGTCTGGAGGCACTCAAAACCACTGAATCGACACTAGGGCTGCCTCCTGTTTGTAAGTAAGTAATTTTGAGTTGATGACTGATTTTTGTAATGGTCTGCGGAGGGAGAATGAGTTGAGTGAATAGTCACGTCTCTGTTATCACAGCAATATACACAAATATGCTTTGGTCTTTAATAAGCAACATAGTTTCAGAGGCTGCTGGGGCACAATAAGCGGTTATTTGAAAAAGACCCATGATTATTACTCACCTAAGAATCTCTTTAGTGAGAACAGCTTTGCAGACAAAACACACAAAGAAAGAAAGAGAAACAACTAGTACTGATGTCAGAGAACAATCCTGGTAACTTTTTAAAATTGTACGGTTTATCTATAAATGACTGTTAGAAACACACATTTAGTCTGGTGCAGCAGAACACATGAAGGGAGCTTAGTGTCTTTCAGCTCCTTGTTTTGCTACCATTGTGTTTCAGTCTCGCAGCTCTCGTCAGCGTCGTTTTCAGCTGAAAAGCTCCGATAAATCTACCGTGTGCTACCTGCCCAGCAATGAGACAGACAAAGTTAGCGACTTGCTGGTGAACATAGTGGAGAATTTTGCAGCAAAAGTCAGTTAATGCAGGTTTTACCACCTCCGAACTTCTGTAATTTCACCTCAAACTCGTCGTGTAATTTATAGGGAACGATACAAATGAATTTCATATTTCAGAAACGTCTAAGCAGGCCCGCTTCCTCCTGATTACGTTCTATTTGTGGAAAGACTGCAAACCTGATATGTTACACATCTGATCAAACCGGTTGGGTTAAAACATGTTCAGTGTAGTGGAATGGCCACAGCTCGCCAGACTGAAGAGCAAATAGTGTAGGGTTTCCTGTAGAGGTGAAACCATGCAGCCTCAGGCTCCTGTACCTTCATGTCAGGATAACTCTTTGAAGTATAATAGGGGAAACAGTTCCTAATGATGCTGGGCTATATGTCATGTAAATAATTCAAACTGAAATGTTTGTGCATGAAATAAACTTGCTTGTGCATTAAGAGTATGAATCACACGTGCATACTTAGAAACCACCGGTAAGTTCAGTGCACATACATTGTATAAAAGAAATAAAGAACAGAAAGAGGAAAAAAAATAACGATGCATGGATCAAAATAATGTTTTCCATTGTTCCCCTCTCCCAGCTGATTGGGATCCAAGAAGGCTACCTGTCCCTGCTCCAGGACAGCGGGGAGCTGAGAGAGGACCTGAAGATTCCTGAGGGGGACCTGGGCAAGGAGATAGAGAGCAAGTACGACGCCGGAGAGGAGATCCTGGTCAGTGCTTCACCTCACGTCACACTGCATTTTTCTGAAACAAATGTGACAATGTCAGATGTTTGTATTAAAACATGGCCGAAGTTTCAAATGATGAGACATAGGTATGTAAAATGAATCCCTGTGAGTCAAAAGCTCAGGCTTCAGACTGCTTTTGTTTTTTTCTACTTTTGCGACAACCTGATGTCAGATCGTTAGATTTCTTTATATGGTCATCTGCTCCAGGCACAGCAAGCCCAAGTGACACGTTTATTCCCAGCCAAAAGCCTGTTAAACTTTGACCTTCTTGGTAAGTGTGTGTACACGTTCTCGCAAAACAGTCGACACGACTAAAGTACTTCAGCGTACTATAACCAACGTTGCAGGGAGATACCGTACAGTCGTTTGGCGACAGCAGAATAACATTTTACCAGCTACGTTACCTTTGTTATTTCCTGACAGCAGACGTTTTCCACTTTCCACCGTAATGTCACACAATAAGTAGGTAATGAGCGTTAATATTTACCAAATTGAGACGTCCTGCTCTAATCTTTATTTAGCTCTTCATTCGTGTTCTGGATCAGAGTCGGCCTTGAAGATTGAAGTTGCCATTTCCAATCAAGAATGAGAAATTATGTTACTCACACACTCGCAAGTAGGGTAGAGTATCGAGAACCGGTTCCATAATGGACCTGCTACACTGACCTAACGTCTTGTCATTTGTTATTCATTATGTCAACAAGGCATGCGAGAAGAGAGCACTGCTGTTTACAGTCCTGGACCATGGCGGACCGCAGCAGACGCTCAAAAGTTTGGCTTAGCTTCTCTAAAAAAGATAACAACACAGCAAAATGCAACACCTGCAGTAAGGAAATTTGGTGCAAGGGAGGAAGCAGCTCCAGTATGATGAAGCATTCACTTCAACATGGCGTGAATCTGGAATGTGTGTTCAATGTGTTTTACTCTCCCAGCTACAATGACACCCCAGATACAGCTAACGCTAACAGTGGCGATGTCTCACATTCAGGTACAAAACACAGGTGAACTTACATTCACCTTTTATATTGAAGGTAAACAAATGATTTCTACAAATTATGCCAGTATATATTTTTCGGTTGACGATGGATGGATGAATGAGTCCCCAGAGACGCCCCTCTAAGACAGAGACTCCTTTTAAATTAGCCACGAAGGGAAAGAGGAGCAAGCAGAAAGTCGGTGAATGTCAGTGAGCGGTGACCAGATTTGTGTTGAAGGTGTTGGAATCAGAACCGAGATTTGATAAGAACCAGATTCGATAAGTATAATCGTAATCTGAATTGATAAAATTTAACGATACCCCCCAGCCCTAATGGCAATAAAATGAGGCTTCCTGGAAGTTGGCCAATCAGAATAAAGGGCATAAAGCTAGTTTTAGTCATAAGTCCAGCGTTAATCATGCAAAGCTACTCTAGTGGAGTCTCAAAATAAAAATATAGAGCTGGAAATTAGCATATTAGGCCGCCATTGAATAAGTTGTACAGTACGGTGCAGCTTAGTAAACAAAGGGCAAATTTATTGTTATGCTTTGATTGATTTTGCTGCTTTGTCAGAAAGTTTAATGATTACTTTTAACATAAAAGAAAGAAAGAAATCAAACAGACATGTTTGAAAATGGCCTTGTAGGTCAGATTTGGTCCTTGAGCTTCTGTTTGGCTTTTAACACTTGCGCTTAAGTGATAAAGTGGAGCAAGCAGGAAGAAACTGTTTCAATCAAACCCTCTGTGCTCTTTCAGATCACCGTTCTAAGTGCAATGGATGAAGAAGCTGCAGTTGGTATCAAAGCCCTGGGTAAATAAGCCACTGCAGGTAAATACAGAGCTACAGCTGTAGCAACATGCGCTGTCTTCTCCCCCGCCCCCCCCACTTCCACCCCACTCAACTACCGCCTGCCTGAAGAGGAGTGTCTGTGTGTATGATGTAAATTACTAAAGTGTGTGTGTTTGGGTCTTACATCACAAGCCACCAGCATGTGCCATGCCTGTGCAAGTGTGTGTGATGTCATGTGCACATACAGTTTATTCTTCATCAGTAGGCAAAGGGGAAGGCAACTGCACTCAATAAGATCCGAGGTTTGATTTTATCTTTGGTGTTAAAATGAATAGGCGAGAGACGTCAATATAAAATGTTACGAGTATGCATACATTTTTCCATATTATTTTGCATATTGACTATTTTGTGTATATATTTGTTTGAACTGGAAAACAGTGATGAGCTGAAATTGACAGATTTCTAATTGATGAATAATTCAACTAACTTGAGTGTATTCATGCGTGATGAGCTATGCACCTCTGCAGATTTGCCTACCCCTTAATGCACTTTTTGTTTCATGTTAACACTATTACAAGCATTTGTATCATTCAAATGAAAGCGAATGGGTCATATTGTATTTTGGAGCAAGGTTTTTATTTTTATTTTCTGTGGGTTGAACTTAATTTTACATCCTGGTCGAGCCAGATACTTCCTGTATCCCCCCACGTCCCTTAAAAAAAGCGTGTATTATTGTTGTAACCGTCGGGTCAAACTGTTTAATGCACTTTTCTTTCTTGCACTTTCTCACCTGCAGACTTGTGGGCTGTAGAATGAAGTGTCCACAAAAAAATTGTTTAAAACTGTTGGTTGTGCAATGTTTCCTCTGCCGAGGCTACTTAAAACACTGTCTCATTAAAAAGTTTCTCGTGTGTTTCTTTTATTTCTTCCCCCTCTGACTTTTCTTTCCTCTTCTCATTCCTCCCCCTTGTAATTCTGTTTCAGGGGCAAGCGGGATGCACTGGACCTGGGGAAAAGGAGGGGTCATTGCCTCGTCAATGCTATTCTCCCTCTTGTTTCTTTCTTTTTGTCTTTGTTTTTCATACTCTCCCTCCCTCACTCTGTTTTCTTTGGGTTCAAATATGAAAGACCTTTAATAAATAATTGGAAACTGTAAACATTCTCTATGTATATACACATAATAAAACCAGATCGAGTCAAGACATACAGATGTAAAAACATGTAGAGGAAGGTCTCGCATTAATGATTGAGTAGGTGTACAAATCATCAGTAGCTGCTTTTGCTGTGGCTTGTTCAGCTTGTGCCATACAGGATTGAATGTCTTTTGTGTACAGCAGTTTTCTTCTGGCGGTTCAAGCCTTTCCTTGTTTAATTTATAACCTGAAACTTCTCTATCAAAGGTTACCAACATGGCACACCAAGGTTCAGTTTCTTTTTGTCTCAAGGAGCTCAAAGTGTCAAAAGGAAACAAAACCCTGCTCAAAGAACGTACAAATTCTCACCTGTTAAAAAGTCCTTCAGCCTCAATTTAAGTGGCCCCCAGAGCGGGGCCTTCACACTGAGCCCTTTGCAGAAATGAGTGGCGTATTATTTGGCGTGCTCTCAAACTTTGAGCGAGGCTTCAGGAGGCAGACAAGTTGTGGCGGTTTGGTATCCTTAACCTACTGTTCATACAGCAAGTCCAAACTGTGCAGAAGGTCTCCATGGCAGAACAAATAAAGATGACACAAACTGTTGGACGCTGGCGTTTGCTTATCGTTTTATTTAGCGACATGAAAGCTTTAAAACAGCAGAGACTTAAACTTAATTTACGCTGTAGAGGAGAACAACGCACAACACTGGAAGTTTGTCAGAAAAATTGTCATCTTGTCTTAATTTGTGGTGACTAACCCTAATGGGTCTAATGTGATCAACCAGAAGTCAGCAGCACAATGAAACAGAGTCCGTTATGCCAATGTGTTTCAGCTGCAGTAGTGTTCACATGTGTGCGCGTGTGACCTTAGCAGAGACATGTTTATTTAATCCACTTGCTCTAAATTCTACTACTAAGTGTTGCTGAATATTTACTAGGACAGCAACTAACGATTATTTGGCTTGTTGATTAATCTGTCGATTATTTCCTCAATTAATCGATTAGTTGTTTGGTCTATAAAATGTCAGAAAATTGTAAAATATGTTGATCAGTGTTTCCCAAAGCCCAAGATGACGTTCTCAAATGTCTCGTTTTGTCCACAACCCAAACATATTCACTTTACTGTCATAGAAGAGTAACGAAACCAGATTAAGATTTTTTTATGACTTTTTTTAAATGATTATCAAAATAGTTAGTGATTAATTTAACAGATTATTCTATTAAACGTTGCAGCCCTGATATTGTCCTCTACTCTGTTTGCTATTTCTCTGCGGAGGCACTGAACCCTCCAATGATGTTGAAATTAAGAATATTAGTTTATAAAGAATAAGCTCTGGTTCATGCAGCTTTGCTCTGTACAAGATATCAACATTTCAGTGCACGTGTGCACCTCCAAAATCACTATACAGTGTAGATAAAATAATAATCTATTTTACAAATTAACATCATTTGAAGTTATGTAAAAAATCAAAGTTGACTGTTTACAAAAGCACATAAGCATGAGGACAAAGTCAAAACAAGATGCTATACAGGAAATAAAAACACAGATCATATGGCATAATCCGGCCTAATCACTTTGTCTGAAGAAGTCGAGCCACGTCCTCATCCGAAAGGTTCTATAGGATCTTGAGTGAAGCTGTGAAATCTCAGCCGCGGTGAAGGTGGCCGCGAGTTACTTGCCATGGTGGTAGAACCTCTGCCCACTCTGGCTGTGGGGGAGGAAGCCGTGGCGAGGAGCACTCTGGGGAGAGCTCTGGAACGGGGACTGACGATGAAAAACAACGGTCAGAGTTCGCTGCTAAAATTATTTTCTCAGACTAAAGATTTAAGAAGCATTTTTACAATAAAAGGTTTGTAATTAATGTAATACAGCAAAACCCGGGCAGGGAGCAGCTCTATGACAACACATTATAATCTCATACTCTGATTGGATGCACTAACGTTAAAATGTTAGACCTAGGCTCAACCCCTGTGAAGCTGTAATGCTGCATGATGCACCACAAAGCTAAACTGTTGGATGTCTAAAAACATGCACACCCGTGTCACAGGCTCAGTAATGGAGTGTGTTTCGGGGATTCACCTTTGCAGTGGGAATCGGGACCGCCATCGATGGTGTGGGCAGCAGTCCTGGAGCAGAAGGATGCATGGCTGGTGGATGCATGGGCCTTAAGGCGCCCTGTGAGAACATCGAGACAAAGAACTAAAAAATGTGCGATCAGATAAGGAAGCGATGCCTTGAACGGAGGTTATGCTCGCTGCTTCCACCATGTAGACATCCGGGCGTGTTTGGAAATGTTTGCGTCTAAACAATTATTGTTTTTATGTTCTGTCTGATACATCCAAATTAGATATAGATTATTATTATGGGGTGGTGATGGTGCGGTGGATAAGACACGTGCCTTTGGTGCGAGAGACTCAGGTTCAAATCCACAGTGAGACACCATTGTGTCCCTGAGCAAAACACTTAACCCTAGTTGCTCCAGTGACCTCTGACATATATAGCAACTGTAAGTAGCTTTGGATAAAAGCGACATTAGCGTATCAAAATGCTCAATTTATGAAAGCTTGTGATGAAGACTGATACATTTTAGTGTTTTATGTTCAGCAAGATTACCCTAAAGCATCTACATTTTAAATGATCTTACTGCGTCGGTAAAGCCTGACTGTTGGTTGGCATGTTCCAGCTGCTTCTGGAGGGGTATTCCTGCTCCAGGAATGTATCCTGCACAAGATACAGAGATGACAATTTATCATCCAACGACCATTTACATCAAACAAACCATGCTGCATTTCATTTCAGCTATGGTTGACTGTTATTAAGAAGTCTCTGGGAGGGAAACAAGGACGATGACAACAGAGGAACTGACCTGGCTGGGAGGTGAAATGACTGTGGACGGGGTAGCCAGGCTGGGGGAGGTACTGCATGGCTTGAAACGCAGACGCACCTGTGGGAGAAGAAAACTTATTCTTGCTACAACCACAACATCCCACTTTCATGTGGTTCAAACTGTTGATCTGAGTAATCCACAACAAACACAAAGGACAATGGAAGCCAGATGAAAAGTCTTTTGACCTAGGGAATTCATTTTCAGATTACAAAACTCATTCAGAACTGTATGCACTATATTACTGAAATGAAATTATTTCATGTTTTCCTATATCGCAGGTCACCAGGTATATCTCTGCCACTTAAACAGACACATGTCCTTTACCTCTGATCTGAGAGCTGCTTGGGAAACTGACAGGTACAGATGGTCCAGGGGCGTAGGTAGAGGGATGCTGGGCCTGAGCGACCCCGTAGGGCTCATGGACCCCCTGGCTGCCACTGAACTGCCCGTGCTCTGCTGAGCCCGAGCTGAACCCAGATGTCTGATAGTGACGTGCCTAGAAGAGGAGGAGGCGTAAGCAGTTTAATATGCTATACTGGTGTCGACATTTCCCTCTCTTAAAGCACATCAGTTTCTCCTAAAAGACCCAGATTAAATGGTATAAAGCTGGCAAAATCAGAAAAAAACAGACGTCAGATATTTTCATGAAAATCCCCTTTACTCACTGGAATCACAGTAGCTGGGAACAGCTGTTTGCTACGTTCTCCAAGCAACGCACCAGGTCGACTGTGGCTGACTGGATTGCCTGAGAGAGGCAAGGAGAAGGATCAATTGGCTAATACTAATCATTTCAGGAGGACATTGACACCTTTCCTGATAACCCAGACAAGGTCAGGCATGCTTGAAAACTGCCTTACCTTGAATGCTGAGGAGGTGCTGCCCTGCATGCATGGGAAGGCTGGATTGGTAGCTGGCTGAAGTCAATGTTGTGATGTCACTATAAAGGACAGGAAGCACAAACATGCAACTGAATACCAAAAATACTTAGACCTAAACTTCTGGGCTTAATAATGTAATTTCTGTCATACCTTTTGTGTACTGAATTAGAAAACAAAAGCGCTGGTATCCTTACTACCTCTGCTCCTTTCTGCGCCTCTTTTCTTCTTCATGAAGTACTTTCTTAAGTTGTAAGAAGAGCTGGTGTTTCTCTTCTTGGAGCCCCTGAAGTTTCTCCCCCATCTTCATTACCTGAAGTTTAAAAGACAACATGTTGCCATATATTAAGCGCTGTGTTATATGTCCCAACACTGAGGTAAGACGACAAAGCCATCTGGAGTATAGTAAGTGTTTTTAGCACTTTTCCAACCTGTTCTTTAGTTTCCTCCAAAGACATCCTCTCCTCTATTTCTTTTGTCCTCTTCCTCTCTTCCTCCTCCTTCATCTTCTGCTCCATCATTTTGTCCACCTCCTCCTCCTCTGAAAAATGGTATTCATGTTCAGTAGTGGAAAACACATTCAAATACCTTACTTAAAAAAACAAAAGCAACAATGCAGAACAACAATGTATAATATTGCTCAATGAGTAAGTATTATTAGAAATAAAATCTACTTAGGTATAAAAAGGTTCTCATTCTGCAGGGCCTTCAGAGAGTAAACTGTTAATTTTATATATATATATATATATATATATATATATATATATATATTAGAGTACAGTTAATAAGGCACTCCACAAATCTTAATCTAGTCTTGTTTTAGGGTTGTGAAGTTGTCTGCAGCATTTCTCGTAGCTGCTTACATACCTTATACTCACAAGGAACTGCTCTATCACTAACCTTTCTGCAACTTCTCTTCATGTCTCTGACCACTCCTTCATATCCTACTCCCCTCCCCTCTCTCAAACCTCTCTCCTCTACGCGTACTGCCATCTATCCGCCGCAACCTTCGCCCCCGTCTCCCTCCTCTCTTGCCTCATCTGTCCGATCAGCTCTCCCCTCACCTGACTCTCTCTCACTCATGCCTCCCGACTCTGCCACGGACACTCTCCTCTCCTCTTTGTCCTCTTCCCTGGCCTCTCTGTGTCCTCTCACCTCTCGGCAGGCTCGCCCGACCCCTCCAGCTCCGTGGTTGTCTGACTCACTGCGTGCTGACAGAACCACCCTACGGGCAACTGAAAGAAAATGGTGGAAATCCAAGCACTCTGAGGACGTCCTTGCCTGTCAATCTCTTCTCTCCTCTTTCTCCATCTCCTTATCTGCAGCTAAAATCTTTTCTTTAAATGCAACATTCAATCTTCCTTCTCCAACCCCAAAATACTTTTTTCTATCTCCTCCACCCTCCTTGATCCCCTCTCCTCCCATCTACCGAGGGATGTAACTACTAACGACATTGTAAAAAAGATTACATAAGCTGATTACCCTGCCTGCCTACTGACACCACCTGTCCTATTGTCAACCTCTTCAACTCCGATTGTAACTTCCTTGTCACTCCTCTATCCAATAAGTTACAGTCTACTGCTTCTGACCTCCTTTCTCTCCTCATCATTACCTCTTTAACAACTTGCCGTTTTCCTAATACTAAAAGCAGCGAGAATGAACCCTCTTTTAAAGAAACTCACACTCCTCATGTAAAAAGTCTCTCCTCATCCACTTTTTTTTCTAAAACACTTGAGTGTGTTGTCTTCACTCAACTTTCTGCACAAGTTCACCAGAACAACCCCCTCAACCACCCATCTGTTTGGTTTCAAACCAGGCCCCTCAACTGAGTCTGCCCTCCTTGCCTCCTCCTCCTCCGTCATCATCCTGCTGGACCTTTTTTTTTGTGTAGTTTCACTTTTCCTAATACAGCTATGCAGATGACACTCAACTAATTCTGTGTTTTCCCCCGGCCTGCCAATCAGCTTGCTGTTCCCCAAAACCTACAAATCACAACTGTTTGCTGTCTTGGCTCCACAATGGTGGTACAAGCTCTCCATTAACATCAGGACAGCAGAAACAATACACATTTTCTGTCACAAGCCGAAAACTCATCAGATGCATGTTTTCCCATTACATTTTTACTCTTATATTGTTTCTAACTTCAGTTCAGCATATTTGATTAAGTTCATGTACTTGCAATTTTTGGGTTGTATCCACCTGGTTGAATGCACGTTTTTGCAAGCCATTTCAGATAAAAGCATCAGCTTAATAAATGTAATGATAGACATCAACATGACACATAGAAAAATATATAATAATATTTCTGGGTGGGTAGAAAAAGTTGCATATTATTCTGGGGTATATTCTGAAGATGGCAGACAGGATTCAGATTTGTTATAGCTGTCGTTATTTTCTTTTCAACAAGTAATAGATTAAATACTAAATTGGAACTCGTGAAACACGAAGACATTATTTTATAGTGAAACGGATTATTTGCAGTCCCAATTACAATTGAGTACAAGTACGTAACTTGTACACTTGTTCCTCTCCAGTTGTGTCAGTGCCCTCTCTGAGGAGACAGGTTTAAATCACAATATATTTGCGCACCTTGTCTCTTGCGCTCCCGCTCCCTCATGATGTGTTTGTGGAGGGCTCTGGCCATCGCGTTGGACAGCTTGGGTCTCTCCAGCAGGGCGGGCATGGTGACAGGCAGTGGAGGGGCCAGCTAGGTGTGGACAACATGTTGTGAAACGTTACAAGACACACCCGAAGTATGTTTAACGGCGTTAATTATGTACGTCTCACTTGTAGTGCAACCAGCAGCGATAGTACCACGCGTGAAACTGTTAAGGGCCTAGCAGCTATTCGGCTAACAGTTAGCATTGTTAGCGGTTACCTGACAGGATATTTCAGTATAATATATTAACTGGCGCGGTATAGTTTAAATAAAGATATACGGAGCTGAAACGTGTAAACCAGCCGTAACACATTTTATTTTTTAAACATGCCCGAGGACAAACGTTAACTGGAGTTAGCTAGCAGATTAGCACTGACGTATTTCACCGCATATTTTCCAGTTATTTTACTGCGGCGGTGTGATACAGGACAAACAGATCTTACTTTTGTTGCTTTGTGCGTCGTTCACTGAGAACCTAACCGTGTTGCGGTTTTCAATTTGAGGCGACTGGACTGCGTCTACAACAGTTAACCAAGAAAAACTCAAAACTTCCAGCCACCCAAAATATAAACAGACGGAGAGGTTCTCGGCCCGGGTAATAAAAAGATGCACTTCCGGTGCCAAGGACGACGTCCGTTTCCCCCCCTCTCTCCGAACGGCATTGTGGGAATTATAGTTTTTCCTGTTTTGGGCAGATACCTCAAAATTCCCCTGTCTAATTAAACTAATAAAGTTCCAAATTCCCCTTTTTTTACCAATACGCATATATTGTGTATGGACACGCTGTCACAATATTTCAGACCAAACGCATTACAGTAGATGTTGAAAAATGTCCCCTTCCGTTTACATATCTTGACAGTCTTTTTTTAAAAATAACCTGGACACTCACTTGCTGGAACCCTGTATAGTGATACATCAAAATTACTTTGCCTTGCTCATTCCCCTGCCTACAGTATATGTGGATATCTCATTTTTCCTCTCCTTTTCTGTAAATCCTTGTAATTCTTGAAATACAACGATGGAATAAATAATAAAAACAGACTATGTTGTGGCCTTGCACAACTTGGAAAGGCACACATTATTTGAGTTGCCACATTTGTTGATATGATAAGGCAAATACAGGAACTAGGCTGAACCATATCACCAGTTCAGGTTGTTGCATGTTGTACAGATTGTAACACCCTCTAACACAAACGTGACTTCGGTTTATATGAATAAAATTGACTTAACTTCCGTTATGACTGAAGACTGATCTATCTGGTCACTCAAGGGGGTCAATACTAAAAAGATGGTGCATTTATTTATGATCCTGTATCAAATATGACCTATCATATTCAATAAAGACAAGAAACACAGATAGCTTTTCATCACATTTTATCATGTATGGTCATGAGTGGAGAGAAAGAGCCAGTAATGCAGCTGTATACAGAGTTCAAATCTTTTTTTTTTTTAAAAAAAGGACACAAACTTAAAAAAAAAAGGAGAAAATTGCACTCAGCTTTACAAGACCTTTAGAATTTAAGCCATCTAAAATTAACAATAATAACAACAGTAATCATAGTAGCAGTCAACATAATAGTCTCACCACTGAAAGCAGAGGATGCTTGTTTAGTCTGAATTATATTATACTCCTTGCTTAGGTCAGATGCGTGGCAGCACACTAAATTTCATTCAAAGACTTTAGAGCCTGGTGATTTTTTTTTTTTTTACCTAGCCACTTCAGTTTTTTCTAGGAAAAGAACTGCTGCAAAACAGTTATCCTTTACTCTGACAGAGAAAATAACCTGTCTTCAACTAGTACGAGGCTATTAAATTACTACCCTAAACACAAAACACACTTTATCCTCCTGCAAGCCAACAAAAGTGGACAACCAATAACTTCACTGTCAGCAAAAGCTGATTTGAACTCACATACTATGCCTTTCTTCCCTTAACCCTGCGGTAACTATGATAAGGCCTAGTTCTCAAATTATTCTGTTATTCTTTCTCAGTGTTTAAAGTTAAGTACGCTCTATTATGACACTAGAAAAATAACTGGCCATAAGACCACGTAACCTAAGTGGCTATTGAAAAGGAAAGTGGAGGCAAATACAATTCAGACTGCAGAATAATAAAGACATAAATGGATGGGG
Organism: Micropterus dolomieu; assembly: GCF_021292245.1. Taxonomy (NCBI): domain Eukaryota; kingdom Metazoa; phylum Chordata; class Actinopteri; order Centrarchiformes; family Centrarchidae; genus Micropterus; species Micropterus dolomieu. Next base: position 19,626,179 of record NC_060161.1, on the reverse strand, counting down.
AGATGGGTAATGTATGGGTGGTGAAAGTGCATTTGACATATTTACTCTGTGAACTCTAGACTGCTGAGCTGGATTTTAATATTTAAATGAATGAATGGTGGAGGTCTCAGAAAGGTGGGTAGTGGTTGGTAGTGGGATCAGATTTCCCTTTGGCTGCTCCCGTACACGCTCTCATCACTGTAGGCAATGTAGAGGAAAAAGTCCTCTTCATGATGCTCCTGAGAAAGACAGTAAGGAAAAAAAGAAGTTAAATATTGTAGGGGGAGGATCACTTTAGTATAAGTAGGGGAAAAAAACAAGGCAATAATAGTGAGGTAAAAAATAACTCTTGCCTGGTACAACAGTCCCATGGTAGCTGAGGTGGGTGGAATGACGTTGTTTACAAAGAAGAAGAGAGCATCCTCAGCTCGCAAGTGGATTCTTTTCCGGATGAGGAAGTAAAACTGGCCCACTAATAAAAATTCACATACAAGATTCACAATATTTTAGCTTTAACATACTAGTGTGTTTTAAATATTGTGCAGGGACTTGACACATAATGCAATGACAACCTGTCAGGTCAGAGGGGACAAGGTATTTCTTCTTGTCCAGATCTCCTATTCTGGCTTTGGGGGCTTTCTCCACAATTACCTGAAACAGAAGAACCATTACACTGCACGTCCTACGCAAATGAATCAAGTACATTTTCCACTGAACAAAGGCTGTGAGAAGTACATTAATAGAGCGTTTCACCGTTCTCAGAAAAGGGATCTGAGAATGCACTAAATTGTCAGTCAAGCGAGGACTGAAATACATTTAGCCCAGATCTAATGGTTGATTATATATATTATTTGAACTACCGAAGTATTTTATAGCGGGTCAAATAGAAAAGAAAACAGTTCATTTATATATTTACAATTCAGACCTAGGATTTAGTGCAGAGGACAAAATAAAGCTATTTTTAAGTTTCCCCTCTTAGGTCTAAATATAGGACTTGTAAAATACTGTCTGCACACACACCAGTCATTGTAGACCTTAAACAATTAGTCAACAGACAGAAAATCTATCAGCAAGAATTTCTTTTTAACCAAGGTATTTTGGGGGAATTTTTGAACATTCCTTGTAAATTATCCTGTATATTTTTCATATTAGTATTATTCTGTATACTTGTACATTTTGATCTCTTTACTTTTTCTATATTTATGTTAATGTCTTTGTTAAGCACCAATATATACCAGGGCAAATTCCTCCTATTCTAAAAATGTAACTGGCAATAAACCTGATTCTTCCTTAGTCTTCTATGACAGTAAAATTAATATAATTTCATCAAAACAAGGCATTTGAATTTGGCCTCTTCTACTTTGGGCACTTGTGATGTGCTGTTTTTTTATATACCATTTACTGACATTAGACTGTTCGATTAACTGACTTGATTTTTCGATAATGGCAATAAGTCGTTAGCTGCAATCTATGACCGAGAGAAGAGATGTAGTAGATTTTCTATTGTAGGGACAATTCAAGCTCGTCATACATCACAGAGCCCGGAGCAGATATATCAGCAATCTACAAGAGCCAGATCGACGTAAACAAGTTGACTATTTTAAGGTGCGTTGCTGCTGCCTTTTCAACATAACAGCCTGAAACTACACCCTACTCACCGATCAGCCTGTTCACACTGTCCGTCTTTCGCTCTAATGGCCTCCACAGCCGGTATAACCTTTGATATAAAAGGGGCCTGTATTTGTAATTTGCAAATATTAGCTTAAAATAAAAACACACCCGGAAGGATTACACGTAGCTCTCAGTACCTGGCCTGTTCACTGCGGCCGAAGTCATTTTCGGTTAACCTCTAGCTTTGTTAGCTTACTGGCGTGGCATTTAACTATGGATATAAATACGGAAACTGGTGTGTAGCTGTAAATGAACCAGGTAATTATAGTTATTTTTATGTACGTATCGCAAGCAATAAGCTAAACAGCGCTAGTGTTGCAGTTGGTTGAGTTTGGCGTGAGCAATCTAACATAGCTCCCAGTGAAAGTGCTAACAACATAGCGCTGGGTCAAGCTACCGAGCTAACGTTAGCTACTTACTGGTACCCTGTCCGGATACTTCTTCCTTATTTTCTCGCCCTCGGACCGCCTTTTCTCAAAAGGGTGCTCTTCTTTGTACTGAAACTTCATCTTGAAAAGAGATGACAGACAACAAGTCAGTCACTCCGAGGTCGTACGGTAGCGGTTTGCTCACGGAACTGACTCAAGTCGCTGACACACACGACGAAAACAAATGATGCTAACTAGCTGTTAGCTCGCCACAGCTGTTTTCCTAGTGCGACTGCGGCGGAGCGATACAATAACAACATGACGTAGCAGAGAGTCTAGTTCGCAGGGCTGTACTTCACACGATCCCAGGTCAGGTTAACTTTAATTGGAAAGAGACAATCGGTGTTTATTCGAGTAAAATACCTTTCTTCGAAATTAATCATTTTTGACGTGATTTAAAATCTATGATGCAATTTTCTGTGGAACTATTTTATTTTGATCAACTGCTGCGCTCAAACACGTAGGGCAGACCGGTGAATCGGCAGCTGTCCTTGTCATATGACCGAGGCCCAGCAGTTAGCAGCTAGGGAGAGGAAACTCAAAAACATGCGATATTAAATTATTTTTAACTGTCTAGATCAACGGTGCTGTAAATATGGGCCCACGGACATTCAGTAGGTCCTAATAAAAATAAGTTATTGTCTGTTTACTCATAATCCGAACATAGGGCTCGTTAACGACTGATTTGGCTTTAAGTTTAGCAATTTCCATTGTTGCCACATCAGACGAACACGTAATAAAAATACGAAAGAGATCATTATTCGACCCCTGAACCCGCAAAATAAAAGGAAAAATAATTAACCCTGCTTAAGTGCCACTGAACAGGAACCCCTTCCAGCTTCAGTAGTGCTGATCTGCACCTGAAGCTGACATCCCGTAGGGTCTAATCATAATACCCTACCTTTTCACATGGCCAGATTAACTTGGTTGGGCTCTACATGGAGAAACATGAGCTGATTGACCATTATTACAACACATTGGAGGTTTGTGGGGCCGCTCAAATTCTTGGGTAGTTGCCCACTTTTGGGTGGGTGGTATGTTGTGACCCATTAAATGCAATGACTTTCAGGCTGCCATCAAAATTGGTTAAGCTTAGACTCACATAGATCTAAACTGATGAAGAAAATACATTAGATACAGTAAAAGTCTCCCCCTAAAATTTATAAGAGCATTTTATCAAAAGGAGTAGATTTTTTAGTTGGCCACTAACTTTTTTTAAATATACCTTTAATGGAGTGTAGTGTTATGGTGGTGAATACTGGTTTTAAGACAACTCCTTTACTAGTTTTGGGAATTTAGAAGAATACACTACTCATTGACCAAATCAGTCACTTAATTTTAACAGTAAAGCAGCAAGTTTATTCAGAAATATGATACAGATGGTTATTTTATACAGAACATTTACTAAGTAGATGAAGTCTGAGAGTAACAGTTTGCCTTCCAGTTTCCTGAAACACTCACGGCAAAAGTTGTTAACCTGTCTATTGCGCAACTGTCCCACATCTCTATGACTCACTCTACTGGCTCATGTGACATCTGTGCTTCATGGTCTTATGGTGGTTTGTTCTGTGTGCTCTGATAAACCGACAGACTGCATTAATCTAAAAAGTCCCTCGTGTGTTTACACACTTCTCTTAAACAATGGAGACAGCGAAACCAACCCTTTGTCTTCCAAGTAGAACGTTAACAGATAATTTTAGGTCATGTTTTCAACATCCGGGCTCATCTCATCTCCTCCATGTCAGTGACTTTGTAGGGATTGTAGGTTTTACTCGGCTCTAGCGCTGTAGGTAATGTGGTGAGTCACTTGTGGACGGGACTGTTTTCCAGAGCTTTAGGCCTACAATAAAACTTGAGCCTAACGATTAGGCTTAGTGTGGGACTTAATTCCACTATGATGTCTAAGGTGTAAAAAGTTTTAAAATGACTCCCGTTTCCATTGATCCCTCCTCTCCTCCTTTTGACTCTTCAGAGTTCTGCATAACAGAGGGACATAGTAATACCTACTGCCTTCCACCGCAAACCATGAAGTTATGATCCCCAACCACCAACTCTCCCACAAGGCCTACTCAGCAGCTACAGCTCAGTCATGCCTTATCAGTCCGGTCATCTCCAACTCCATGCACAATGACTCCGCGCTGCGGCAGCTATCCAGGAAGCAACAGTCCTCCCTGTCTCCCTCCTCTCTCCGTGCTTCACTGGCTGTTCACCTCTAATTCAAAGCACTGCTGTTAGTCCACCTGTCCATTCTCCATCTCATTCCTCCAGTGGTGCAAACCTGGATTGATAGGAGGAATAATTCTAACTTAAATTCTTTAAAAGTCCGGGTTATGTTGTACCACTCGTTTTCATACTATGCTGAATTATTGCTTCACTCAGGTCACTTGGGATGAAAGCATTCGTTTGTGAGATTACATTCCTCACACTGTTAGCCTCCAGAGTAATGGGCAGCTCATGCCCAATACTTAGGAAGTGACATCTAGGAAGTGACGGAAAAAAGAAAGCAGTCCTCCCTGGAAGTCCCCTCTCCTAGGAACCGCTGACAAACACAACAGAGGTGAGACGTCACATGGTGGCTGGCTGGAACTCCTGCAAGAGTAAAGTTACTCTAAACAATTACAGAAACATGTTTGCTGTTTCAAGTTTTCGGTTTTACCTTTAAACCCATCATCAGGATGAGGTAGAGGTGTTGGGAAAAACAACAGATAATTTATGCCAGTATACTCTGGGCCCGCCACAGTATAGTGGCCTACCTCTGCACTGAAGTTCAGGAACATACCTGTAAGCTCTGACTAAGAGGGCTGAAAAATCACATTGTTGTGGCAAATCCACAACAAAATTCAGTTTTAAGTAAGGTTGCTAACTGATAAAATTAGCACTGCTGAAAAGGCAATAAATACATACAGTAGCTGCATGGAATAACAGAATGACACTAAATTTGCACATGAATCCTTAAAAAGTGACATTTGCCTACATTTATCACACCATGTATACACACTCAGTTGCCAGTTTATTAGGAACACCTACCTGAAACTAATGCAGTCTAATACAACAGTCTTGTTATAAATCCTGCCACCAAAGGTTATAAAGGTTCTAAAGGTTATAATGCTGAGTTTGTGTTAAAACTGTTTTAGAGAGCCACAATCACAGATAGAAATGGGGTGGCCAAAATATCACTAGCACCCGTCAGCGTAAGACTCCAAAATGATCACACAGTTGAATCAACACCTCTCTCTCATATTCTTAAACCATGAAGGCAGGGTTTATTGCAGGACTTTTTATAAGACTACATTAGTTTATGGTGATCCTAACAAACTGGCAGCTGACTGTGTATCAGTACATACACACAGAAACGACAAGCTGTTAAGTGCCACGCATGACACGATAAAGCTCTTAAACAATATGGCGTCGTTTTCTTTCATTTGTAGGCCAAGAAGGCATCCATGTAGACAGCTTCATTATGGGAGACAATTTCTTATTCGGTACCAGAGTATTGTTGGTATGCATGAACCCAAAATTACATTTTGTATGTCTCTGGAGCAGGGTAGGAATACTAAGTGGACCAGTGCAGTTTCCTGTCACACCACATGATGGCAGCAGATTAGCAAAACATTTTTGCCTCAAGCAGAAACTGTGAATCCATCGCCCCAGCAACGTTAAGAAGGTGTAAAAACGCCTTAAGTACGACTTAGATTACAGTACGAAGTGGATTAAAAGAAAACAAGCTGAATAGTTACTGGTCGATACTGACAAGTGTTTTATTAGTAACACAGACCTGGAGACAGAGCCAATAAGAAGCCGCTGTGAGCCTTGACAAGACTGACATTGTTCAGAAGGCATTTAAAGACGGAGGGTCTAATAGTTGAACCCATACAGTAAGCGGAGTGGGTGAAAACTGAAAGGGGGCTGCAAATTTGAATCAAATACAAAACCGACTGCAACAAAAAACAGAAGGGAGGAATTCCTATTAGATGTAATCAGGATGGCATCAAATGGCAAAAGGGGCCGAGCAAAATGTCATGGTATGCAGAAGTCATATTATCATATATTATAATAGAGAAACAATCAGATATGGAAAGGTGGCACGGCAGTCCACATATCATCACAAGCCATTCTTTTTTTTTCCTCTAACAATTTCTCAGTCGTCTTTATCACAGAGTTCCATGAAGAGCTTTGGGGAAAGAGTGATGGTTATGGCTGAAGGGACAAGAAAAAAACAAAAACAAACAAAAAATCAGGCTGCGTGGCTATTTGTCCAGAAAAATACCTGTGGATGGTATGTTGCAAGCAAAAGTCCATCAATTACACCGTTTAAGTTGATCCATTCTTCTTTAGGAAAAAAACATACCTCAGGAATAAATGAATCACCCTTGGAGTTTGATGTTGACCTAAAAAGGGGCGTTTTTCTATTTTACCCTACTCTGTTGCCCCGAGAGGTTAAGACAGTAAATTGATGAGTTGTCTGCTTAAGTGCAATGTCTGGTGACGATGGAGAAGAAGAAGAAATAATAATGTAGAATTGTCTTTGTAGCTTAGCTGATCCTCCTCTTTCCCCCCTCCCGGTTGTCAAAAAGTTTAAAAAGGACTGACAAACTCATCAAGCATACTCCGACTCACGTACACAAGCTCACCTCCATACGCACACAGTATCTGGAGCGATAAGGCAGAGAGGCTCCGTTTTGTTTTGGAAAAAAAAAATACAACTAAAGAATCAAGAAAAAAAAAGAGAGGAAAAAAAACAAAACAAGCTGGCCCCCCCCCCTCCCCTCCTCAGTAGTTTCTGGGCTCTGGTGATCCCATACTGTTCATCCCGTGTTAGGCGGTCACCCCAACCCTCATCTCCCCAGGACACGTCTGAGAGGCTCAGAGAGGGCTGGTGGGTCGTCTGTGTGGGAATGGAGGGCAGGATGGAAGCCGGCAGAGAGGAAGAGGCTGGTCAACAAGCCCCGCCTCTCTCAAATCAGCCAATCACCAGAGCCGGTGCTGGTGGAGGTTTCGACTGAGGACGGAGCGGACATCAGCAGTGAACCTAAGAGATGAAGAGAGAGAGAGGCAATGAAAGCACCTATCTCAGCCATTAACAGGAATCGTTCAACGTGAAATGTACGTATTTGCTTTCTTTCTGAGTGTGAGATGAGAAGAGTGATACCCATTGTGGCTCTAAGTATGAAGCTGGAGTCCAATGTGTTTAGATTAGCTCAACATAACGACTACAGTCAGGTTGCAACACCTAGCCTGACTCTGTCCTATAGTAGGGCTGAACGATTTTGGAAAATAATCTAATTGCGATTTATTATTATTTTTTTACCAATATTGCGATTGCGATTTAATATGCGATAAATTTTTAAGCTCTTTACCTCCTGTATTACTCAAAATGGACAAGCAGTAAATCAGTCTATAGTATGACCAACACAATATTAGATAGATAGAACACAGACTGTTTTTTCATGTGGGTCAGGCCTGTGTTATGATGAATTAAGTATAATTATTATTATGAGCAATGGTGGAGAAGATATCCATCCATCGTCCACCTTTCTGTATGGCAGTAAGCAAACAAAAAATACTCAGTTTGAAGTTCAATTCAAAAGTTGGCCAAAACTTGACACCTCTTGTGTTTATTAGACAAACTTAGTAATTCTCCAACAACACCGGAGTTCCCCTGCAGCCTGCGATGCTGATAAGCGGCGCACTGGCTGTAACTCGGGACAGACTGGGCCTCTTTCTAACTGGTGGCTGTGTGCGTGACGCAGGCGCCCATCGCCACAATACGCTTACCTTACTACATGTGTCTTTCTGTGGTGCATTTTTCCTGTCTGTCAAAGCAGCGGATGGCCCGAAGATCTTTCATTCCCTGTGTGACACTAAAGTTTATGTATTGACCGCTTCTGTCAAGCTTAAAGCCAGTGTACAACAACAAGGCGGCAAGGTACAGCGTAACGTCAGACTGCTTTCCTCTTGGGTGTCATGTGACCAGAGTGTAATCGCAGCCTTTGCGATTTATTACATCGTGATAATATCGCAAATGCAATTAATTGTTCAGCCCTAGTTCAAAGTGAAAAACGATGCCGACTAAAGCTTACTAATACACACATTATATCTCCTTTACTTAGTCTACACATAAACAGAAAAACAAACTTGTTTTAGGGCGGGTTACTTGTGATAACTTACTTGACAAACAACAGTTAAACAATCCGTCAAGCTGCAGAGACATTTCACTGTCTCAGATTATGTATGTATTAAACAAATTAGATACAATGTGTTAGTGAGCAACACAGAAAGCATTTCACACGGGGTTTTTTATTCGTCTGTTTCACAAGCATGTCACTGAACACATGCGCTCCAATGGCAGCATTATGGTCTACGCTTTACTTGCGCTGTGTGAGGTAAAGCATTATTTGTACGCATCATGTCTATTTTCTTCTGTTTACAGTGAGTGGGCTCAGTGAGCGTCACCAAAATGCAGGTGACCTATGCTCAAACTGTGCCTGAATGCATCCTGTGTAGACACAGAGGGAAGAGGACCAAAGTTGCTGCTGCTGCTCTGCTAACATGCAGCTTTCATCCGTGGCTATTTTTAACTTTGAACAAAGCCAGGCTAGGCGTTTCCCTCTGCTTTTAGTCTTTATGTTAATCTAGGCTAACTCCATTTTTGTTCTTAAGCTGCTGCCAAGGGTCTTTCTCATCTTACTCTCATAAAGAAAGCAAATAAGCCTATTTCCCAAAATACTGAACTACTCCCAAGAATCTCTCACAGCATTTTGTTAAGTTTGCTCCAAGATAGCCTTCAAAGTATACTGTGGCTGCGACCTGACAGACAGGTAGGGTTGTAGATAGCGTAGATGGAGCACCTTTAGTCATTAATCAGGCTGTGCAACACACCATATCAATGGGAATATGAACATGTTATAAGCAACAACTTTTGTCAACAGCTTTATTGAATTACTGTCTTATTTCATCTTATTTACCTGCAGCCAAATATGAATGTGACAGGTGTTGTCACAAAAAACTCCTAAAAAAAAAAACTCCTGTACTCCAGTTGCAGCCGTTAGCTTGCACGACCACAGTCCATTTGACTGAAGAGAGAATGCATGAGTGTTTGCGTTGTCTGTTTGCTTTCATGCCAACTTTATTACGCCTTTTACCTTAGTGCATCCAGCATAGGCAGCAAGTTAAGAAGTGCTGTGTCACTAGGGTCGCTGAACCAGGACTTGATGGGTATTGCATTGTCTGGAGGGCAGAAAACAGCCAGTCAGTCGTGTCAGAGAAACAGACATGGTTGTGATTTTTATGCTGCTCTGTTAAAGAGGCCAGTGAGTGTTAGCGGAGCTGCAGATTGAATGTAATGTTAAGTCATTTACAGTACAAGCCTTGTAGTGGGAATAAGCTGCTCAGTTATTTGTCCTCTTCCTGCCTCATCACAAGGTTGATCTGTATAGGATGAATCCTCACTTCATTCTGTATGTTAAAGATCAATGTACACATAATACAAGCACCTAAATACACACTTCAACCTGGTACCTATCTGAATAACTTAAAGCTATAACTTTCTCACTCTTTACCCAGTGACACACAAAACATACGAAAACTACAACGAACAAAGCAGAACTTGACTCTGATTAAGAGCACATTTTTACGTCGCTGGAAATTGAAAGTCCACGTGAGTCTCAAACTTTTGACATCATGCTCTCTTTTTAGAGTAGAAAATCATTTCAACCGTTTTCGAAGCAGACGTGTTAGCTGTTCATAGCAAAAGCACAGGTGGAACTACTATCGGTAACAATGCTTCAGGTTTGAGAACCACTGACGTTTGTGCAGTTATGTGTGCGGTACAATACATGAACATACATATACAGTTTTTTAAATGTATCTAGCCACACTTTTTCTTTGGACATGAGGGTAAAACATCAAGGAATAGACGGATGTCCAGCAGTTGGAGGTGACTCCATGAAGCCGTGAGTCTTACCTGGATGGCTACGATAAGCACCAGGCGAGTTGTCCAGGATGACAATACTGGACAGGTCATCGTGTACTACAGACAGGTCTTTAATATAACTACCTAAATCCAATGTACAATGCTGGCAGAAGAAACAAAAACACAAAAAACACCATCAAAAAAAGAGAGTGTAAGCAGTATCAGCTTTAAAACATGCTGTTTAACATCAGTTTAGAGCAGTACCTGTCTGTAGTATCTGCGTTTCAGGATATTCCTGTTGTTGTCCAGCTTGTCTGCCACCGCTGAGCCGTAGATCTCCATACTGGCTGTGAAAACCACCAGCTCGTACCACTGGCTCACCTGTGTACATACACAGAGTACAGAGCACACAGCACACAACAGTGTAAGTACACAAGTTACAGTAAGTCAGGACCATTATCCAAAACAAATATAGTTTTATGTCATCGGGTTGTGTGAGAGTGCAGCTCAAAGGAGAGTGATGGCAAAGATGACAGACAAAAACGTGACCCGAGGATTGATGTTTCAAGTTCACACTGTGCTGTATTTTCCCCTTTCATGCTAATCTAGCGTGCACACACACACACACACACACACACACACACAGAAACACTCACCACTTCTAAAAAGAAATCAACATGTGGCCTTTTATGTACGAAGAATCTGACTGGGTGCTTGTCAATGACGACCTGCATAGAGAAAGAAAGAAAGAACCACGTTCATTTAGGTTTTAAGCTCGAATGCGCGTGTGTTCAAACGTGTTCATGTGTGTCTTGAATGCTCATACTTTGAGGATGAAGTCTGGCGGCGTGCCAGGTCTCACTGTGGGTCTGAGGACCCCGTCATGGTGAGAGTGGATCAGGGTCTCGTCCAGGTCCAGAACCAGAATCTTCCTCTTTACTGCATCTGGAGTTCATCATAGAACATAGACGCTTAGATTCTCTGTTTATTTACATGCACGGGAAGAAAAAAAAAACCAAACAGGTTCCTGGGAGAAATGAGGTTACACAGGAAGTCACGTTTACATGCCCTGTAGTAACATAATTACTGTAAAATCTGCATGTACCTGCAGCAGATCAGTAATCAGACTTCTCCCCTAACCACCCAATTTGTTTTTGAAAACACGACTTGCTTATTTTATGTGTATTAGTGACCATTTTGGTGTGGAAATGATGTCTTAAGATTAAAACTATTTAAAATGGATTATTTTAAATACAACACAGCATCCGTTTGTGTAATGATCTTTCCTTTACTCCTGTCGCACTGCTGTGATTCTTTGACTGTCTTAGGTATTTGTCATGCACAAGCACAAAACCTGACTAAAGGACATCTGGTTTCTCAATTACATGACTTGAATAAATGTAGTTACTACAGGAAGCAGACTGAAATCCAGTAAATTAAGTGCATGTAAACATACTTACTGAGACACATTAGAAAACTCTCTGCCAGCTTGGAAAACCAGAGTGCCCATAACGCATACTGCTGGAAGGGATGTACTGTACTTCACATGAAACTTAAGTTAACATAGAGGGACCCGGTATCAAATGGTAATGGAAAAGTACCACACACATATTTACATTTTTGTATTCAGGAGAAAGCTTTAACTAGAAGAACTAAGGGGCGTCGGTAATACTAGCCGTTTTCATATAGAGCCCTCAATAAATATGCAAAGAATATCCGCCAATATGCCGCATTGGCTCATTAATACTAAACCAACGTTTGCGGCATAATCTTGCAACCATGTGTGCTTTCACAAAGCGGTCCGGTTTTTCTGGAACCAGCGGCGTAGAAAAAGACAGTTACATGTAACACAACAGCGACATGTCGGCTGTGGCTTTCTACACAGACAATGCTCTGTTACTATCAACGTTCCCGGCTCAGATGCGGATCAAACCGGAACCCCCTTTCCGGCTCCGTACCTTTCATACAGTGCAGCGATATTCCTGGAAAATAACGCAGTGAAAAAGGTTCACTGATTTATCATGGATGACGATGATGTGCAATTAAAGTCCATGTCTGGAGCCATTCCATTTTTCAGCTAATCTCTATTTGGATTCATGACGGTATGCTCTATTTGCAAGAACATCTTGTCTTTTGGGGCTGGCTGAGTAATTAACAAACTTGATGGATTTCTTTATAACATAATCAGCTGTTGTGGCACACCACAGGTAATTCAAGTCAAATTACTATATATATATATAAAAAACACAAAACACCCCGTATCAATACCGCTTTCCAGGGAGTCCATTAATTAAAACAATGATAACAAACCATTAAAAACACAGAAGCAGTCTCTCAGCTAAGTGTAGTGCCATCCTGCCATCTCAGACTACTTCATTTCCAGATAGCGGCGCCATAATATGCAGTAGAATATGCTGCGTTCAAGAAAAGGCTGCTCTTGAAACCACCTCTTAAAATATTTTTCTGCTGACCTAATTCTGTTAGGTATGAGAGAGCAGTGTGAGTTACAGTTACTTTAATTCTGTCTACAGTATTGTCATTGCCAGCAGAAATACCAGCCACTGACTGCGAAACAAATGTCAACTCATTCACGTGGATCTCCGGCCGAGGTCACTGTAGTGAGTGAGAGGCCAGTGAAGTGGGAACTGAAATACAATCCTTCCTCTAAGTCAAGAGCGTGCTTTTCAATGAGCTCTCTAAGGGCAGAAGGGAAGCTCATTCATACTGCAAACACCAGTCCATGCTGGTGAAAAACACTGCCTGTAACGTTTTGTGTTTTCTCTCCCGGGGCAAGAAACTACATTTATTTGGTTGTTTTGGGCACCATGCCAAACTGTTTTGTGGTACAATGGCTGTTTACCTTAGCACAGTGGCTAACCTTTTATACCCACATTAGGCAGTCTTAGCATTCTCGTTGCAGGTCTTGAGAAACATTTTGCCTCCTTATTAATAAAGGCCTGGTGTGCAGAGTAATTTATCATGTAAAGATTATTTACACTATGCAGCATTGGTGGTACAGTATTGGTATTTTACTGTAGCTTATTAAATAAAAAGCATGAATGTTTATTATTATTATTTAATTATTATTATTAAGCTGTGCTTTTGGGGGTCTGCCTTTCCTCTATTGACACGTAATGATCTCATTTCTCACTACATATTTACAGCTGTGGAGCAGACGTGACATTTCCTTTTAAATGGTGATGTCGTCTACGGGAAATTCAAGCCTACTGTTGGCAAATTCACTTCTTATATACTTTCTGCTTGTTTAGCTTTCAACTGTACTGATGTAAGAATATCATCTCACTGTACTGCTGTGGGACCGCCAAATGCCTCACATGCAAAGTCAGTCTTTGTTGAATGGTAACGGTCTGCAGCTATATGCAGATAAAACTGAAGTCTGTATTACCGATCCTGATAGGCCTCACTGAGCGATCAGGCAAAACCATGGTGCCTTATCCTCATCTTCTCAGTCTAGTCTGCATTATCTTGGTGTGAGCTTTGACCAATCTTGAGTTTCGAATCTCACATCAGGACACTGACTCAATCCTGTTTGGACTACCGTAACTCTCTTTTTACAAGCCGGTGATGGTTTGTTTCTAGTGTGAAAGCATTTTTTGTATGGTCTGAACTTTCAGTCTATTTACAGGAAGTTCAGCGATTCTTGTGTAAACCGGATACAAACGAATGCACAGAGAAATGCGTTGAAAAAAGGACCCATTAGGAATCTCCTGTGACAGCTCATCTTTTGAAACTGACGGCCGCTATGGAAGCAAACTGCCACTCATCTCGTTGGTCTCTCTTCAAACGGAGGTGCAGAAGGATTGTTTGCTGTCTTCTCATTTCTTGCCGGCGACAATGTTCACATGAGGACGTTCATTTGGCGAATTTGAACCTGCCTTGAGTATAGTTGGTGCTGCAGGTAGTAATGCCATAATAATATAGTGGCAACAATATGCATCTGTTCATCCCTCATTCATTCACTCTCATCTAAGCTCCCCACGGAACTGTTTACAAACCTATCAATCAAAGTCAACTATAGGGGACGCAGTCCACATAGATGATGACGACAGGACGCAAGTCTGTCAAGTAAAGTTCTTTAGTGCGCTTGCAGAATTGCAGTGTGAAACCAAAACTAACCAAATGTATCAAAAAATGAACTTTGGTTCGGATCTTGGTGCGGACTGCCAGGTCATAACTGAACATGTTCCGACAGACATATTACACCTATTTATACCTTTCTGCACTGGCTTCCTGTTCATTTTAGATCCATTAAATATTTTGGTGCTCACTTATTAGAGCCCTACATGGTCAGGCTCCGCAATCTACACACCGCAAGCAGAGCTCTTCGGTCCTCTGGACAGGGTTTTCTAAGTGTACGTCGGACAGGTTGTAAAACTTGAGAGATCGTGCTTCCCAATCGGCAGCCCCCAAGCTTTGGGAGAGTCTACCGATAAGAATATGTCTTTGGGCTCTGAGGACGCTCTCAAAAGCAGCTACTGTTCAGATAAGCATTTAGGTAGCATGGGATATTTAATGTTTTAACTTGTGTCTTATGTCTGTTCCTCTTTTTATTTTGTTTATTATTAAGCTTTGTTTATTTTATTACATTTTATATTTCTTTGACTGTATAGCACTTGACTGATTGCTATGAAAGATGCTACATAAATAAATGTTGCTGGCTTTCTTTGTTGGTAGGCTATTATAAAGTCACAGGAGCACACAATAACTGACCAACGTACACAACAGGTTTACTGAAACAATTGAGAAGGTTAACAGTGGGTTGCCTCAAGCCATCTGATCCAACTTAATAAATACATTGAACAAAATTATAAACGCAACACTTTTGTTTTTGCCCCAATTTAACATGAGCTGAACTCAAAGATCTAAGGCCTATTTCTCTCAAATACTGTTCACAAATCTGTCAAAATCTGTGTTAGTGAGCACTTCTCCTTTACAGAGATAATCCATCCATGTGCCTTAGGCTGGCCACAATAAAAGGCCACTCAAAAATGTGCAGTTCCATCACAGCACAATGCCACAGATGTCGCATGTTTTGAGGGAGCGCGCAATTGGCATGCTGACTGCAGGAATGTCCATCAGAGCTGTTGCCTGTCAATTGAATTCAAATTTGGCTTCAATGTACAATTGAATATTTAGCCCACTTCGTAGAAAATACGATACATACAACGCATATTGGAATTCAGATATATTTGGTCCATATTGCTCAGCCCTAGAATGAGGGAACATGTGATAGTTTGTCTTACTTGTTAACAGCTTGCAAACTGAAGCTCTTGTGAGCCTACTCTTGTGAAAACACTACATGTTGTTCTGCCGCTGTATGTGTTGTGTGTCTGCAAACTCTATTTGCCCATTGCACATGATAACACGTTATGTAGTTTAGTCATCCAACCAACATGTTTTGTTCATTTAAAATCCGGCAGCCGAATTTATTGTAAAAAAGTGTTTTAAACAGGAGAAACTCTGCAGACTCCTCTGTATGTCCTAATTATTGGGCTCATTGCAATTGCTATCACTTCTTTTTAGACTCATTTGTAATTATGTAAACATGTGCATGGGGTCTTTGCATATACTTTACATCTTTATGCACATTTGATTTTTCATAAGTTTACAAAAAGGTATTGGCTACGTTACTATTTTTATATTAATGCAAACAAAAAGTGCTGCTAATTGTATTTGTAGTTTTTAATATAAAACTTGTTGAAATGGTTTCAGTGTGTATATCAGTACTTTTTTAACTTTTCAGCACATTTTAACAATACCGCGATAATACTGATAACTGATCATTTTTGTCACTATAATCGTGAAATTAAATTGTCATACAGTTTCATCTCTACTCTGAGGTGAGGAAGGTGTACCGGTGTGTTATGTTGCTTTTTCATCACAATCCCTTCTTTCTTGACAGACTGGTTTAACTTCTACTTTAATTTCCACATTACAACTATGTTGTAAAACCACCTCCGCTCTACTTAGAATCACACAAAAAAACAACAAAGAGCAGTATTAGGTGTACTTTTCTAGGTTTACAAGTCCTGACAGTCTTAAATAAGGGCCCCAAACATTTTGTTGAGCAGTCGTATCATGAAAATCGTGTACTCACTCAGTCTGTTTCTGGAAATAGGTGACAGAGGCAAAGTGTCGTATCGCACCGTCTGATACTGGATTATCTGCAAATAAAACAGACCGTTAACAAAACATACACTGCGCCTTAATAAGCTAACTGCACCATGGATAAGTTTCAAATATGTGTTGTTTATTTTTATTATAGATGAAAAGACTACATTTGATACACTAAAGGCTCCAATGTTTCCATTTTCTACTCTTAAAATGTGTTGGTCCACGTTTCCAATGATACAACATCGTGTGATATCTCACAGAAGACCTGTGTTAAGTGTTTTCAGAGTCCTTTGGGTCATAAAGGAAAGTGGATTTATGTCATCTTAATAGCTGCAGTCTGAGATCAGGGTGATTTAGATCTGATGTTAGGCTCTCTATGAAGGTCTTAAAACTTTCAAACTTATATTTGAGCTTTCAGACAACACTTTCTTGGGAAATCGGCTCAGAGAACAGAAGACCCAGTGCTGAAATGGACTCAGTTGTGCCCACCCCAGGACGACTCCTCTCTAACTTCCTTGCTCTGCTTGGGTCAGAGCGACTACAGAGAGGATACTTTCCAGTGCTGCTCTCGCCCCCGGGGGCTCTTCACTTCTCTTCTCAGGGCTATTTTTATCCCCCCAGCTGTCGGCGGGTGTCAGCGGAGTATGGGGCACACACAGAAAGGGAGACTTGCAGGGTGACTTTGGCTGAGCCTGGGCTGCTTAGTACCTAAGCCTTGGACAGGACATCCCTCTGTGTCCCCTCCCACTGCCGCTTGGCAGAGGAAGCTAGGGGGAAGCCTATTGGTGCCAGCAGCTGCTGGGCACCACAGGGGGACCTCACCCTTGACTCAGCTCTCTGCACCTCCAAGAGCGTCCATCTGGACCAAAGGCCTGTAAACTCAGACTGAGTCCTTTGACTCCAGACTGGGGGCTACATCTAACATTTCAATTCATCTTGCACTGTTAACCTGACCAACAGCAAAAAAACTAGTTAGTGATGATATGTAACGGAGAAAAGCAGCTAGCCCTTGCATTTGTATCTCTCTGTAACCAGGATATTGGAAATTGTACTACCTACAAATAAAGTGAGAACTTTTTCTTAATGAATCGTTAAATGATTTGGTTACCAAGCCCAAGCTTATGTGTTGAAACGATTTGTTTTAGCCGACCCATAGCCCAAATATATTACATTTACTATCGTAGAGGACAAGCTGAAACCAGACAATTTGGGGCATTGTTCGCTCAAAAAAATGACATAAATGATTAGATCAATTTTCTGTTGACTACCTAATCATTTCAGTTCTACTATCAACGGTTTAAAGTTGGGAGTTTTGTGTTGATTAGTTAAACGTTTCCACACTCTGCTACACACCTTCATAGTCTCATGCAGGAGATAATAAGCGGACCCTCTACCCAACGTTGTTAATTAATAAACTATCTCATCATCTGTTGACACAGAGCAGCATGCATGGGATTATGACCTGGTCCTAAAATATTTATAATCCAATAGAGCTCTTATTGATCCAAATTTTTGAATGAGGCCACTTAATGCATTGTGGTCTTCTCAGACAGAAACACCTTCCGAGGGGATTATTAGATTTACAAAAGGGGTTATTATAGTCCCAACAAACTGGGACACTCATGTATATTAATACCCTTGTTTTAAATGTAATAAATGGATTAGGACTTTCCATCCTAGCCTCAAGTATTTTTCATCAAATCACCGGTCATGGTTTACTTAATTGCCACCTATAGGATCACCCACGTTACACTGCTTGTCGCTGGATCCTGACATTGTTCCAGTGCATCATGTAAAGTAAACAACAGAGCTAAACTGTGAGTGAGAATGAGAGAAACAGAGGGAGGGAGAGAGAACAGTACGCTCTCTGTGCTGACATAATCCCTCTCACTTCAGGCCACAACATGGACTGGACTACTCACTCTCGGGGCCTGTTGACAACCCTGCAAGTGTTACTGCCGCACAATACACTGCAGACAAACCTCGAACAGCAAGATGATTACAGCACATAGGGCACTTCTCCAAGCTTTGTTGGCTCGTGTTCCTCGTATGTGTATACATACTTGGCAAAAAAAAAGCTGATTCTGATTGACACAGAGCCAGAGTCGAAGTCCACTCATGTTACACCACATATGCACGTCTATTAACGCCTCAACAACACCTGTGTGTGTCCGAGTTCCAGGCAGGCGGCTTCTGCCACGCTAAATGCCGAGTTTATTGTGGAGGCATTTGTAAGCAATTGAAGGTGACCTGCGGGCTTGCACTGGCTGCTCCTCAAATTTAGGTGTTTGGATGTGGGAGGTTTCCTCTTCGCACTGGAGCTGAATGAGCCATTCATTCACACTATCTCATCAGACAGAAACAGACACCTAGATACAATGTTTAAGAGCCGAAACAACTAGCATAATCTCTGACCAACCAAAAATTAATCTGCAACAATTTTGATCATTGTCAAATCATTCATTTATCAAGAGAAAAATGCCACTCAAAAGATTCACAAATGTTTCTCTGTTTTATATCACTGTTAAATCAATACATTTTTTAATATCCTTTGATTTTGGACTGTTAGTTTGGCAAAATTAACTATTTAAAAACGTGACAGACACTTTTCACTATTTTCTGACATTTTATAGTCTAAACGGTTAATCAACTAATTTGAACATAGATTTCAAAAGTTACTAGTTGTACATATACTTTGGTGAACTAAAACATCCTGCGCAGCACTTTATGTACTTATTATCTTGCACCTGTGTTTATGCTCTTTAAAATGCTCTTTTAAATTAAGTTTTAGATACTCCTGGCTTCATGCTGGATGATATAGCAGTACATTGAACACTGACGTTATAGAGCCTATATGGGATGTTGAGGCAACTAAGACAGTGGGATTTGTTCACACATAATAATCGTTCTGATGGATGCACATACTGAGACAGAAATGTACAGCACGGGTGAGGAAGGAGCCAACTGAGCATCTCCAGGTGGACGTGGTTTGGCCGTAGACTGTATAAAGCGGGTTTGACCTGTGCTCTGGCACATAAGAACCATGGAAAGGTAAATACTTTGCTCACTTGTCACAGAAACACGACATGCTCAAGTGCCACACATCTTTCAAATCCCTTCTCACCGTTCGTAGGTGCTTCCTGAGGATGTACATGATGAAGCC
Source organism: Micropterus dolomieu (assembly GCF_021292245.1). Lineage (NCBI taxonomy): Eukaryota > Metazoa > Chordata > Actinopteri > Centrarchiformes > Centrarchidae > Micropterus > Micropterus dolomieu. The sequence goes on along the minus strand of NC_060161.1, from coordinate 19,606,891 downwards.
CCATATTCTCGACGTTACGCCGAGAAAAGTGCGGATGCCAAGTAAACACTGCCGGGTCTTCAGCATGTTGACGAGCACGCAAAGACCCCCACAGCAACTTCAATTCTCAGCTGATAGCACGCCTTTTGCCCGAAGTTGTCGGGACAATTACTGGCAAGGAACCTGCTAGGGCTAGTGATGAATCTAAAGTCAAAATCCGTCTTTAGCCACAGCCGCCAAACTAGCAATTCAAAATAGGGCCACGCAAACGTGTGTGAGGACCTCGCTCTGCACACTTGTGGCACAATTAGCGTTAAACAGAGGATATTTTCATTGTAAGTCTGAAAGACAAGACGTGGTCAGACGACAAGGTGCTGCTGCTGTATGGACCTTAGCACGCAGCTCGTTGACAAGCTAGCTGAGGTGCTAGCTGTGTACCCAGTAACGTTAGCTGCTAGCCACCAAGCTAACGTTAGCTCGACAGGGTGACCACCTTGAACCCAGGACAAAAGTACCCCCCAAAAAGCTGTGGGGCCGCTCGTTGTCAAGTGCCGATGCAGTGCGACTTCACTCTGTGCGGCGTCCGACGAGAGACAGCTTCACAAAAGTTCCCCAAAGTGTGACCGGTCCGGTTAAAATCAGTTTGTAGTCCAGTGCAAATCCGGAATGAAACTGCGAGCCGCCATCGCCGCCTTTCCGTCACTTCCGCGAGGACTCCTGTGGTTACGCGCAGCACGTCCACGTGGAAAGAAAATAAACAGACGTGAACGAGCGAGGGCCTGATTAAAGTCTGTTGAGGTTAACCACGTTTATTACCAGCTTTAATGTATTTTTCAGCTTTTCCTCTTGGCGGCTGTGGTGCTGTTTGACACGAACAGTGTTCATCCGTAAAGTTTTACTTTCATTTTGACAGAGGCTTGATTGGTGTCAATAAACCTCATTATGCCAGCTGTGATTCGAAGCTGTAAAACGGTACTTGAAAAATTCACTGAGCATTGGTGAGTACTTTTTATAGACACTACTCATATATTTGGAAGGGCAGCTTTTACAGTTGGTCAGCAGACACCTTTGCCAGATAACCCAGAATAAGTTTTACTACACCTAATTACTTAAAACTAATCCACAATCCACTCTCACACTGCCAAGCAAATAGGACTATCGATTAAGTGATGTTATTTAAAATTATTTACTGTAAATTAATTATCATTTGGTGCAAATAGACCTGGGCTTTACAGAATCCAAATGGTCAACATGAAAATCATTAAGTAAAGTCTGCAATCATAGTAATTGATCTCTTAAATATTACTTCCACTTCATGTATAGAGGTCTGAATAAACTTTAGTGATTATGTTTGGCAATGACACATTTACTTGTGACCCTGATCACATTTTAGGGCTGTGATATGGATGGTTGTGAGCATTACTGTTGCCCTCTTGGATTCTATCTTTTGTACTGTAGGATTTTAGAGGCTCTGGAAAAGAAAGGAAGAAGTATCCAGTATTTTACAAGGAATTAGCAAAATATAATTATACAACACAATGTGTTTTTCTTTAGTCACTTAAATCCTCTTTTGAACCACCCCCATATTTAGTTTTATTGAGAACCACTGCACTAAATCATGTCAAAGAGTCCGTTGGATGACTAATTGTACACTATATGTACAACATTAAATTTTTATGAAAAACCAACATGGTACAAAACTTAAAAAACAAATGTATTCAATAAGAAAACAAGTGAAATTTAAGAAAAATTAAGTTAATCAATAATATTAGTAAACACTCTTAGATTAAACAATTTAATAAGCAATACATATTTTTTATAGACATATTGTATTATTTTATATCTTCAAGGCTCCATGAGCTGGTGGTATGGCTTTGAATCTGCACTACTGAAATCAACTCAAGTGTCTTTTAATGGCAATGAAGACATGAAACATCATCATCATTCAGTGGGTTTTATGTCCTACACATCCAGATCATCATCAGGGTCCTCCTGGTCATAGTCGTCGTTGGCATCAGGCTCATAAAGAATTCGTCCTGAACCCGGGCCTGAGTGGAGCAGAGCCGTTTTCCTGTGAAAGGAAAAGGGCGCAGCGTTTTTTGGTTGTTTGAAAAAAAAGTAATTTAAGGAAAATAACAGAATATGAAACGTAATAACTGAATAATATAACGATTGCGGAAAAGTGTCTCACTTCTCTTTGCTGAAGACAAAAGGAAGTGCAAGCTTCTGCTTGGCCTCGCGCTCTGTATCAGATAGTCGAAGGTTGAAGGTCAAGTTGGCTGTAGGGTCCGTCTACACAAACACAAAAAGGACACTTAAAAGTCATATCTGAGCACTATCTTTATCCTATTTATCTGCATATGGTAGGAAGGTGTTATTTTGCACCTCCTGTTCTTCAGGGTCAGTCTGTTTAGGTCCAAGTTGGCTGGGTTTGCCCTGTACTATGACTTTAAGATCCTCTTTGATGCTGAAAACCTCCTCCTGAGGACAAAAAAGCAAAAACAAGTTATCAATATTTTTTGAAATAGTGTAGGAACACAAAATAGTCATCCAAAAGGAAGAATTGCTTACATCTTGCATAACTTTCCCCGATTTTGACCGCTTTGTTATCCTTGCCACTGCTTCGTCTCCCCTTATCCCAGGCACTACAGTGATGACAGAAGTAGCCAAATGGCACACACTTCCCACAGTACCCCTCTGATGCATATCTGCATGCAGCAGACCAATAATAGCTCTCACAGCTCCCCCTAATGAAAAACACAGAGAGAGACCTTTAAATGGTGGAATTACTGTGTGGTCTTAAAGTTCCACTTTACTCCTTGTTTGACCATGCTTAGATACGCTTTTAATAAATATTTCTGTTAAATTTCTATTAAAAGATCATTAAAGACAAATGTTTTACAATTACGCCTACAGCCTGGATATCACAGCTTCATTCACTACAAAAAACCTGTGACATTGCACTGACACACAGACATTAAGTAGATAATTTATCACCTTTTCTAAGTTGTTGAAGAGTCTTGCAGACAGCGGGTGGACTGAGGTGTCTCAAAATCCACGAAAGGGAGTCGATCACTAAGGTAGGTGGTTTGGGGTGAGATGTTTGCTTGACCAGATGTGCAAGTTCCACCAAACAGAACTGGTGAACTGTGAAAGCTGGGTGATCGGTCCAGCCAAGGGGGTCTGTATAAGCATTGTGAAAGTGTAGCCTGAAGTGACAAAAAACAGTTTGGTTACAGGTTAATTAAGATGCCTAATAAAAAAGGGGCTGCAGGAAACTATACTTTCCATTACCGAGTAATCTACTGATTATTTTTTTCCAATCATTTAGTCTATAAAATATCAGAAAATGATGAGAACTGATGCCCATCATCAGTTCAAATAATTCAAGATGCTGTATTCAAACGTCTTATTGTGTTTGATCAATAGTTTAAACCCTAACGAAATTCAATTTACAAAGATTTAAAACAGACAAAAAGCAAAACATGCTCACACTTAAAATGGAACCTGTGATTCTTGCATTTTACTTAATAAATTACTATTAACAAGTCTCAAAGTAAGTGGCTATTAATGTTCTGCTGACGGACTAATCTCTTCAGCACTAATCTTAGTTAGTTACCTCTGAATGGGTGATCCTTTCAACCCATCTTTCAGCTCTTCCTCACTAACTTCAAAGCCAAGGACATGGACAGCTTCCTCCCTACATTAATAACAGTCCAGACAGGTTACATACATAATTTAGAAACATTCACAAGTTACAGCACATACATAACTAAACAATCGTCATAATGCATTTGTTATAGATACCTGTTCAACACAGCATTGATGAAGCTCTTCAGGAGGTGTCGACCAGAACAACTAGCAGTATCTACCAATGAAAGTATAAATTACATGACTTTACTGTGTGTTTTTGCTTAGTTTCACATAGCAGTTTTACGTTATCGTTCGCAGTGTTGACTTTCAGGCATTTACCTTGAATTATCAAAAAACCCCCAGCATCAGTGCCTTGCAATAACTCAGTCAACATGGTACTAATATATAAAAGTAAATTGTATAAGGTAGCTTCAGCTAGTTAGCATGCTTCTGATTAAACCCCCTATTTAAACGTATACAATAAAAAAAAACCGGACAACTCGGCAATTTAACGGCAGAAGAACAACACCCATCAAAGTTCAGAATGGCGACACCTGAAAATAAATATAAAGCTTGTTCTGCTCAATCCGAGTCCAGCATGTTTCGCTAATAGCTACGAGAAGCCTGTTTAGACTGTACCTTAAAAAACGTCACATCCCAGAGTTCCCTTCCTTGTGCTGTTGTTCATATGTGGGGGATGTAGTTCGACAACATTTACATACCCGTGCTTGTGTTAGGGGGGTGAACGACTGCGTGAACTACGTTACCCAGCATGCACCACAGGAAACACTGCGCTGGCAGCCTCAAGAGGTTTCTGCCGCGCACGGAGAAGACCGTGCGGAATAAAGTCAAAACTCCGGTCGTTTTGTGTGCATACAGCGAAGAACGACAAAACTTAATCGGAGAAGTTCTCATTATGGACCTACGTTCACTAGCACTCGCGTTTAGCTAAGGAGTTTTTAACCGTTGTTCCACATTTCAGTACCGATTGTTATAAATGCAATGGCGAAGAAAAAGGAGCTATAAGTGCAGGACGTTAAACGACAGAGGAATTAGTATTTTGTCAGGCTAATAACGTTAGTGTGGCGACACTACGCTAACCTTAGCTGTTGTAACGGATCCCCCCAGCGAGGACATATCACAAATTCGGCCTACAGTACAGTGTTTTTAGTGTCTTCGGTGTTCCGCGCCATCGGCTTGCTGCTGCTAAAGTTGCCCGGCGGAACGGTGCAGCCACGCCGGTGGAAGGCGCAGCGCGACGGCCGCTACTCTCCGGCTAGCTCGGCTGCTGCTTCTGGTTCTTGGATCGAGGCCTTGTCGGTGAGGCGACAATGCTTGACATAATGTCTGAGCACCAAGGTACGTTTCACCAGCATCAGTGCAGATACATTAAACAAACTGTCCCTCGTGTGATGTGAATCTGTCCAGTGTTTAAATCTGTCGTGTTTTGCGGACATAACGTTAGATGGCTAACTTAACCCAACGTAAGTTATGCCAAACGTTATGTTTGATTGCGTAAGCTGTACGTTATTAATAACACGACTTTCCCTTGACCAGCTTGTGTTTTGTGGTCAAAATGCCATGAAAGTTGTGTTAAAGTGAATATCTTATGTTCTGTTACGATTTACGTAGCTAACAGTGTTAACGGTTTCCTTGCACAGTTAAGTTAGCTTGTTGGTTAACGCGCCGATCCGTCTAGCTTAACGTTAATAGCTGGATAGCTAACGTTACCCTACAATCTAACTGAAACACACACCCTAATTGGTCGATTTTTAAGTTAAATTAGCTCACTTGTTAGCCACGAAAAATACTATTTTTTAACACAGGCTCAAACTCCAGCGCTGACAACACGGCCGATTAAACGTTACACCTTGCTAACGCCAAGCTAACTACGAGTTCAAGAGCGCTAGCGCGATTAGCTAGCTGACCAAGTGGCTAATTGTTAGCACAAGTTGACTTATAAAAATCAGTAATAGCCGTTAGCAATGTCAAGTTTAAATACAACTCGATAAACATATCGGACCTTAAAAACATTCACAAGTCGAAGCCGTCTTTGCCGTTATTGCTGCAAACTGCATAAAGTTAGCGTGTTGTGCTAGCTTTTCCTCCAACCTGAATCTCAGCTAACGTTAGCATGTAGCATCAGGACAATACAAAATGACAGGTTTAAAGCTTGGCAGCCAACAATCTGAGCTTTTTAGCTTCGCTTTCCCAAAAATCAACTAACGTAACGTCATTTGTTTTTACGTCGAATAGATTTAACATTTAATCGTGGCTGATGCCGAAATATCCAGACTTTGTGTGAAGTTGAGATTGTGACACCGGTTGCGGTTGTTTGCAGCCAACCAACGTTAACAGCCGATAACTGACTTGATAACGTTCCGCTCAAACGGTCATCCGTAAACTCCGTCGGTCAATTTAACGTGTCTAAACAAGCACGGTTCCTAAATAAGCTCAACGTGCTCATCACTAATAACCCTGATTAAGTTATTGAGCCGTATTAGCAAGCTAATGCTAGCGTTAGTCCACATGTGTGGCATCACACCCTCAGGCAACTGTGTGCTTGGTTATTCTGTATATAAGATGTTTCTGTGAAAATAAGAGTCAGTACTGCTTCACTTGTAACTTACATACTTGTGTTTTGTGTTGTTTTTTTATCTCCACCAGATTCACTGTTAACGTGCAAAACTGAACCTCTGGTGAGTACTTTTAAATGTTACTTTGAGTAGTTTATTATGTACCTTTTTTGAGTTGTTGGAGCTTGTTCAGATTAGATTCACTTTCTTAAACAAAGGTGTGTGTGCTTTCTATAGCCCACAGAGAGGAAAAAGAGGACTGTTGAGGACTTCAACAAGTTCTGCAGCTTTGTCCTGGCCTATGCTGGCTACATCCCCAGTCCAAAAGAGGTAAGCTGCTATGAATGTCACAGTTATTAGAAATGACTGTCATTGCCTGCCTCCCTCCAGTTGTGAAGCAATACCAAAATGTTTTTTTCTTCTTGTTGTCTTGTAGGAAAGTTCGTGGTCCCCAACATCATCCAGCTCTGCACACAGTTCAGGGTTGTCGGCAGATGTTGGTGGTGGAGGTAGCAGCTCCACGGGCAATACTTGGGCAGATGGAAGCTCCGACATTCACACCATCCATACGTTTGTCCGTAAAGCTCGAGCAAATAAGGGCAAAACTATTCGCCGCATGCACTCTGATAGCAGTTTGCTGGACAAGATGCGCCTTAAAGACTCCCTGTATGACAGCCAGGCCAGCTCTAAGGCAGAGCGCAAGAAAGACAAAAAACTGAAAAAGTTGTCACTGGGTTCTGCCATGACGGCAGCAGATAGTGGCAGCAGTGAAGGCGAGAAAAGAGCCCGGATTAAGCGCAGCAAAAACTCAAAACCGCCCAAAGCTAAGAAGCTCAAAAGTTCGGCTGCTCAAAGCGAGACAGACTCTGAGGCACGGCATACACATACAGAGGTACGACCCCTCAGAGAGGAGCTGGCGGCGCATGGGGACTCCACCCCAAGCACGCAGGACCTGGAGAAGATGCAGCCAGACGACTCCATCAGGGAAGCGGAGATGAGCTCCAGTGAGGGGGAGACCTGGATCGCCGATGAAGACATTATGGTGGAGTCGGGTATGACATTATGCGTTTGTCCTTCAAAGTAACTTCCGTTTGTTAAGATGATCTGTCTGTATCTAATAAATGTTTTAACACCAGACTGTCTAATTCTGGTAACGATTCTCAAAATGTACAGATTGTCGACTTTTTAATCAGCTGTAATATCCTTTTAACTCTGTTCTCTTTCTCATCATAGGGGATGACTCGTGGGACTTGATCACCTGTTACTGCGGGAAGCCATTTGCAGGGCGGCCAATGATCGAGTGCAACCAGTGCGGCATATGGGTGCACTTGTCGTGTGCGAAGATCAAGAAGTCTAACGTTCCCGACATCTTTTACTGCCACAAGTGCAGGGACGTGCGGCGGTCAGGACACAAAAAAGACCCCTAGAGAGGATGGGAGGGGACGAGCAGCACCCACCCTGTTTTGCTGTCCTCCTGACACTTGTTTTCTTTGATGCCTACAGCCAAAACAGCCTGAATTATCACCTGGATGGCAACTGTATTGTCACTTTTGTAGGATTTCTTTTGACAATCACAACCATTCTTATTTATCCCTCACTTTTTTTTGTTCTTTCTTACTTTTTGTTTTGTCTTTGGCTACTGTGAAGAACTGGACAGAAGTGACAGTGGAGAATCATTTATTTGTTACTAATTAATTCCTTCATTAATTGGCTTTATTGTTGTATACTGTGCTGGTGATGTGCACACATATTTTCACGTGTACTCATATTAACTGGGAAGACATTTTGACATAAATGATTTCTTGAGGATATCGACAAATGAGTGAAAAATTTCCATTAGTTTTACACATTGATAACATTTATAGCTGAAGGGATGCAAAATGTCACTCCTGTTATTTGTTTAGAAGTGTGTCATAATGCTAGGTGGGCAGCTCGTATTAGTTCTGATCGTATTTTGGCGAGTCGTTTCTGAGTTTCCATTTTAGTTTTGGGTTGTCAGTGATGATCACTGAACTTTAAAATGTAGAGCTCTCACTCCTACTAGAATAAGTGATCTTTGAATTCATACAATCTGAGAACATTTACTGTTTTGCATCTAAATTTCTACATTTCAAATTGCACACAGACAATTCTTCTGCCAGTGCACTTTTTAAAATATAGATCCAAATACCATTTCAGCTGCGTATATGGGTGGTATCTGGAATACGAGGAGCTCCGGCTAATTAAATCTGTACTTGGCATGTAGCTGCGTACATTCATGAATGAGCGCTTAATGTTTCTCCCTGTCTGGCTTGCTAATCAATCATTGATAGCCATTTACCATGAACAACATTTACATTGAAAGCTGTTAAATTTTTATGTTTTCGTTTCATGTGGGGTTGTTTTTGTTTTTTATTTTTCATGTTAAAAACTCATCTGATATGAGGGGTTAATGTTGCCGATAGACGAATGGTTTGGCAGTGCTTTACTATGTCAAAGTGGCTCTGAGGCTCGTTTTATGAATGGTTGTAAAATATTAGTTTTTTTTCTGTTTTCATGTGATATGTTTATTTCTTAGCTTTCTGAGAAGCGGGATTAGGGATGCGCCCGCATCAGAGAATGGACATAAGATTGTCTCACATCGAGAACAAAGTTGTAGTGTACAGAAAATAAGTTGACGCTGCCTAGGTTGTGGCATTTGTTTATGTTTGGTTTTACCATGTGCTTTTTTTTTTTGTTTGTTTTTTTTTTTTTTTTCTTTTGTTGGTGGGAGTTTCTTGGTAAGTCTCCAGTAGCAGTTGCACTCTCTCTACAACTTCTATTCTGTGTACATATTCTGTTCTTTGACAACTGTACATATGTGAAAGTGAAGAGAGAAAATACCCAAGCAAAATCTATATTTTCTGCAGTCTGATGTTTTCTTTAATCGTAGCTTGAAAAATAAAAGTCTTTGGGAACATAAAGTTATGGTGGTATTTTTGATCATTTTATACTGAAAGGACACACAAAAATACTTTGAAGCAGTTGTTTTGTCACATTTATTTAGATTTTGGCACACAGCAGTGTTTGTCATGTTCGTGTCTTGTACCACTAGAGGGAGTGGGTCGACAGGCATCTCACCTGTTAGTGAGGCAGCGCGTTAAATAGCAGTCCATGAATAAATATGGAACATATTGTACAAGGTTCACATATGGAAAAGCGCAGACAAAATGTGAGCTCAGTTATTGGAGTTGGTCTCTAGTCCCTGTACTCTTCCCAGTGGAGGTCAGGTTCATCCTGTAACACAATCATAGAAACGCTCAGTGTTTTAATCTGACAAAAGCAGAGTCATATAGGTCTGCACCAGATATGAAGAAACATTGTGAGTAGAGCAGGTGGCATTTAAATAGCATTGTGATGCAGGCTGATTTGCATTGGAAACAAGTGACTTGAGTATTCAAGAAATACAGAGACCACTCACCTTTCGGGTTCGGAAAGTGGACATTTGAAAGCCGCCAATAGAGTCCAGTGGCGCCACCTTCCTTCTGTAGACACAGCAGCAAAGGGAAGACAAGCTCAGGCCAAAACACTTAATTGTGCCATGACTATAATTTATACTTTTTATTCATACTCTTTATCTCGGCACCACGCATTCCTAAAACAAACTTGTGCTGAACAATTAATCAGAGGTGCAATATTTGTTGAATGTGAAAAGTGTGTCAAAATACCATTTTAAATTAGAGTTTGTCATGCTGCAGAGATGCCCTGGCCTACACATCATATTCTACAGACTACACAGATCACACATCTTTGTTTGATACGGATCCTTGCAAAAGTCTCACCATAATCACTGAAATATGTTTTTTCAATGAAAATGAAAATAATTATGTAAAACTGATAATTTCCCGTAATATCACAAATCGTATTGCAATATCAGTCTAAAAAATCGTAATTAGATATTTTTTCAAAATCATTCAGCTCTTAAAAAAACTTTAAACTCATTTGATTTAAAAAGCACAAAAGCAACAACAGCCAAGACGTCTTAAAGTTAGATAGTCTTAATTATGTTTAAAATGTATTTGTAATGACAGAAAACATGATTCAGAAATATCTACACATTTGTCACTGTAGATCAAAAAAAGAATTTCAGATTTAATTACACTGATTTCGATGATGGCTGAAGTTATTTATATTATGACATTTCCAGTTACCATCAAATCACATTTTGTCATCCTCACTGATTTTATAAAAGCCATTGAAACTGTGATAAGGCTTATTTTGTCCCCACCTCTTTTCATTGGCTTTACGCTGATACTGGTACTGGTTCTGGTTCTGGTTCCGGTATTGAAGAGGAAAGTGCTCTGTTGGGACGAGGAAAGTCTCAGCTTCGCCCACGGAGAGGTCCCCCTGATCTAAGCGATCAGGCGGGCGGGGGAAGAGCTCTCGGTCCTGCCAGTTGACTTCCTGAGGACAATAATCAGATTATCAAAAAAGACAAATAGACTGCAGAGGATAACGTGCCTGAAGGTATTTGATTTGTCCGACAGGGGACATGGATGTTGTGTGTAAAGGCCTACCCTTTTGTTTCTGAATCTGCTTGGCAAAACAGCAGCAGATATCTCCTCCAGCAACAGGTACACTGCCAGGACAGGTAGCACAAACCTGGAGCAAAGCATCTGGGCAGAGCAAGACAGCCAGAGTCAGTGACATCAACACACAAGAAGATGAATTTGAAAAGAAACCACATGCTTACCTTAAATCTTCTGGTTTCTCTTCTGGTTTCTGTCCTTGGGGCTGATGGCGATGGTAGCAGCTCTGTGTCTTCTGAGCTGTCGAGCCAGCGTGCAGGGTATTTGTAGCCGTGCATCTAGGGTGGGTTTATATTATGGGGCTGGCATCGAGGGCTTGTTTAGGCTAAGGGAGCTTGTGTGACTATGTGACTTCAGACATGCCAATTACATCTGCCGCCCTGCCGCCTGGCATTGTCATCATTAGTGTCAAACCTCTGCAGCCGCTCTGATGGAGATAGAGATCTGAAGTGCTGACAACATGCCTCGACACACGTGCATACATGATCACATACACATCGTCCCACCCACACGCCCTCTTCCATTTTCCCTGCAGGCGATGTGAGGAGAAGATGGGAGCGAGATAAGGTCATTGTTGGGGATGTTGAGGACTGCTGTTTACAGGCTAAATGATCCTCAGGCTGGTTTCAGCTCTCTATAAAGGGATAGACGCAACTGTTCTGGGAAAAATGCCTGAAATCAATATCATGATAATAAGATTTTTTACTAATACTGGTATGTTTCATGATATGCTAAATGGGTGCACAAATTCCACTGTTCTGATACATAAGATACATATCTTCATCCATGTAAAACACAAACCTAACCTAAGTGTACTTGCATTTAATCGTTTATTTGGACAGAATTTTGTAAAGCAATGACACATACAGTAACCATCTTATCAAGTAAAAGTTGTCTATACTGAGTCCTAAAGGTCTTATTTCAACAAAACAAGGATAAATATCTTCTTGTTCTGTAAAATAATTGTAACTTTTAACATATTAAATGTTTAACAATTTTAGAAAACTCTGCCAAAATGTTTTGTTTATTGTTGAGTCCTAAAGGTCTTGCTATATAATAAGTTGCCTTATTCTGTTTTTAAGACAGAGACACACAAACCTTTTCTTTTATTGATCTTAGTACTAATCTTACAACACTGGCAGATTTTGTTGTTGTTTTAAGAATTAAGGACTTTTCAGGCTCAATAATGTAATAATACTGATTTTATTTTTATGCATTGTGTATTATCATATTATCAAACTGTGTTCCATCAAGACCTTGTAACACATCTAAAAACAAAGACCTTAATAACTAATTTTGCTTAGTTTTAATTTGGCCTACAGTTTGCTTAGAATCATAAAGGTAAACAGCACAACAACACAATTTTCATAAAGTCTCATAAGTCAAGAGAAAAGACAAACTCAGCCAGTGCTGTGAGATAACTGCAACATGTAGGCTAGCCGGTGCAGAAAGAAATCCTGTTTGTCACTTTTCATGATTCTAGTGCAGAAAGTAGTGGTGAGTGAGGTATTCAGATTGTTTACTAATACCTCGCTGTAAAAATACTGTTACGAGTAAAAGTACCACATTGAAAATATAACTAAAAGTAAGTAAGTATAATCAGGAAAAAAACAGTAAAAGTATTCAATGCAGAATAATAATGTCCACTGTTGTACTATTATATATTATATCATTAGATTATTATTACTCATGCATTAATGTAAAAGCAGGATTTTACTGTTGTAGTTGTTTGAGGTTCAACTATTTTGTATCAGACTGCAATTAATAAAAATTTCGTTATGGATTAATCTGCTGATTATTTTCTCTATTGATTCGATCGATAGTAAAAATTCTCCAAATAGTGAAACATGTTTTCACAATTGCCCAGAGCCCAAAGTGACACCTTCACAATGCTTTTTTTGTCAGTCTAAACCTCAAAATGATTAAAAAAAACATTTGAATAATCAAAAGGAAAAGAAGCAAATGTTCACATTTGTGAAGCTGCAACCATGAAATGTTTTTGAACGATTATCAAAATAGTTGCCAATTAAATGTCTGTCAATCAAGAAATGTACCGGCTCTACTTTTATAAAGTGTTGAGTTAACTGCTGTTAATTTATTACAAAGCATCATATTTTTTAAGCTCTTCATGTGTTTTGACCGTAAAAATCTCCCTCTGTAAAGTAACTAGTAACTGAAGCTGCCATATGAATGTAGTGAATTAAAAAGTACAATATTTCCCTTTTAGATGTAATGGAGTAGAAGTAGAAAGTGGCATGAAAAGAAAATACTCAAGTAAAGTACAAATACCTGTAATTTGTACTTGAGTACAGTACTTGAGTAAATGTACGCAGAAAGTTACTTTATTCTGTTGTCTTTCAAGATGCTGATGCCACAAATACACTGGCAGAAAACAATTGTTTAGGGCTCAGTAATAAACAAAAAAATACTTGACACAGTGCACTTCCATTAAAATTGATTTGCAATGATCTGTAATCATTGCCCAACCCTATCTGTCATTATGATTTAGCAATAAGTAAGCTTTTTTGATTAACTAATCTATAAAATGTACAAAATAATGACAGATGCCATCAAATCAGACCCAGAAGTGAAGTATTTAAACTACTTAACCATAAAAACCATGAAACTAAGGAAAGCAAGCAACTATTTAGAATTTATACTTAAACAATACAAAAGATAAATCCAAACCATTAATTGACAGTGGAAATGGAAGCCAATTAACTAATCAATGAATGCACGATTCAGATCTGCACTGATTCACTGTGTTTGGGGTTTGAAAGAGACACACAGAAACACAGAGTTCAGAGATCGTATCAGGACCCCAGTGTGTGTGGTAATCTGGAAAACTAGATCACTCTGCTTCGCCCGACTTCATCGGCGGATTTCCACCCAATCCAGACCACACACAACAGTCCCCAACCCTCCTCTGCCAGCCTGCAGCCTCTGTCTATGCAAAGCAAAACAGAGACAGTGTAGCAGGGACGGATGGAGAGATTGGCAGGGGATGGGGCGGGTGGGGGTCAGCATATGCGCATTCAGACACGTTTTCACTTTTCCTCTTTTCCCGCCCTGTCCTAATTATTTCTATTTTGGGATGCTGTGACCCACCAAACATAGAGCTGGTGCTGATAGATCAGGCGTGTATAAATAAACCAAAACAAGGCATGGCAGCATGTCAGCAGGGGCAGAGGCCAGATAGGCTGCACTGATTACCTCCATTATCAGGGACAGGCCTCATTAGGGGCCTCTGACTGGGTGTGTGTTTGTTCTTTTATTGCAATACAGGACCAGATCTCCTCCCGATGATGTAAACTTAAGATACTCCCTGGTCCTTGCTTTTGTGAGGGTTAGTTTAGGGTTTGGGCTTCAGTTTAGTTGTAGGGTTAGGATCAGGTTTAGGTCTGAGATAAATGGATGCTACAAGAACTTGTGTTGTGTTTATAAAAAATATATATAGTGTTTTATTACAGTGTTAAACTCCGAAGTATGCTTTGATTTATGTACATAAACTGTTCTATATTCAACATTATAATTTTGTACTTAGTGTATTAAAGATTTGTAAATAGTACTTACTTAAAATATTCTTGACTATGCTTGAAGTTTGACACTTTGGGAAAAATACTTTTTTTTTTCCCGAGAGGAAGATGAGAAGAGCGAAACCACTCTCATGTCTGTATGATAAATATGAAGCTAAAGCCCACAGACACTTAGCTTAGCATAAAGACACGAAACAGGGGAAACAGCTAGCCTGGCCCTCTCCAAAGGTAACAAAATCCGCTTAGTAGCAGCTCCAGTGTGGATGTCGCTTAAAACTCATTGACATGCTGTATCTGTTCAAAAGTTGCAGCGTTAAGGCGGTGTTATGTGCCAGGCTATTTCTTGGCCTGGAGCAGTGATCTCCTTTAGTAGTGGACAAACATGAGAGTGGTATTGTTCTCACTCTAGGCAAGAAAGCGAATAAGCAGTGTCAAACTATTCCTCTAACTGCACTTGATTACACTTTTTTGAGAAAACGTAGATTTTTCCTGATTGTATTTAAGTACAAGTTAAATACTTAACTTGAACTCTAACTCAAGCATACTCAAAATACTATTTCATGTATATTTACAGGTTTTATTAAACATGTATTTATAGCGTATTGAATGTTTATCAATAGTTCTCTAAAAGATTAAGTATACACAAAGTACATGGATAAAATATTACCCATTAGTACAAAAAACACTTCAATACAAATGAATAGTGTCTTACAGCCACTTTTTCAAAACTCTTCAGTCTGCATTACCAACATGCATCTTGGCCAAACAGTTAATCTCACCTCCAAAACTCACTCAAACCACCAAAACACTTCATCGTGTCTCAACATAAACTTGTTTAGCCAAACACTGTCAACAATTCTCTCTCAGAAAGCGTACATGAGACACTGACCTACGAAACACAAACAACAGGTATCATTACACATAACTGATGCATTTGTATCTTTGAAGTTTGAATGATTTGTCACATAAATCAGTATTTCATTATAGAAGAAGAGCATATTTTCACTGTACTAACTGTACTAAAGTTTAATGTAACAAAGATGAAATGCAGAAATTTGCTTCTAAAGCCTTTATTTTTTCTATATCATGCCTATAGTAATTTACAATACTATTTACTAAAGTTTTTTCAGTTGCTAACATGCATTGGTCAAAACTGAAGTCACATTGTCAAAATCACTGTGAAATATTTTTCATATTTTTCAATATTTTTCAACATTAATTCAATGATTACTTTCTCCAAAATCTGTGAACTCTTTTCTCATTACTTCTTCACCACCTGCAAAACACTATATATCTGAAGCTCATTTTTCAAATTCTAACACACCGTGTCCAAAACTGTTAAAAACACATTCAAAACAGAATGATGGTAAGCTTAAATGTCCTGCATTTCTGAAGTTACCAGACTGAAAGATACAGAAAATCTTAGCAGAATATTTAAAGTAAAGTTTATGTTTGCATAGTTTACGACTATGTGCGTAGAGAGCTGTGTGAAGTGTTTTGAATGTGGGCTAGAACTGCAAGCTGAGTGTAAAGCAGGAAATGTGATTGTATTTTAGCAGAATTGGCTCAGGAGGTTTGTACATATTTCACAAGTTGTGGTCATTGTGTCTCAGTGCCAGTGTTACTGTGGAAACAAGTGAAAAAAACTGCTGCACTGAAATTTCCGAAATTAGTTTTTATTTTCAACTTTTTGTATTTCGAGTCATTTACTAAATGCAATGAAAAAAATGCTGTACAGAATATTGAAGGAAATGTCTGCATTTCTGATTTATTCTTTTTACATATATTTTAATACAGTCAATACAGTGAAAATGAATTTTTCTTTTTCTATAATGAAATACTCAAACATACAAATGCATCATTTATGTGTAATGCTCCCCGTTGTTAGTTTTGTTGTTTTTTATGTCAGTGTGATATGAGTGACACTGCACGCTTTCTGCGTGAGAATTGTTGCCAGTGTTTGGTTGAATGAGTTTATTTTAAGACATGATGAAGTGTTTTGGTGGTTTGAGTGAGTTTTGGAGGTGAGATTAAGTGTTTGGCCAAGATGCATGTTGGTAATGCAGACTGTGTAAAGCATATTGAAAAAGTGGCTTTAGTAGGCTACCTTATTTCCCTATACTTGTTAGCAATTGAAAAAAAACCCTCTGTAACACTGGTACTGAGACACAATAACCACAACCTGTAAATCTTGTACCAACCCCCTGAGCCAATTCTGCTAAAATACAAGCACATTTCCTGCTTTACACTCAGATTACAGTTCTAACCCACATTCAAAACACTTCACACAGCTCTCCATAGACGTAAACATAAACTTTACCGCAAATAGTCTGCTAAGATTTTCTATATATTTCAGTCTGTCATCATTCTGTTTTGAATGTGTTTTTAAACGTTTTGGACACTAAAAGTGCTGCAAATCTATAGTGTTTCGCAGGTGGTGGAGTAGTGGACTGTAAACCAGACTAGTGCAGGAAGTTAAATATCACCTGTATTAGGCAACATAATCATTAGTATTTTAGAAATATTGGTAAGGTTAAATTGTAAATATATTTTAAAGTTATTGTGGGAGTACCTATGTGCCCTTGACTTGATGATGGTGCTGGTAGAAACCACAGGTGTAGCCTACATGCCAGGTGGGAAAGTAGTGTAAGGGTTAGGTTTCTTGGGTGTCGTTACTGCTGTGGGACTGCCTTTGTTGTTCATCGGCCTGCTACCTGTTTGGTGAGAGTTGTAACTTGTTTATGGACACTAGTAAAAAAAACAGAGCTCTGGAAAAAATCCCTGCTAATTTTTCCATTGAAAATTTATTTAGGATTACAGTTTTTAGTTAAGCCTATAGTTAAGGTTTAGAAATGAGGTGTGTGTGTGTGTGTGTGTTCTCTCTCATGCCCGGTCCAGTGCCCTATAAACTACCAGGCATTGCAGCAGGTGCCAAATATAAATACAACAGACACACACATCAATCAACAAAATTTGTGTCAGATTATCCTTAGCATTTATTTTGTTTCTGGCCACCTGACAAATGAAAGTCCAATGTTCACTGTCCTTTCAGCTTTGTTTTGGTCTCCACTAACTTGTGAGAAGCAATCTAAATCAGTCTAAATCGTTAAGCTAGTTAGCTGCTAGATGTTTGACTTGCTAGTGGCTAACTTTGTGCCGGAGAGGTTGAGTACATTGAGTTTAAAAGGGATTTTGTTTAACTGGTAACGTAGTGTGCAGCGATTGTGGGTTAAATGTGGCTGTAAAATTAAGACAATGAGCTAAAGATGCTAAAAAGCTCCAGAGTCAGGTGATAATTCTCTGTTGGTTCGTGAGTCTGCTGCTAGCAACCCCTTCCACATTTCACTTAATCATTTGACTCAGTCTTAAAATACAGTGCAGATTTTAATTAATTCTAAATTGAATTTAGTTGTATTAGTTTAACAGTATAGGTTGGTTAATTCAGGTTTAGTTTAGTTTAACAATGTTCAGTGGAAACATGGCTGGATGTCAGTTAGCTAATGTAGCATTTTGGCTACTTAAATTCAGTTTAGTTGACTACAGGTAATTTGTTTTAGAAGAGTTTCATTTACTTGGAGTCAGTAGTGGAAAGTACTTGAGTACATAAGTACCTTTTTCTAGTACTACGACTACTACCAATCACTACTAGTGATTCACTAACGTTAACATTTCAGAGGGAAATACTGTAGTTTTATTTGGCTACACTTAAAAAAAACATTTAAGGGAGAGCTACATATATTGGTTATTGTCAGGTAGGCAACCAAACTATGGCCAGCAGCTTATAATAACTAATTAAAAAAATGAACAGTGCAGAGGCTATATATTTTTCTGCATAATGACCTTTGATACGTTGAATACATTTTGCTGATCATACTATAAAATAACAAGTACTTGTGGTGGAGTATTTTTACAGTGTGGTATGCAAAGAACGTGAAATCACTGGAGTTGTTTTCCTGAAATATTTGTCTGTAGACTGTGCCTGTCATTACTGAGGTATTAGCGCCCTCGGCTGGTTGTCATTAACACCGTGTGAAACGGACCCTCCTCCCTGCTGCGTGCCATGGTATAATAACATGTTTCCACTTTTATGACACGGCACGTTGTCTTATGAAGGCAGTATGGGCCGGAAAGGGGAGGAGAATAACAATAATGGGAGGGAGCAGCAGCGCAGCAATGAGGAACAGGTTTCAAGACGATTTAAAAAAGCGCCTCTTGGCTTCGGGGATCGGGCTGTTTTTCTTCTCCACATTCAATTGATTTATTTTCACTGTCACTTCTCTAGCAGGGACTGAGAACAAACCAGCTACCAGAGAGGTGAGATTCCTGCGTTCATACATGTTTTTGTCTTATTAATATGTTTTTTTTCAATCTGGCTTCCACCAGCCTGGGTGTGTGTGTGTGTGTGTGTGGCAGAGATAAAGCCAGGGAGGATGGCCGTGTAGGTAGGCTATGCTGTGACAAGTTATAAACTGTTATCAGAAAAATTAACTCTGATGACCTTTTTTATGAGGGATTTGTTTGTGATTCAACCTTGTCTAAACCGGAAATTAGGCTTCATCTAGTCATTCCTAATGGTAATGGTAGCAAAATAAAAGATTGTGGAGCAGCAGAGGTCATGGCTGATCCCACTCAGTGGAAAAATATAAATACCAGCCCTCCTCCCTCTGCTAAAACAGGTCACACCCACTTATGTTTCATGCATCTCAGATATCAAACATATGCATACAAAAGAACTGTTGGCCTTTTTATTTTTCACTGCATCACATGATTTTTCTGGACTTCTGGACTATATTATGATGGTTGTAAACAGATATTATTAAATCATGGTGGTGGGATGATTAACAAGGCACATGATTACACGAGTGGCGTAGTTGTGTGAGTGAAAAAGGCTGAATGTTGCTGGAGTTGGATGCTTTTTGTCATCGTCTGTTTCTGTGAAACCCCCCCCCCCCAGTTCTGTTTTTCATTAACCTCCCCCTCCCTTTCCCTTTCATTCCTCCAGTTTCCTATAGAGACCCTGAAAGGGGACTGGGAAGTGTGACCTCCTTTCACTCCGCGCACAGAAAAGTTTCTGCCCTCTCCTCGCCATGTCCACTCCTGGTAAGTGGCGTAATGCTGCACCTAGAAAAGTGTTTAGTTTTTTACACAGAAATCTAGAGGAATCATACTATAATAATGACAACAGTGGACTGGCTTTAGCACTTCCTTACTGGCTTACTCCATTTTGCTGCCATTGTGAAATGATTAGGCTCTGCATGAAAGTTTCTATTAGACTTTCCTGTAGAAAACTTTCGTCTGTGCGTCATTATGAATTGAAACCCTGTGGTTCCCCCAGAAACCTCCACTGCCCTTGAAAAACTTTATCCTCCCCAAGGTGGTGAAATTTTAAAGAAATTCCTCGAATGCTTGGCATGAACGCTGAAGTGAAAACACTTGTGATTTTGCCCGTTGGTCCAGCATACTCCTCTCAGTTTCGGGAGATTAGTTTAGGAGGTGAAAGGCACTGTTGTGTTTCCCTCTGTCAACATGAAGGCAGCCTTTCCTGCAAACACGCTGCTTTAAATGTTGTTTTTTTTGTTTCCTGCAAGTAGAGAAAGGAATGTGGAAGGAGGTGGAGCAACAGCAAGCCTCAAAGTTCACAGGACGTGTTAGTCATGCTGCTTTTTGATTTCAGGCCCTTGTTAGAGAGGCAGCAGTTGCTTTCTGACTTTAATCTGCATTTCTTTTTGAGTTTTACTAACATGAATTCAGCTTTCAAACTGTGTGCCAGTGGTCAAGTGAACTGTTTAGCTGATTAAGGCCGTAGTTGGACTGTCCTGCCATGCCAACAAACCAGCTTGGTCAGCTGTGGTACAAATTACGCAATGGACATACCACACACATCCATCTTAATTCGACACCGATGACGTGCTGTTTAATGGCACTATTTGTTTTGTTAAGCAAGGGATGGGCATTTTATTTAGTCATAAGAACTGAATGAGCTTTGCATTTAAGTACAAACAGCAGCAAGTGGCACACACAGAGGGATAGGATACAAGGGGGAAAAAAAAAAAAAACACCCACAGAAAACAAGCTCACACCTACTCCACAGACGTGTCCAGACACATTTACACTTAACTACTACAAGCATGAGAATATAGACACATTTTCTTAAACCATTGTGACAGATCTCAAGTCATCAGAAACCAAAAGTAAGAATAAAACACCCTCAATAGATCTAAATCATATTAGGAGACCGATAGAAACCCTCCAGGGCCAGACAGGACTGTTGTCAGTGACATGTGGTTTAAAGACTTGAAAATGATTCTGTATTACACTGAGAGCCAGTGAACTGTAAAAGTGAAACAGAAAATCCTGAAAGGATATTAATAATTTCTGAGACTGTAATTCGTATCCCAGACATATTCAGTTAACAATGTAAAGCAGACATGTCTCACATTTGAGAAACTGCAAACAGAGAGTTTGGCATTTTTTGAAAAATGGCTCAGTAGATTATCAAAGTCAATTAACTTCTGTCTCAACTAATTAGTGAATTGACAAATCATGTCAGTGTTACGTTAATAACAGATGTCACAAGAAGAGAATCAGAAGAAGTATGCTAGTACAAATTCTTTTAAACACGCTACATTAAAAAGACAAAACTTGCACTTGTCAGCCTATTAGCTGAAACACATTCAGCAACACCATCAAAACATTAGGTGACATTTTTTAATTGCTTCAATTAGTTTTGGGAAACGAGCATTGCAGTTGCTTTTTTGAGGCAGGGCACCCAGTTAAAATTTAATGATTCCTCTTCCAAGCATTTAGCAAAGGAACCACTAGCAAGGAATCGCATCAAAGCCATTGTTGGTACCTCTTCTGGTCAAGTGAGAAAATCACATGTTGTTTTGGTTGAACAAAACGAAAGGTGTGGGTGATACCATTGAGCAGTAATCCTGTGGTGACATGACATTGCAGACAATCTGATAGTGAGCGAACACATGACAGTCAGCCTTCCACTTAATTAAATAGACATCATCATGCATTTGCACATCTTTTAGATTCCCATTTAAGCTCTTAAATTCCCTGTGATCCACTTTAATTGGGGCTCATATAAACCATGTTTGACTGTGCGTTGAGTAATTGGACTCTTAAACCACAAAGTCTTTTATTAGCTTTTCATAAACATGTTTAGAGGACGTATATTGATGCGATGTACACTGTTGTCAAAGCTGATGCGAGCAGGGTAACAGGAGTACAGGGGTAACACCCAAACGCAGACGCCTGATGTAGTTTAGTAACTTAATACACAAATGGAGGAAGACAGTCATACGGGACGGTGAGGCAGACAAGGGGCTTAACCAGAGAAGCAGTCCAAACAGGAAAACTGATAAAAACAAGGCGCAGAAAACAATTAAAAGTCCAGGGGTCGGGCAATAAAGTGCAAAACACAGGTAAGGCAGACCCAAGACATGACACACACACAGCAATATAACATAGGACAGTCCGGCCTGGAGTGAATATTAAAAAGGGCTGACGAGGGAGCGTGGCAACAGGTGTGCAGGGAAGGTCAGGAAACTTCAGGGCTGACAAGAGAAGTGGAAACAGGTGTGTAAGGGGTTTGGGCAGTCAGGTGATGTGGAAAGGACGGAAAGCCTGACTGCATCTGGTGGACAGATGGAAAATGGTAATGAGAGGACCTGGGAAAACAGGAAAGTGCCTGGTGAGGAGGGACAGAGAGACAGACTGACAATCATCGTGTTTAAATAAAGACTTTCTTCTTATGAGACGATCCGAAGCATCCAGGCAGGGACAAATGAAAACCACAAGGGCTGTTACTCTTAATCATATCTAGTACTGGCTGTTTATTTACTCCCCTCGTGAGTGCTTGCTGTCTGCTCTGTAGCTCGGCTAATAAGTAGCTTATTGGCTCTGCTGTCCCAGGAGGGAAAAGCAGGATGATCTACAGTAAACACACTTGCTCACACGCTTAACGAGCACCGGGCAGCTGCCATCAGCCAGATACACACAGATCATGACTTCCTCCGCTGATGTCACTCTGCTGCAGTGATGATCTGAATGTTTCTGCATTATCACTAGTCGTGTGTGTGTGTGTGTGTGTGTGTGTGTCAATTATAACAAACAGAAGAATAAACATGTAGAAGATGATGTTTGAACTAATATCATTGTCTTTTCCTCAGTTTACCCAGGCTCTCCCAACCAGCCACCCTACCCCATGCCTCAACCCAGCGGTGCCTCTGTAGCCCCCTATCCATATGCTCCGGGGGGATACGGAGAGCCCGGTCAAGCCCCACCACCAGGCTTCAACATGGGCTACAATCCAGGCCCACCTCCTGTCATGTATCAGCCTGGTCCGGTGGGCCCAGGCACAGTTCCAGCACCGGAGTATGGCGGCCCTCCGGGAGCGTTCTCCCCGGCCCCGGTTGGGGCTCCAGTTGCGGTTCCTGTTGGGGTCCCGCCGGGGCTCGAGTACCTCACACAGGTAGGACCGAGGAATCAAAAAAACATCTTCAAAAACACAGGTTTGGTTCTTGAAATTCCTTAAGAAGAGAGGAAAGTAAGCTGTTCTCTTAGAAGTGTCTTCATCTTGCACAAAGACGGATCAGCAGCATGAATAAATAAATCTCATTGGGCATTTTGTTAAATAAAGAGCCACATGTGTAAGTAGCCATAAAATGTGGACAAAGATTCTGTGTTTTTCTGGAAACAGTGTTTCTCTAGAGCTGAAATCAAATCCATTACATACTAAAAGATTCTGCTTTGCTTCAGAAATTGGAGCGTATTACACTGGATAGTCAGTGAAAGTACACTTTTTTTTCTTTTTTTTTTTTTAACTTTGTTCCTTTTTAAAATCCAGTTTTAAAGTAGTATGACCTCACAACCTTTTGAATTTGTAAAGCTCACACCCACCATTGTTCTCTCTAAAACCAGTCTCAGCAAGAAACGGATTTGTTCAATTTGAGTTTAAACAAACTGACTTGCTTTTATGGTTCTACAGCAAATAGCTCTTCTTGTACTCAGACAAAAAAAACAACTAGTATTAAAATATGGTTTTTATTCAAATTCATGGAGGAAGTTGCTTTGCATTGCAAATAAGTGAAACTTCCATGCTCGCAGCTTTTCCCCTTGTTTTAAGAGGAATAACACTGTCAGACTAGATGGATATATTTTGAACCGTTAACTCTTACATCGCGCGCTCTGATGATTTCAGATTGACCAGATCCTGATCCATCAAAAAGTGGAACTCTTAGAAGGTAAGGTGCATCACTTTTTCAGCCAGTCAGGTTGACACTTCCCACTTTGAAAGCAGCAAGTAACCAGCTGCAGTGTGTCAGTTCTTGGTGCACTTGTGAGCTTCAACCCTCTCATCATCAATCATAATGATAAAGTGATGCCTGTCCTTGGAGTTCTTTACTTATCTATACTTTGTTAGTCAGCATTTCCACCTTTTTTCCTTTCTCCCCTCTCCTTCAAACCCCACCCAGTATTCATTGGGTTTGAGACCAACAACCAGTATGAGATAAAGAACAGTCTGGGACAAAAGATCTACCATGCCAAAGAGAAGAACGACTGCTGCACCAGGAACTGCTGCGGCTCGTTGCGCAGCTTCGACATGAAGATCAAGGACAACATGGACCGTGAAGTCATCCGTCTCATACGGCCTTTCCGCTGCGTCTCCTGCTGGTGTCCCTGCTGCCTGCAAGAGGTCTGTGTGTGGGGGTGTTTTAATAGCCTCATATTATATTGATTTACCACACCAAGACCAATATTGCACCAGTTCAATAGTTAATTCAACATCAAATTGCCCTGAGCCCTCACTCCAGCTAGGGATAAACACTCTGAAATCTGTGTTTAATATTTGCCCTAAGTGTTCCAAGATACCGTGGGCAATTATTAATGTTGTTAATATTTAACCGTATTTATTGTTGCTGATAAAGAAGAATTGACTATCTCGTTGAAGCAGTTGATTCAAAGTTTAGCTTTTGTGGTTAAGATGTAACAAATAATTTTGTGACACGCAAAACCAGGAAATAATAAAAACAACCAAAGCAACAAATGGAAGTGCTAAATTAAAATGTTATGAAGCAGCAATAAAAAGTAAGTTGACAGCAGAAACGGAATAGTTAAGAGTTAAAGGAAAACATGGGCACTATAGTTTATTTGTGGTCAATTCCACATACAACGTCCTGTAAAACCTCACTAGAACTTTAAATGTGTATTAATGGGGTGGTGATGGCGCATAGATAAGATGCTTGCCTTTGGTGTGGGAGACCTGGGTTCAATTCCCACTGCAACACATCCACCACTGTGTCCCAGAGCAAGACACTTAACCCCTCGTTGCTCCAGAGGCGTGCGACTTGTAAGAATTGTAAGTTGCTTTGGATAAAAGCATCAGCTAAATGAATAAATGAAAATAGTCCCCAACGAATGCACCATTTACTCCTATTTGAGTAAAATCTCCTAAAAACTACAGTGCCCAGCTGTTTTGGAAAATTACTGAAACTATAACTTAAGTGAAGACTATATATTTGTGACCTGTTTTTTTCTTTTTTGAATATTGTGTTGTAGTAGGAACGAGTGGGCTTGGGGCTGACTGCCACGTACGCGTTAGGGAAGTACTGAGAGACAGAGGAACACATTTTGTGGTTTTGGCATTTCATGGGATTTGTTGAATTTTACAACAATATTGAATACCCCCAGCCTTATCCTTAACTAAAGAGTCACTTCTTGGTTTTATTTGTTCAGATTTTGAGATATCCATCTCCCACATTACTTCTGATGTTGTTGAGATGGATATGTCAAATGTAGGCTATTAAATCTAAAACTATTTGCATGTCCATAACGACCGGTAAAAGTAAGCAGCTAACATTCAGAGGCGTCTTTTCCTCGCTTTGCTTTATGATTCGGTTGAGTGATGCTTCAGTGTCTTTGTGCAACCCTCTGCTCAGGCAGGGGTTGGTAAGTCTATGAATGGCCCTTTGTCTGTCCAAACTAACTGCTAGACTCCCCCGATCCTCTGCCATCCCTCCACCTCTGAGACCTTTCTCCCACTGTCTCGTTTAATCACATCTGTTTAATCACATCGTTGGCAGCCTGGCTGCTGTACATTCCCATTGGCCCGAACCCAAGCTGCTACGCTTTCACATACTGCAGTTCTGTTTACTGGCCCGACTGGAGCCATGTGAGATGTGTTACCTTTGTTATGTGGTACCACAATGGAGTAGTCAGAGGCTCACTTATCATTCCTGCTGTCCCGTGTGACATACAACCCCGTGATGTTTTATTTATAGCGTCAGTGTCAAGGCATGAGGTCAAATTTTAAGGATGTCTGGCATAACGTTTCAAAGTTGTATGACGTTAGCATGTATATGCAACTATGTTATGTGACCTACAGATGGAGGTCCAGGCACCACCGGGCACCACTATAGGCTACGTCAAACAGGACTGGCACCCCTTCCTGCCACGGTTTTCTATCCAGGGAGCCAACAAGGAGACCGTGATGAAACTGGAGGGGCCCTGCTTTGCCTGCAACTGCTGTGGGGACGTCAACTTTGAGGTGAAGTCAGGATTATTGTTTGTGGGTGAAACTCTCCTCCTTTTGGTGAATTTCATGTGGCTCAGCCAGCCGAGACCTTCCTTACAGCTACAGTGGCTTAGCTTAGCACAAAGGCTGGAAACAGGTGGGAACAGCTAGCCTGGCTCTGTCCAAAGGTAGCAAAATCCACCAACCAGCACCTCAAAGGTCACCATTTAACGCGTTACATCTCATTTGTTTACCCCGTACAAAAACAAAAATGTAAAGAAACGACAAATTGTTGTTTTATGGAAGGTAACGTGCATGATTATTTATTGGCTGGGAGTCAACTCTTGTGAACACAAGAGTTGACACAAGCTGACAGTATTTACCAAAGCGCTCTGTCACGGTAACGGCAAGACTCTAGGAAGTCACCACACCCTGTTAATTAAATAAACGAGATATAATAATAATAATAATAATAATAAAGTGAGCTTTAGAGCTTATAGAAGATGGATTTTGTTGCCTTTGGACAGAGCCAGGCTAGCAGTTTCCCTCTGTCTTTATGCTAAGCTAAGCTAACTGCCTGCTGGCTGTAGCTTCATATTTATCCTTCAGACACGAGAGTGGTATCAATCTTCTCATCTAACTCTCATAGTCATAACACAACTTAAAGATACAAAGCACCTATTTCTTGTAACAAAGAGGGAGGAACAAACATGAGTTACCCTAAATCATCATCAGGAGTGTCTCAATGGTTGTCTTTGTTCTTCACTATGAGGGAAGTCTGGAGACTCTCTCAAGGTCCCTCTTATCTGTAGCTCCAGCCATCTGGCCCTTCTAACCCCAAAACAACCTAACCCAAAGGGGTCCGTGGCACCTCCTTGTAAAACCATACATCTTCACACACAAATTCCATATAAATTCTCCCACAAGCATATTTCCCAGTTGCTTTAATCCGTTTCAGTCCAAGTCTAGCATTTTTTGGAAACACCTCAACATCTGGATAGACTTTTTCCAGCCATTTTTTCTCTCCTCTCTATGATAAACTCCCGGTATATTTTGCTTGGTAAAGCTTCTTGTAGACATTTCTGTCCTTATTGCTCTGCAGCTGAAGAGCAAAGGTGGCGAGAAGCCCATTGGTCGCATCAGCAAGCAGTGGAGCGGCCTTTTGAAGGAAGTCTTCACAGACACGGACAACTTTGGCATCCAGTTCCCACTGGACCTGGATGTGAAGATGAAAGCTGTGCTCATGGGCGCCTGCTTCCTCATTGTAATGCAAAATTCTTATATTTCATATTAGAGTCTTTCCTCTTTGAATATCACCAGGTTTTTTTGTGTACTTGATGCCTCGGACTGACCAGGGAATTAATTAATTTTCCTTCTTTGTTGTCACTTTGCAGGATTTCATGTTCTTTGAGAAAGTCGGAGATGCCAACCAGCGCAGCACGGTGTTTTCATAAGAGAAAAACAGATGGGAGGGGAGAAGATTAAACAACGGCATGAGAGCAAGGACTTCCTCCCGTTAGACATTCTCTGTTCATGAACTGTGTTTTTCTATTCGTTTTGTAAATCCTTCACCAGATTCCAGCCAATACGGTGCCGCCTTTTTATACACACAGACCAATATCCGCTAACGAACTCTCAATTCCAGATGCAAGGATTGTTTTTTAAATGTATCCAAACTCCGTGATCGATACAGGCTGCCATGTTTTCAGTGCTACTTATACTCTGTACAGTCTGTAGGCCTTTATCTATTTTAAGTGAGTGAACTTACCTCCAGCTGAGATTTAATCCCTGCCAAAGAAAGTCAACATTACCCTCAATGTCTTTTTCAGTGTCCACACATAGAACAAGAGTAGATATCAACACACGTCTGAATGTGCTTTATGCTACACCGGCATTAACATGACATATTTATGCTGTATGTTTATCGACATATCACAGTTATTCATGTTTTATGAAGTAATATCCAAATAGAGTTAGTATAAGTGCAATACTGTTAGTGATGTAGAAGCAGAATTAATTTCCTTGTTGTTTCTTTTTTAACCATGCTAGCTGCTAGCAGATGGCAGTGCCAGAGTTAGGGTTGTGAGCTTGTTTTAAGTACAGCCTCACAGAGCTGCTAGCATAGCTGCAGATTTCAACTCCTGGAAATTAACAAAAGCTTTATATAAAGCCTGAACATTAGCCACAGGCTGTCATTATTTAGCTTCTATAGGGAAGTGGTGATTGTGTTAGCAAGAGGAGTGGGAGAATTTTTTTTTTTTTTTTTTTTTTTTTTTTAGTCGTAGTTGTGAACACGAGTTGACACAAGCTGACAGTATTTAACAAAGCGCTCTGTCTTTACCTCAGCTGCCTTACTCTTCCTCGAAGCCCTCCATGTGTACATACTCTAACAAAACTGTAGTGCAGGCTACGGTGTAAGTCCCTCTGTAGTTTAGTGGTTGTCAGTGGAGACTGACGTCGCAGCCAAACCTCGCCCTCCAATTTCTCTAGATACCACTGGGTTGAACATGTGCCTGTGTAATGATGATACAGGAGACAGAGAACGTAGGAAGTTTGAATAGAAGGGACAATCTGGATAAAAGGGGAATAGAAAGAAAGTAAAAAGCAGTAATTGAGGTTAATCTGACCTCAGATGTTGGAAACCCCCCTGCCAGCAACCGCTTTAAGGAAACACCTGAACTGTAGTTTTTCTAGCAAAAAGTGTGTCTCTTTAGCTCATTTGATTGCTGTGCTTTAGAAAGAATACAATTAATGGCAGGTTAATGTTTGCAAATGGTGCCTGTTGAATGCAGCTCTCTCCTCTGTATGTAATAATAATCCTGAGATAACATGGGTGTGTCTCCTGTGAGGCTTGGTTGCCACTAGTGCTCTCTAATCCAGATTGCAGCTCTCTATCACACTGTCAGTAGCTTAATGTGTCTTATTATCTATATATATATATATATATATATATATATATATATATTAGATTTCCATATTGCCTTTGTGCAATCTGACCTCTGATAAGGAAAGATTAAGTAGCCAAAGGATGTACAGTACATTTAATGCAATCTGTTGAACCTTCTATCGCCTTTCTGTGTTTCTATCAAAACTATTTTTTGTGATTGTGAATTCCTATTTTTTTCTTTTTCTTTGTTTTTTTTTTTACACATACAAAGAAATACCCTGTAGTTCAGAAATAAAACGAATATCATATTAAGCCATTGGTACACTCTTGTTTTGTGTTCATCTGCTCCAGTGATTGTCCAGGAAAGTTTTTGGGAAGGCCCTCGGAAACCTTAAGTCTAAATATGGAACATCTGCTTTCATTTGGAAAAAATTATCACTGCTTCGGAGGGAAATCCAGTCTCTCATTTCCTGGCACTAAATGAGCCAAAGTCCAGTTGCTCTAAAACTCAGCTCTGCTTTAGTTACAGGTTAACTCTATCAATACAAAATCCATTTTATATGTGTCTAGCAGCTTCCTTTATCTATCTGCTTTCAGTTGACTGTCTACATCAATGGCCTTCAGATGCAATTAAAGGAGACCACTCCCCTCTGTCACATACTGAATATCATGCTCCACCTACCGGAAACAAGTAGGAAATACAGGCAGAGTATTTATGGGAACTTATCTGCACATCCATCCAACCTCAGTACTCCTGGGAAATAAGTCATAATATTTAATCTTATGGTTGTTGCTATATAGGAATCAACAATTCAAAGGCTTAGCAACTTGTAGTTCAAGTTCGCCTTAAATTCTGCACGCTGTTGCTGTGAAAACATTTACACTGTATGTTTATTTACACAGTGTAGGTTTTCTTAAGTTGCATCCCGTTAAGAAGGAGGCAACAGAAAAATATTTTCTGTAACGTAAACATGGAAATTACCAAACCAACAGAATACTGTATAGGGTGGATTGCCCTAATGTGGGACACTTAAGGTCTGTGTTTGTAGGTCCCCCATAAATACAGGAATACCAGTGAAACTATTGGTTAGCCAAAGCTATGGTGTCATGTGATCAAAATCACGTAACTTCTCAAATGTCCAGTCACATATGAGGGTGGAGCAATCATCAAACAGGAGGCACCTTGTGTAAAGACCACCCAATTTTCAGTTACATAGAGTTTTGCCAAACTTGTTATTAAGGAGTATAAGGTCAATT
This sequence comes from Micropterus dolomieu, assembly GCF_021292245.1. Lineage (NCBI taxonomy): Eukaryota > Metazoa > Chordata > Actinopteri > Centrarchiformes > Centrarchidae > Micropterus > Micropterus dolomieu. The sequence continues at coordinate 19,576,952 of NC_060161.1, read as the reverse complement.
TAAATAAAACAACCCTGCTATCTATTGTGCTTATAAAATGTTTGTCCATCAAAAAATAATGTAACTTTGCATGTTTAAACTATATATTTTATATTATTATCAAATCAAGTGGGGCATGGTTTGTGGGACAAAAATGTTTTTACAGGGTTTTAGTGGTCTTATGCACTATTAGAATGCTTTACTACATGTTTAAGGTCATGGGAAATTGTTATACTTTGGGGGATGGCGGTTTGAAGGCTTTTTGTGGTTGTGTGTGTGTGTTAATTTAAAAACTAATAAAGCCAATACACTTACTTGTATGCATATAACGATTAATTCATTTAAATGTATTTCAAATCACGATGGCAAAGCAGAGAAAGACACTTTTCAGATGCAGAGCGAGAGGCAGAATCAGGGAAAGGATGAGAGAAAAGGCAGGATAAAAGGCATTGTTTGTGTTTGTTTTGAAGTAAAATAAACTAGAGTCAGGAATTCCAATTGTGCATTTAACTCTTTTCTATCTGCATAATATTACACAGGCCTGGGTTAACAGTTGCTTAATGTCTGTGTTATAATTGCATCAAAATTATCATATTATATGATATATACATATTATTTGTTGATGTTCAGTTATCAATGTTTCATTCATCCATAACTAAGAGTTACTAACTGAAGTTTTTTTAATATTCTACATGAATTAAGGTTATTTTTTACAATATACTTTCAGTGTCCCACATTAGGGATACACCTGTCCCACATTATGAAGTCTCCGATTGTCTCAAAGAATTTGCACGAAGAGCACCAATATGTCTGTCATTTCCTTTAGGAATGTGTTATCTGTATTTTCTCTTTTGATTAGGATACATCCTGAGGTTTCTAAAATGGTATTGGGTGTTGATTTAATACATTGGCTTCACATCGCAATATGCCACAGAAGTCTGAAAAACAAAAAATATCCCACATTAGGGCAATTCACCCCATCTGATGTCTCAGTCAGCACAAGAATCCACGACCTCTCTCTTAAAATAGAAATGTAAAGCTCACAAAGCTTTGACCCTGCATTCAGGACAAGGTAAGGCTGGGGATTTAAATAATGTATGACATTTCAAGACACAATCTTCCTGAAGACCAGCAGGCATCAAATTTCCTATTAGATTAAAGAGTGTTATACAGTCATAAAGCAGCTCATCGTTGTGGGTACTGTGAAAACTAAAAGATGCAGCAGCAGAGATAAAGTCTTATTTGTATATTTTTTTTTATTTCACACATTTTCTTATCAAAACCTGGCACCTTTACTTACAGGTGCCAGGTACCCACGTTACCCACAATGCATCTCAACCACCAAAGGTTCTGTCAGAGATTCAGATGTGTTATGCTAGTAGCAGCTAATGTAGCCTCTAGTTGTTAGCCATTTTTCACTTTTAAACTTGTAGTCTTCAGCGACTGACGCTGACTCAAAACACTTATTTGTAACTTCTTTCACATATGCTCCCGAAAACCTGTAAACGTTTGATATAACTATATGACATGTGTCTACTACACTTGTTACATGGATTTTAAGACATATAATGTAATGTCAGTAATTATGGTGCACGTTTGCAGCGAATCACCTGAATAAACTGCTCATATAATCACATGGCAGCTCAGCGTTGACACCAGATCATCGATTTTATTCAATAAACATTCATTTCTATACAGATTCATTAAGATACAAAAAACTATTTTCAAAAAATACAATGTGCTGAATAGCGTCTCATTAAAAGTATTAAAAAAAAACAAACAAACAAAATACACCACAGTACTCAGAAACATTGTCTTTGTGCTACATTCCTGTTTCAGAATATTTTTCCTATTTACATTCAACCATTTTCATTGTTCTATTTTTATGCACTGGGCCTCTCATCTGTTCCTATTTCAAGGTACTGGGCGGCTTCCAGTGTCAGAGCGTCAGTGTGAAGCAAGGTGTTGCTGAAAACGTCACTTCAGACTCGTCTTTCTGTGCTGACTTGAGGTCGCTCCCTATCGCCGGGGCCGAGCCTGTCGTCCCGTGACCAGCGGAACAGGTAGCGGCTAGCCATCTGCAGGTTCCACTGGTATTTGGAGAGGATCTTCAGACATTCCTCTTTGGAGCAGATGCTCAGCGAGTACAGCTGCTCCAGCTGAGAAGACGGCAAACAATAAGACAGGAATCAGACAAAAACTCCATGTCAGAAAACTGCTGGTTATTTCAGGCAAGTTGCACCCCTGTCCACACATTAAAGCAGGTGTTCAAATCACCTGTGACATCAGTGTTGAGGGACCTGTAGTGCAACATGCTTCCTGGTTTATTGCATAACAACCTGCAATTTTCTGAACTGTGACTCGGAGTTGAATTACCTTTTTAAGAAGTGTTCAAAAAATATTTTTAGCATTGATGATTGATTAAAACTGCACTGGGCCTCATTTTAGACAAAAAACATATTAGTTTATATTATCAGGTAGGTCTACATTAAAGATCGGCAACCAAATCCAACTTTTTCCACACACTGTGGATTAGCTCTATTTTTATGAATGAAAATTAGTTTTCAAATTTGACTTGATCTCTGCTCGGTCAAGACCTTATTCAATATTTGTAGGAACATCATGCTGTTAGTGCACCTCAAGGAAAAAATTTGCTGTTGGGGCTATGTTAAACAACCACCCCCACCCTACTGCCCTGTGGCCTTCACGTTTGCACTAAATACAGTGCAAACAGCAGGTTACACATCGCAGCTTCATTACATGTTCGGCAACCTACTCCTATACTAGATTAACTCCTTTAACTAACTTTGACCCACGTTTACTGGATGTATGTGTAATTTAGTTTGTGGTTATTTGATTAAACCCAACATTAGTTAGAAATTTGCACCATGTGAGCACAATATAAATAATATTGGCCTTAAAACTAGCTTTTAACACAAGACCTAGCTACATGACAGGGCCACAAGATTAGCTAATGACCCTCTGTTCTCTGACTTCTCTGTTTGACACTGCATTTTATTAAGTTAACCTGGGACTATTTGTTATTGCTCAATGCAATGTAATTTTGTTTATTCTGTTTTATATTTCAATTAAGCACAATGCTATTTGTGTCTTTTCATATTGCTTTTGAATCGTGTCTTTAAAGCCTTTTTATGGCATTAATACAAATCACTTGCAAGTGACACTTTTACAAAGTACAATATGGCTCGCTGCAACACACACACACACACACACAGGTAGATGTGGTGTTTTTGTTCATTGACACTCATTTCATGGTCTGACCTTGAGTTGTTGCTCAGCTCGCACTGGGTTCCAGTCATTACGTTGAAGAGCATTTTGAACCTCTTCAGTGGTCACTCCATGTACTGCCTCCATCACCTGAGAGGAGCAGAGCAACAAAGCTTGTATTTGAATCCATCGAACAAGTTTTCATCCAAAGAGCAATAATAAATGAGTCTCTTACCTGCGCCGTGAGACTGTCTCTCATGTTCTGCACATATAGGATCTTCTCTCGCTCCCTGATTCGTTCCCTCTCTCTGGTGTCTGTGTACTCATCCAGCTGCGGGGTTGAGTTTGCCATGTGGGCTATTTTAGGCAGGTTGGAGCCTCCGTTGCCCTGCTGAGGCTGTTGTTGAGGCTGTGTCTGCGCTGGAGGGGACAGGACCATCTGCGGAGGCCATGAGGTGCCTGGGGCCGGCTGGACTGCGGGCCTCCTCTGGACTTTCATGTTCAGGCGTTTCAGGTTGGGCAGTGGCGGCCGCGGAGGAGGGACGATGCTGGCCTCGCTGAACCGGCGTGGGTCCTGCTGCATCACCACGCTATGAGCTGCCAACACAGGGGGCATGAGTCTGCCCTGCTGATCCACTCTGACCACCCCTACCGTGTGAGCCCTAGGCCGGGGTCCGCTCAAAACTGACTCCAGGCTCCGAGACATACCTGAAGACACAGAAGAGGCCTTTTTTAATGCACAATGTACAGTTAAATATGACATTAGTCTGTCAACTGAAATTAATGAGGAAAAAATAATTATAGGCATGATGCAGCCTGCAGTTTAACAGAGCAAGTGACCCTGGATGAGTGCGTGTAGACACTGCAAGGATAGCCTAATAAAGCCACTAGAGGGCAGACTGATGAACTGTGAGTAAACAAGCAAATTAGTGAGTAAATGACAACATGAGTTACTTCCTGGATGGATAAGGTGCATTTTAAAATAGAATTTGTGAAGAAATAAATGGACAAATAGCTTTATTTAGCTACTGTATAAGCAAAACATTTTAAGACCTTAACATTTTCAGGATCCGCACCCTCTAGACTGCATGATGAATTTGGAGCAGTGAGCGCACTATATCAAAAGTATGAACAATAGCAGGTAAAAAAAAAAAAAAAAAAGTGGCAGACATTGTTCCAGTAAAAAGCTCTTGAGCTTCTGCCCTCAACTCTTTAGCTTATTACAGATTATTTAGATGAAATCAAATATCACAATATTTTTTACTTATGATGGTTTTACCCATTAGAGTGTGTAGTAATGGTAGATGACATGAAGAATACAATCATTAGTGGGCCTTAGAAAGACTAGCAAATACTTTGTGGAGACTAATGGGGATGGAAACAAAGAAATAAAGATATCATTTTAGTAATGAGGGTGTGATGAAGCAGAGGGCAGCCTCCATTGTCCCTTTTACTTGGTTAAACTGTCCAAGATGTTCAGTTATTTCACTTTCTGCCCTCAGACCAGGAAAAGAAAAATCCAGCATGACATCTAGTCATATCATGATGTTGACATTACCCTGATATAAAAGTACATGTTGCAGTTTAACTCACTACATTCTGCAGCTGGTTTGTATTTTTAGTTCTTACCTGCCATTTTCTGCAGATTGGAGCCCTCCTTCTCCCTGGCAGGGCCCCACCTCCGGCTGACAGTGCTGCACAGGTCAGAATTGTAAAACACATCAGTCGGAGAGCCACGGCTCACAAACGTTCAGTGCTGTACTGCAGAAAGTATTCTGCAATAATGCTCAGTAACACAGGGGCCTGAGATGGACGTTAACATGGTTTTACGTGATATTGGCAGAAAACGAGAAAAATGGGAAACTTGTCATTTGGATAATCACAATTAACAACTCCCATTCTTTGCTTTGCAGTACTCTGTAAGGTCAACAAATTAGGAGAAAAGCAGCAAAGGCTACAAGACAATAAAATTTGCACCAATATTTAACCATCACGCAGGTCAGATGATCATAGAAACAGCAAATACCAAAGAACCTAAGTAAGACAGAGAGGCAATAATGAGCTGTAGCACTGACTCGTCCACGCTCTCAGGTGTTCCCCAGGTGCGTTCAGGTTTGATGTCTCCATGCGCTACGTGTTGCAGGCTGCCCTTCAGCGGGGAAGAGATGTAAGCTGAGCTAGAAGCAGGGCTGGGCCCGGAGTTGCCGGCAGTGGCATTAGGAGGGAATGACGGCACAGTGAGGCTAGCAGGAAACCAGCCGACCATCAGCGTCCTTTGGTTCTGGCCCCTCCACTCACAAAGCTCCAGACTGCACAGAGAGAAGAAGAACATTTCAGTCAGTGAGTTGTGAGCCTTTATACAGAAATAACTACCTGTAAAGTTAGCTAACATTAGCCACCATATGCTACTGATCATACCAGACCAAGTCATACTGCAGCTGCAAAACCAAAACATTGATGGAATTGTTCAGTGATGCATTTGACTGCTTATGAATTAAACTATTTTCATTTATATGAGGAAGAAGGCGTTATTTTTTCTTTTGAAAGTTGATGGTCTCGCTTTCACTTATAGAAACTGGTTACTGGCAGCATATACTGTACAGTAAGTAAGTAGTTAGGAGTTACCATACTTTTGTTTTCTCTGATCTTTACTGTTTTACTGTCTGTAAACTGCACAGAAAGGTAAATAAGTTAAAGTCTAAATAACATCTGAAGCTACATTGGCTGAAGAAGACCATGAGATGTGGTTGTAAGCTCTGGAAAGCTGATAAATGGACCTTTAAACTTAGATTACATCTACTGTTACCAAAGGTCAAGGATAAACGTTATGCTAAAAATATATGTATATATTATGATTAATTAATGAAATGCAAAATATACTACTCTCTCTTCCCAAATAACTACCATACATTCCTCTCTCACCTCTGGTATTGTTCCCTCATCTCTAAGATGAGCTGCAATAATTCCTATACTTAAGAAACCTGGTGCAGACCCCAACAATTTCAACAACTATTTCTAACCTACCTTTTCTTTCTAAAAACCTTGATAAAACAGTTGCATATCAGGTCTATGCGCACATGTCTGACAATAACCTCTATGAACAATTCCAATCTGGTTTCCGTCCCTGCCATAGCACAGAAACAGCGCTGGTAAAAATCACCAATGATCTTCTCATGGCAGCTGATTCCGGACGACTAACTATTCTCATCCTCCTGGATCTGAGTGCAGCCTTTGACACGATCTTTGATAACATCCTCCTTGACAGATTAGTCTCTACTGGTTTCACTGACACACCCTTGGACTGGTTTAAATCATATCTCTTTGGCCGCACTCAGTTCATCCAACTCTAACATTTCAAATCAGAGCTATAACCCTGTCACTACTGGTGTTCCCCAGGGCTCTGTCCTGGGGCCCCTTCTGTTCATCATCTATCTGCTTCCTCTTGGCCATATCTTTCATAAATTTATCATCCATTTCCACTGCTATGCGGATGACACCCAGCTCTACCTGTCTGCAAAACCTACCACATCCCTCCCACCCAACTCCCTCTCTGATTGCCCAACGGAAATCAAATCCTGGTTCTCTTGCAACTTCCTTAAAAACTTAAACAGTGACAAAAACGAGGTTCTCCCATAGGTACCAAATCCACTTTGACTAAATTTGACAGTTTTTCTCTTACCATTGAAAACTCCCCAGTTTCCCCCTCCCCTCAGGTCAAGAGTCTGGATGTGATCCTCAACAGCACACTTTCATTTCAAGCTCACATTAATTAATTTACGTAACATTAATCTCCTCCGACCGACTCTCTCACCCACTAGTACAGCCAGTCTCGTTCACACACTGGTCACATCCCGCATTGATTATTGTTATTCTCTTCTCATTGGTCTTCCTCTCAAATCCATACATAAACTTCAACTGGTTCAGAACTCTGCTGCCCGGATCATCACCAGAACCCCTTCTATTAATCATATTACTCCTGTCCTTCAGCAGCTTCATTGGCTTCCAGTTAAATACCACATTGATTTCAGAACTCTGCTCCTGACCGTCAAGGCCATTCATAACCTCGCTCCTCTGTACCTCACTGACCTCCTTCATATTAAACACACCCAACCGTGCTCTTAGGTCTTCTTCTATTCACTTCACTGTTCCTCCTGCTCGTTTGACCACCGTGGGGTCCAGAGCCTTCAGCCGCTCTGCCCCTCGTCTCTGGAACTCTCTTCCACCAGACATCTGCAACATTGACTCACTTTCCATTTTTAAATGCTGCCTGAAAACACATATTTTTAAACTGGCATATCCCAAGTGATCACTATTTATCAGTTCACAGCAATCTTTGTTTCCAGTTATGTACCCTGATTTTATGCACTGTAATTATAGTTGTTAATTTTATCAATTTATTGCTGTACTGTTTTATTATCTTTTGTGTGGTGACCTTGTGTTCAGAAAGGCGCCTATAATTAAAATTTATTATAATTATTATTGCTGTATTTTCAGTGTATTTCACTTTTTATTTTATCAGATATAAATTCTCAAGGAAGAACCAATCTATATTCTGTTGATTTTTATGGATTTAGGTGCATTTTTTGTTGATTAAGACATTTTAAAAAATGCAAACAGTGACTCAACAAATCACGCTGACAATGGATCTGTTATGGAATGAAGCTATGAAGACAGTGTCACAGCTGCTACACTTGTTCAAACAAACAAAGCAAAATGCATTCGAGGACTCCATGAGATCACGGCTGGAATGCGCTTTTGAGAGCTGGCCCATTTAAACCCGTTTCATCTAAACAAAAGGCCCATTGTGTTGGTCAAAGTTTCTCCTTAACTCCCACCCTCCTTTCTCTCACCCACCCATGGTCTATGACGGTCACAGGGTCACCGGCCACAAGTACAAGCTTTCTGGGTTCAGCAAAGTCTCTTGCTGCTTGCACCTCTGCTGGTTTAGCCTGCAAAGGCAGAAAGAAGTGAGGAGAAAATAATACAGATTTACTGAAAAATCATTCTCGATCAATAGTCCCTCTTCTGATATAATCACCAGGTACATTAAGAGCTTCACATTATGTTGCAGACCTCTGCCACTATTGTGGTGAGCTGAGCGAAGCTGGGTCTTTCAGCAGGATTGCAGGCCCAGCACTTCCTCATGACAGCGTACAGTTCTTGGGGGCAATCCGGAGGTTTCTCTAGACGCTCACCCTCCCGTTCTACGCGGTACAAAATCTGGATGTAAGAGAGTGAATGTCAGAGATATTAAACCTCTGACTCACAGAGCATATCACGAAAGCAAACTGGGTATCAGGGCGGGGACACACATTCCAAACATGAAGACAAACACGCTGATTGGCATGGAAACAAACACTGAAAGCACAACGCGAGTTGTTGTAGCGTGTACCTGTCTGCCTGACAGACCGAACCAGGGCTCCTCACAGTAGGTGAACATCTCCCACAGGGTGACGCCAAACATCCACACGTCTGAGGAATGGGAGAAGGAGCCGATACGAAGGCTCTCTGGAGCACACCTGGAGGAGAAACAGGTAGGTGGACCACAGCGAAAGGAGTAATTAGTGAGTAATTTTACAATTTTATTATCCTCCTCCGTCTTTGAATTCGGCCCCCCCCAACAGCACTCACCATGCAAACGGGATCCTTCTATGTGCTCCCATCACATAGTGGTCCGTCTCTTGGCTCAGGCCTCTCATCAGGCCAAAGTCCCCGATCTTCACCATCTCCCTGGATGCTAGCAGCACATTCCTCGCAGCCAGGTCTCTGTGGATGAATCTCCTGGTCTCGAGGTAATCCATACCTGCCACGATCTGGTTAGCAAAGAGCCAGAGGCGGGCCAGAGGGTACTGATACTGACGTGAGCGCAGGGTGTCATACAGTGAGCCCATGGGGGCCAGCTCTGTTACCTAGAGGAGGGAACAATAGGTCATTGTGTATTCCATCTCCTAAACGCATCTTAGTTTAAATGAATCCATATGTTATCCCTAATTAGGCCCTGCTCGCAATGCTCAAACGTCAAAAGACAACAAAACATCTTACCATCTTGAGGGGCTGTGTGAGCACCACGCCATAAAGTCGGATGATGTTCGGGTGGTCCAGTGACTGCATGGTGGTAACCTCTTGGAGGAAGTCCGTCAGTGTGTCCGTCTGCCTGGACATGCTGCTCCTTAGTGACTTTACTGCTACAGGCACCTGAGAGGAGAAAATAAAAATAAAAAGAGTGTGTGTAGTGTTTAAGGAAGTAAAACCCTCTGACAGCAAGTCTACACCAGTGCTGACTTGACAGTCTTCAGTAACCTATTAAGAAGCACGAATGGAGGAAAGTGGTGCAGTGGCTTGATTTCCTTGGCCACTTCGCTGCAGCAGAAACAAGCTATGAAGACACCATCGACATATTATCGCCTTAAAGAGTTGAGATAACGATGTTTTAAGCAAACAGTCGCCTTTTTACATATTCAATAGAAACAGAGCGACATTGGCATTCATGTGGAGTCGTGTTACTGGCCACCTGATGGATTTGAGTACTCTGTGGCTCTGTTTTGGTCTCCACCAACTCCTGAGGGAAACATCTGGCTCTTTAGCTGCTAAATTCTACACTACTTTCTGTCTGCTGTTTGGTGTTGAGCAGTGAGTATGCTGAGGGCAGGGGAGGGATTATTTTAAATACATGTATCAAATACAAAATAGGATTTTGTCATTTTTATTTGATAGAGTCAATGAAAATGATTTTATATTTTGGATCAAAATACTTCAGTGTTTTGTATTTTGTAGTTTAAAAATACTCAATGAGAAGTTTATGTGATGACATAAAAAACGCTGCCTCTGATTGGTGCCTACTCAGTAATTTGCTCAGACTTGGTGAGATCATAGCAGAAAATTGATCCAGACCTGAAGAAGATGATCGAGGTGAGAAACACGTATGTCGCCAGCTTTCCATAAATTTTTAGCATAAATTTTAACTATTCTTAACGGTTTAGTTTTAGTAGCCTGAGCTAAATCGTTTACCAATTTATGTAATATTCTTGCTAACTATTTAACCCGAGAGCATCCCTCACAGTTATCGTTAGCTTGTTACTTGCTACAGCATAAGTAGAGCTGCAACGATTAATCGAACAATCGATTAGTTGTCGAATTTTAAATTAATCGTCAACTATTTGAGTTTTTAAATAAAAAGGATTTGATTCCAGCTTCTCAAAATATGTTCGGATTTCTGAACATATATGACAGGAAACTGAATATCTTAGGGTTGTGGACAAACCAACATATCTGAGGACGTCATCTTGAGCTTTGGGAAACACCGATCGACATTTTCCACAATTGAAATTATGAGTCATTAGCAAAGCGTTAAACTGTTGGTTTCTACCTTTATCTGGGTGATTAAAGGGATATGTCAATATTTGATCTGTTAACAGGTTTATCGCATGACTCATTAGGCAGAGAAAAGCTGTTGCTCTCAAACAGTTAATCAACTGAGTCAGTGCACTGGTGAAATGATAGATCAAATAGACTGATGGAAGATTTGAGAAGTGACTTCATGGCTCCTTGGAAAAGTATTAATATGTTTTAAATACAAAAATAGAGTAGTTTATTTTGCATACATGGTGTGGCTGCTGTATTTTGATACACTTAAAATATTTGGTATCTTCTTATTTTAAAATACATTTTGATGTATCTTTGCCCCTGACTGTGTATGTACATCAGAGCTTTTTAGCCAAACGCAGCTGCCGGCAGCTACTAAAAGTGAAGTGAGAGTGAACCAAAACAGTAACGCTGTGGGCAGTAAAACCAAAACAATTAACTGAAAGAAGCTAAAATGCTACGTAGACATTCATTCTCATCCAAAGTGGGTAAGTGACCCCTCTCGCATAAATGTAAATTTCATTCTGTTGTTGATATAAAATATTTATTATAGCAACTTTAAGTTCCATCTTGCTCTTTGTCAACACCACATTGATCTCACACACACACACACACACTTTTCATGGTGGGTTCAAAATCACATATAGTAAAGTAAAATAAACATCTCCCTAGATAAAGGTTTCTGATTTGACACATATACTCAGCAATCAAAAGTAGAATGTACCATCTATGTTATAGTACATGCTGATTGTTTTGGGGATCTGTTGTTGAAATAGCAAATGATAACAGCAGCTGTGAGAAGAAAAAAAAATTACTTGTAAAATAGTCCCTTACCACTCTCCCAGCGGGCGTGTGCCACTCTCCCTTCTTCACCACCCCGAAGGACCCGGAGCCCAGCTTCTCTCCCAGAAGCAGCTCGTTGTCCTGGATCAGACAAGGAAGAGTCCGGCCACCACTCTCCTGCATCCGTGATCGGGAATTTATCTTGTGGCATTTCAGAGCGTCCCATAATCTTCTCTGTGCTGGAAGAAAAAAAAAAAAAAAGAAAATGTAGTGATACTTAGCGTTACACATAAGTATTTATCCCTTTAGTGAAGCCTTAGCAGTGGGCAGAGCTGCCGTTGATATCACACATGCTTTGCAGGAAACAGGTGGGATTCGGACAAAAGATATGCACTGTAGCTCCTTTTTTAACTAATCTAATCTACCAGATTGATTTGTAATCAGGCAGAAGACAACCACCTGTGTGGTGAGCTCAATATTACTTGTTCTGATCTGTGGTTTTTACTCTCTGTTAGATCAAAACAGAGCTGCATCCAATAACTGACAGTGTTTTAGTACATAAATATATGAAAATGCATTTCTCTATACACAAAGTAGCAACACACCATGATACAAGGCAGCATTAAAGATATTTCTAATTTTCATGGGAGCTTTAAATCTACACTGTACATCTTTGATGACTTATGCGCCTACAATTAATCTAATTTCCTCATATGAGTATATGATTAATGTGCACAAGAAAATAGTGCCCTCCCTTAAAATGAACACTTCCCTTTTTATATTGAGTAAATTCTGATCTGCTGACGAATGTCATGAGATGTTACTGAAAGCTTTGCATTAAACAAGTAAGTGGAAATTGCAATAAGATTTTTTTGTCAAACAATAGTTCATTTATTCTAATATCCATCAATACTGTAAATCCAAAGATTGAAGGCATTTAAAAGACACACACTTCTTTTTTTTACTCAACTCCACCGATGGAAAAACAGAAGAAGTCCTTTTAACCTATCTTTGTCTTGTGATGAATCAAAGATCAGTAACTGAGCAAAAGGGGAAATCCTCCCTGTCTGAGAAGACAGATATGTGTTGTTTTATACCCAGCGTGGATGATCAAAGGAACGATCAGGCTCACCAGGTTTGCTGATTCCTATCTGCTCCAGGTCGCTCTCCTTAACGTAAGAGAAGTGCTCGATGCGGGTGATGTTGAGGCCATCTCTGACGTGCAGGTAAAACTTTTCCAACTGGACGTCGGCCAGGAGTTGGTACAGCCACTGAGTGTCTTCAGCCATGGAGGGACAGGTCCTGGTCCATCAGCATGACCCGGCCAACCTCCCTTCAGGGTCAAAGAGAATTTATACAGTTTTGGTTAGTTTTCCTGGGCATCTAAATTCAGTTCATCTGACTCTCTCACCTCATTAAAATGCCTGTTTAAACGTTAACTTTGCTCCCAATCAGGTCTTGTGAGGTTACCATGGAGACCTAACCAAAAGCCCTTGGTGTGAGATGCCGAAGGGGGATTGTTCAGCTTTTAGCTTTGTGCCAGCTTGTCCTTAGGGATCTCATTCTGGCAACTAATTAACTTTCTGCTAATCATGTTTACTATATCAACGGACAGACAAGTACAACATTCAGCTTTTTATAACGCAGAAAAACAGGCAGCAGTGTCATTTACATATGCTCACATGTCCAAACAGGCAGTTAGCTACCCAAATGAGTGTAAAATCAAACAAGGTGAATGGTGAAATATGACACAAGAAGCATAGAAGTGAAGGCCCACAAAGAGGAATAGGTGGACAGGAAAAAAAAACAATATACAGGCTGTGTGACTCATTTTGAACCTCAGAGACAGCGATCCTGCAGGGAGTCCTGAAGCAATGTGAAATACTGACAGGTGGAAACACAAACTTGTTGGTGGGTGAGGGAGACCTGTCGGACGGGATCTAGTTCACATAGTGCACCATGTGTTGACAGCAACATGACATTGAATCAGCTCTTTTTGAAGACTGATTGGGGCATGCATCTGTTGAATGTTTTCTTGACAGTTAAGCAAGTGCAACAGTGTCCTGAGCAATAACAAGGATGTTTAAGATTGCATAACTTCCTTATTGCCAATAAAATAAAGTTAAAACGCAGCAAATTCTTCTTTTGTTGGATGTAACGTCTGGCTTGTGCTCTCAATATTACAAGAGGGCTGTGCAGCCATTAATCACCTGCTTATCAGCACACCAAGCCCAGCAGGTATGAGTCAGGGAAGGCCTTCAATATCCCCTTGTCAGCTACCCTGGGAAAATAATTAACTCTGAACAACTAGCAGAGCTACACTGTTTTAAGTAATGAGGCAACTGATGCTTCAAAAACCACTGCAAGAGGGCACTAGCCCGGGCTTGCATTAATTTCCAGGGGAAACTCCCAATTAATTTGCACCTAGCTTGAGTGAACATGAGCAAATTTCTCTGCAAGTCACATTGAAATTCAAACAGAAAACACTCACACAGAGATACACACTGCTAAACAAAGACAGCTCTGTGATCATTATCTCTATGTACAGAGTGATCAATCTTTAACCTGCCCAGCTGCTAAAAAAAAATCCTCTCGGCCTGATGGCATGCGCGAAGTGTTCAACTACTTCTGAGGTTTCTTTCTTGCAAGCCACTATCTGCAGCGTCAAATGGCCAACAGCTTTGTTGATCCAGCACTTCTGCTGGAGAGCATTTATTTACACTGGTGATGCCGGCTTCTTCCGGCTGAGCCTAAGAACATTGTCAAACCAAAGTCACACACTTGACACCCTCATTGGCAGAGCAGCTCTGACGAAAGCTCCATTTGCTGAGAAAAGGTGCATATTTCCAGTCACAACTATAATATTGGATGCCACTAATATTCTAATCTATTATCAAAGAAGTACAGACCAAATGACTACAGTCAGGAGAAGTAGTGGAAGAAGTATTATTTGACAGATATTTGACTTAAGCCAATATAGCAATACTGCAACGTAAAATGTTTCCTGCATTCAAAATCTTACTAAAACTAAAATGACATGGCTATTATCAGCCAAATGTACAAGTATTATTTGTATAAGCCCCTCTCAGTGTGGTGTTATTTATAATTGGATTGTTATCATTGATTGAGTAATGTGTGAGCAGCATTTGAAGGTCTATGGTCTACTTTATAAACTTTTTGGTTTTATTTATATGCAATAATGCATGATATTTAAATGATCCCATGTTTTGTATAAATAACCTGAATCTGAAAAGTAACAATAAAAGCGTAAAATTTAACTTGTACAGTAGAAGTACAAGTACCTTAAAAAGTACAGTAGCCTACTTGAGTACTAAAGAGACAAAATAAGCAATCTCGGATATTTGACATTATTCTCATTAATTCTGTGAAATGGCGAAACATTAAGGTCAAAATCCCTGTAGGCTAAACACGATTAAATGTCCATTTTGTCAATGTTTAAAATAAAACGTGCAATTTTTAACATTAGAACTTCATTAGAATGTGATTATTTCATACACAGTTCAGACATTTCCCCAGACTGCAGCGTCCCATAAACCCGGTCACAGATATAAACTCTGATACTTACCGTTTATCAAAATAACTCAGTAACTACTCCCGTAGCTGGAAGCTTTTCTTAACCACCAACGACCCGAGACAAATGATCCATGTTGACATTGAAACAGACGTCGACGGAGGACTTTTCCACAAAATCACACCTCTTCTCTGAAACTTAAACTACCTCTCAATAATTCACCATCTGACCGGCATTGGCAAAGATTGTAGTCTATTATATTCTGTGTTTTAATGATACTATCAATGAGCCACCTCAAGCGTATTTGTGATCTACCTGTTTTTTCCCCCGATCTTTTCTCTGCCTCTTCAGACCACACCCCTTCCTTACCTGACTTTTCTCACCTGAGCTTTTAAAAAACAAAACCCCAGACAGCATGAGATTACCTGCACATATCTAGCCTGATAATTGCCACAAGCAATCAATGCAGGTCACTAATTACCAATAACCACGTGGCAATGTGGTTTATCTGGAAAGTGGATTCATATTTTCAACATAGTCATACAATCAAGTGGACTCAAGTTATAGCTAATAGTTGCAGCTAATTTACCTGGCAAAATCTATTTTTTAGTTACACCTAGCTAGAATAGTTTCAACTTGCTGTGACTAGCTAAAACTTATTTTTTTTCAATTACACCTAACTTTAGTTATACCAGTGTTATCTTCCCAACTTACCAAGCTAAAACTAAATGCTAGTTGATTGGGTACACCCAACGCCTGCTTTAGTTTTAATTTTACTAAATAAA
Source organism: Micropterus dolomieu (assembly GCF_021292245.1). Taxonomy (NCBI): domain Eukaryota; kingdom Metazoa; phylum Chordata; class Actinopteri; order Centrarchiformes; family Centrarchidae; genus Micropterus; species Micropterus dolomieu. The sequence continues at coordinate 19,561,283 of NC_060161.1, read as the reverse complement.
TAGGTCATCCCTTCATAAACGTTATGTTTAATCTTTGAAACAGTTATCAGGTTAATTCAACTTCATGATGATTTTGGAGGCTCTATGGTTTTTTTTCTTACTATATTCATATTAATGTGGGAAGACTAGAAACACCTCAGTCAACAGCAATACAAATGTAAACTGCCTCTAAACGAGTATAAAGTTGAATCAACTCTGTATAAAACAGTTTCAATAAAAAGTGATCATTAACCTTTACGAAGGTAGGATTTATTGCAGGGTTGTTATTTTAGATGGCATTAGTTTTAGCTAGGTATACATAATAAACTGGAAACTGAGTGTAATAAAATGGAAATTTTAAAGCAATAAAAACAAGTTGGTTATCCTGTGACTATCCAGCCTAATTTGTTATGATGCAGTGTGTTTGTCTTAATTGATCAGAGAACAACAACAACACCTTTTTAACTGCCACATATGACGTAGCCTAGCCTAAAACTTCCTATTAGTCATGGCTGAAGTGTAATTATAACCATACACAACACTATTAAGTCTCTCCATTGGTCATGTTAAAGCTTAACGAAACTTGCCATGACGTAAGAGTCAGATGAAGAAACTTGTGTGGTTTTCTGTCCCAGTCTGTCTCTCTTTCATACCTGATGTTGCCGAACACGTTCGACAGGATTTTTTAGCCTGCCATGTGTCTGTTAATTTGAATGCAAACCAGGCAGAACTCTGGAGGACCTGCTTGTACTTTGCACTTCCTGGTACAGTATCTCCCATAGTCGCTCCTCCTGCCTGCCTTCCTGAATTACATAACACACACACAATAGATTTCAGTGGATCAACCATTCAAGTGACATTGCAAACCGGAGCTACTGTAAAGATCTCTTTACACCACTTTCATGCACTTCCAACAAGATTAAGAGACAGATTGAACGACCTATTGAAGGAATAAATTTAGGTTTTTAATCAGTAGTTTATGACTATCACTTTTCACTCCTATAGACTATACTGTTTTGTCAAGTTTTTTTTTACTTACTTACTTAATACTACACCCATGAGCTTAACAATACAAAAATGACAAACACAAATGACTACAGGGTGACAAATTAAAGCCTCTGAAAAATTCACAACTTAAGCAACTCATCCTTAACCCACCTGACAGGTATTTAGACAGCAAGCTGTCATTTCCAGGATTTTCTGAGCAATTGAGTCTTCAGGGCTAACAAGGAGTGTGTGGGATAAATGCTTACTCTCCTTTTGCTGTGTGATGCTGAAGTATAGTGTCATTTTCTGTGTGGGAAGCCCTCTCTGTCATGTTTCTTGTCACTGAGAGACATGCCTGGCTGATGAGGAAACATCACTGCTGGGAAAATGCAGTATTGTTTTGAGCAGAGGCAATACTGAGAATGAGAAATATGATATTACAGTTGTCTTGTTCATATATGTATGAGAGAGGTAAGAACCAACAATGTCAAAGGAATGGGACGTTACTGACAAAACAGTCAGAAATTCAAATTGTGGACAAGAAATTTGATACATGACATATGACAGAGGAACAAAGGGTGAACATTTCTTAGGCAAGTTGATCCATCTGTTTGCATTATTTGCCAAAAAGGTCAAGTGTCAGTTGTCATATACTTAACCTAACCTTTAATTTTAACATAAAAGCTTATACTGAGACTGTTGTGGATTTATAGGAAAGGAGGTAACCCCTTAAACTTCATTGAGCTAGCTAGGGGTTAGTCATTAAATGCACATGTTGTGCAGTCAAACACTGTTGAAAGCCACATTTTTAGCCATTAAAAACAAACAAACAAAGATTTTAAGAATATTTGACCCTCTGTAAACATTATTTAAGCTGAGCTAATGCTGTAATTCTCAAAATGTATGTCATGAGCAGGCAAAGTGATGAGAATAAGATAAGACAAGCCAAGATAAAACTTTATTGATCCCATTAGGGGAAATTTAGGAAAGGTAAGTAAAAACATGATACAGATAAGTAGTAAAAAACATATTGAAATAAAAAAAAAAGTTATACAGAGCACATACATCACACCTAGACCAATGTCAAATGTCAATGTGACATAGCAGATACACATTAAATACACACTTTTATATAAATTTGTATTTTTATGAGCTATAATCACACATAATGTGAAAATAATGTGACTATTGCGTTTATGATGTTTTTCAATCTGAGTTTACATGTCACTTAATTACTGATAGTTGATATTATTAATGTTATTATTATTAATTTGGACTCCACATAGTGACAACTGTAGACATCAGTGATGGTGCAGCCTGAAAAAGTAATAATCATCCTGATCACAATAGTATATATCCTTGTAATGTTGTTAGTAATTTGTTTATTGGTTAGGAAAAAAGAGTACTATTATAAAATGTATCCTTCTCTAATAAAGGATCGATGTTATCACATATTGGTTGGTGATCATGTCCAGACAAAGAGAAACACAAAGAGAAACACAAAGAGAAACACAAAGAGAAACACTGCCCTCTGCTGTATCACCGTAATAACGTGAACGTGTCCACTGTGGAAACGTCATCATAAAGCGACAACATATGACTTCTTATGGTAATATTGATAATAACGCTCAACATTTATTTTTTGATGCTATGATGTGATTTGGTAAATTATGCGAACTAATTTTACATGCAAATTTTATCCTAAAGCAACTTAAAAAATAAAAAGTCGCAGGAAGTCGTTTCTCCGTTTGTAAACACATGGCTCGTTGTCGCGTCTGAAACTCAATTATGCCAAAACTCCTCGATATAAAGTTTCCAGGGGAATGTAAGACTCTTCCCGAGGGCTTTTGGTCAGCCGTAGACGTGTGGATAAAGAAACCTCACGTTGTAAACAAGCGTCTTTGCGGAAGTAGAGAGACGGAGAGTGAAGATGTGGGTAGAGAGGCTCTGCCTTTCCTGCTGGATGATCCTGAACTCTCTCAGGATGTGTTGTCCTTCCTGACCAGCGGCCCTTCACCGGCACAGACCCACGACAAGGAAAAACCCTGGTCTTCCAGTGTCAGAACAATTATCCCGAAAGTAAACTCTTACGGGACAACCCGGCATAAAGAGGTTATACTCAAAGGTAAGAGTTGACTTGAATGAAAGGCTCTGCCAAACTCTCTTCTCTGTAATAGGTTTTTTAAACGTTTTCTTTGTGTGTTCAAGACTTTGGCAGACAACAAGTCACGTTTCTTCCATTTGAAGAGGATTCAGAAGGGCAGGTGTCTCTAAAGAGAGGCAACATTTATCAGTTTCAGCTGCTCCATCAGGACCGTGAGGGATGGTGAGTGACTGACACAATCTGTGCACAATCTTTCCAGCTAATAGTTTTGGTCCTAATATTAACTGATGAATGCATGCAAGGGCACAGAAATACTTACAGTATACCTCTCAATTTCTTTTTCTGTGTACTTTGTCTGTTTGGTTTATTAGTAACATAAAAGACAACACTTTTTTTTTTCAGGGATAGAACGAGTTTTATTTCCATTTCCATCGTTTTCCTCTGTGTTTTTCACAGTCCACCAAAGTCAAGATGATATCCAACAACATTTTAAAGAAATATTGAATAAATCCAATCAGCGTTCTGGTTAGCTGATTACACAGCACAAGCTGATTAGTTAGAAAAAGGACTAATTGCAAAGCCGCCTTAAAGCCCAAGGGGCAAAAAGTCAGCAATACAATGATGATACAATAACCAAAATTCAAGATGATATCTAGTCTCATAACAAACTGTAAATATTGTATCAGTGTATCACCATGTGCTTCTGTATACAAGAGTTCTTATACACTTTGTTTCTCCTCATAGTACATTTAATCATTTTGAACAACGTGGAAAGTCTACTAAATGCTCCTCCGGTAAAATAAAATATTACTAATGGTGAAAACCGAAATGGGACAGAGATTCATGACGATTTAACATGGACACATACAGAAGAAAATGCGTTCTTCTATCACAGTGAAATATTTAGTATTTAGGAATGTTTGAACCGCATACAATCTTGTGCACAGCCCTAACATGGGATGGAGGTGCTGTGTTGTTTGTATCACTAGTAGTAGTAGTAGTGATATATAGTATGGATTTATGTTGAGATATCAGCATTTTAAAGTGTGGTTGTTGGAGAACAAGAGCACTGTATATTTATATACCAGAGTACTAATTATATTATAATTGGAACAGATATTCTTAAGTGTGGAGAACATGATCTGTATTATCATGTATTACAAGATGAAGATAGGAAGATGAGAAGGCGGAGGTTGATTTAAGTAACAGTGATGACTCTTGTCTTTCTTCCTCTGCCGGAACATTTCTTTTAGTCCTTGATGCTCAGGGGTTTGTGGAAAATTTTGCAGATTTAAAATCGCATCCTGCTTTCTAAATCTGATGGATTAAAACAGGACAGTGTGGGCAGAACAGAGAGCTGAGAAAAACATTAAACATGTAAGCCTGTAAGAAATCTGTTTGGTAGATAAACAGAAATTGATGTAGTGAGAAGGGGAAAAGAAACGGATTGTTCAGCAGTCTGTGTGTTTATCATCATGTCCTGATTTACCTGCTAGGGGAGCAAAAATTAGCTCTGTTAACTCCCACTCTGTGCTAGAACACTGCGGTGTCCATATTTGTTGCGATTAAGCAGATTCATTTTGGAATATGCAACATTAAATCACAAATTCCTACTTGATTTTGACACAGGGAATCCTAAGGAGCAGGCCCTTTAAGATTAGGGGCTCTTATCTTTGCTTTAGTAGCACATACTTCCCAACAAATTGTCATCTAAACTAGCACAGACCAGTTGACCCACAGTACGCCGGGAGCTTTCTGGGCTCTTAGAGCTCAGTTGCCCGCTTTGCCCGGTTGCTATGTTGTGACATGGAAAATGAGTTGGCATTAAAAAGTAAAAATAAAACAATCCAGATGGCTCTGCCTTTTATCTGCAGGGCCTTGGAGCTGCGTGCGCTGACTCCAGATGCGTGGTTCTCTGATGGCGTGGCGTACCCAAAGCTGCCCTGGCTCTCCACTGATCTGCTACCCAAGCTGGTGCGCTGGGCTGCCGAGTGCAAGAGCAGCGAGTTCAGGAGCACCTTGTCTCTGCTGCCGGTGGAGAAGTACAGCCTCATGTACCAGCAGCTGAAGGAGAAGTACAAGGCCATGGTGAAGGTAGAGTCAGCTCAGTGTAAGGCTGTTATTTTGTATTCAAACCTTTGGTTTAATGCTGATTGATCTTTATTGCCGAGTGCTGATACTTTCTTTCCATATGCTCTCCAGGTTTGGCCTGAGGTTACAGATCCTGAGAAGTTTGTCTATGAGGATGTTGCCATTGCTACGTATCTCCTTGTGGGTTCAAACCTGGTTTTTATTTTTGTTTAAATGCCAAAATCCATGGTTGGTTGATCGGTGATGACTTGAATTTGGTCCTGAAGATTGATATGTGAACTGAAGAATAGTCCTCATGCATCAAGTGTCTTTCTTTGCACTTGTATTTTAACTCAAACTCAAACATGTCTGACTCCCGTACACGTGTGTCCAGTTGAAACTCCTTTTCATCTGTTGTCGTCGTGTTGTCGGGTCACACAACCAAAGTGCGTGTGAGTGTGAAAAATGGCTTTGACCGAGTAAATCAATTTAAAGTCACATGCAGGCGTGCAGGTGTCACACTGCAGCTGATTGAAAGCTCTTACAAACGCACACTAGTAGCGAGTCTCTGTTGCTGTACTGCAGGTGCTGTGGGCTGAGGAGCGAGCAGAGAAAGGTCTCACCGCCAGACAGTCCTTTGTGGACCTGGGCTGTGGAAACGGCCTCCTGGTTCACATTCTGGCCAATGAAGGGGTAAATTAGGTTTAACACTGTCTTGAAGCTCAATCTCTTGTTTTGTTTTTGCATTGGAGCTCCTCTCACTGGTGACAAAATCTGATGTAGACAGGTGGTTTGTGACCTGATAACCTTAGAAACAGTGGTGGTTATATAGAGGCCCAGTTTTGTACTGAACTGAGTGCAACATTTCAACCTGCAACAGGCTGAATTTGGTGAGAATCTAAAACTGAATGAAGGGCACTCAGAAGCAGTGCCTTTACGTCAGTGCTATGAACGACCAAACAATCTTTTAATGTGCGGGGATGCAGTTTTTTAGATTAAAACAAATAGAGCACCTACAATACCAAACAGATTGTATCATGCCTAATAATACCTTAACACAGACTTTAATAATTCATATTTGAACAGTTTGACAAAAGAATCACTTAATAACTTATAACAATAGATATATAAATATATAGTTTGCTAGTCATGGCAGTTCCCTGTGGAAATGACTTGAAATCATTATAAGACATTTATTTTAACTAGACTGAGACAAGTTCATGTGCTTAGAATGACAAAGCTAACGTGTTAACGAGCAGTAAACCAACTGAGTCTGATGGGAATGTCATTCGCTTTGTAGGTAATAAATGAGAGTATGAAACTTCTGCTTGCACCTCATGATGGCACTAGCGGAAAAGTTAAGGGACCCACAAAGTGATTACAATTGATCCTGAGGTGAACATGAATGTTCATGGCAGTCCGTCCAATAGATGTTGAAATGTTTCAGTCTAGACTAGGGCTGCAACTAACTAGTATTTTCATTACTGATTAATCAGCCGATTAGCTTCCTGGTTAATCGTTAAATTGTTTAGTTTATCAAAATTGTTTTGGCAGACTAACCGAAAATATTTAAGTTCTTCATATCTGATAAGAATGAGCTGCAAAACCCTCAGAGTTTCATTTCAGCATATATTTGGCTTCTTTTACTTGGAAGAAAAAAAAAACAATGAATCGATTATCAAAATAGTTGCCGGTGAATTTTCTATCGACCAGCTAATCAGTTAATCGCATGAGCCATGCTACTAGCTTAACTGCCTAAAACTCATTGCACCCTTCTAATATGCATTTACCTGATTTTTGAATCAGGAAGAAATGACAGATGTATAATGAATTGCTGTTGAATTTACTGTTGGTTGATGTGACCATCTTTAAAGATTAGCACTGGCCCCTCAAAGCAGAGGTCTTTCAGTTAGCCAAATCTTCACTGGCGTCTTAATCAATGACATGGTGCGGGGAGTCGAGGGGGACTCTAGCTCCATAATCTACCATGCCACCTTAATGTTCAGTCACAAACTAGGACAGGTGTAATTGAAATTACGCACAGCGGTCGATAGTCAGAATGTGAATGTCCCTGAGAGCGATTAGCCACTGACCGTCACGCCGTATTGTGTTGCAGCATCCTGGAAAAGGCATCGATGTTCGGAAGAGGAAGATCTGGGAGATGTACGGCCCCCAGACTCTGCTAGAGGTGAGCGTGCTGAGCACGAAGAAGGCAGATTCATTGTAATCATATGTGGGTTTTGTAATGACTGCTATTATCTTTTCACATGAAAAGTGGAGTCCATATCACATGCTGTAGGTGTCTTTTCAGCTGGCGTCGCCCCCTCACTCTCTGCTGCTGCTGCTGCTACTGCTGCTGTTTTGTGCTCAATGGAGAGAACAGGTTGAACGATTTATTCTCCTGTTAGTAGGAGTTAGATACACAGTTTAGATTGATAGAACGAGAAAATCTTTTCTATTAAAGCACAAAATGTGAATCAGGTTGCTCACAAAACTTACCTCAAGGTCCACTTAATTGTTGTTGTGGAGATTTCGATTTTATCACATGATCTTCATCTGCCAATGGAGTTTGCCCTTTAGTCATGGAAATGTTCAAATTTCTCTCGTCCATGTTGGCTTTGAGTTTCAAAGTTCAGTCTTGAACTTGGAGACAGTACGCTGCAAACGCCGTCTGCTGATGAAGATCACGTGATATGATGGAAAGCTCAAGAACAGCTGCTAATGGAGCTGGGGGGGAAATAGTTTTGTCAACAGATATTTCAAGGGTTGAGATTTAACTTTGAAACTCGTTCTTTTCATGTTTCAAACACTGAGAGTTCAGTTTGAGCTGCAAATAGAATAGACATCCAATAATACAAAAATGATGATATATTTACACATTTATTTTCAGTTGTAACTTTTAATGAACAGTGATGTTTTTCCACGGAACAGGCAGTGTTAGACTCTTCTTGTAATGATGTCTACAAACACTTCTACTGCCCAGGGACTAACGCTGACTTCAGACACACATTTGCAGGGAAACCTGCCCCCCAAATAAACACAGCACTTTTCTGTCTGCCTCCTAGCTTCAGTCATTCATTTGACAATAAGCTGCTGACTGCTTCCATTGCAGGTCATCTATTATTGACTGATTTTTGCAGAGCAGACGGGGCAGACCAATCTTTCTGGAGCCCCGAGGGGTGCTGTACTCAGTCCTGGATCTTCATTTAGAAGCTCTTCTGAACCTCACAGGCCTCGGTGCCCTTAACCTACATCAGTTGTTGTGGTGGTGGTGATGGGCCTGCCTGTTGAAATGAGCAGATATATACATTTTCAGCTGGATTTGTGTTATTTTGCACCTATATATTTGCACCTATATTTCATTGTTTCTGAGTGTATCAACTGAGAAAGTAGTTCCACACAACCGACCAGCCCAATGGCCTTGTTCAGACTGCCAGCCCAAATCCTTTTTTTTGGCATACCCAGAGTGATTTTAGCAAGTTTACACATGGAACTCATGGAAAAACCAAATCAAAATGTTTGCTAATCGGCTCCAAGCCACATTTAGAGGTGGTTTGAAAGGAGATTCCAATCACATTTCTACAGATGTGTCTCAGCAGGTTGGTGATGTCTGGACACAGAAATCCAATCTGATCACTTGCAAACAACAGTGAGTGATAGTCTGTCTTAAAGCTCTGATTTGCCTGCAGTCTGAACAAAGAGTGTTCACACATATTGACAGGTGTTCTATGATATAATAAAAGTTAATAAAAGAAAGTTTCCCTTTTAGACAATTTCCATAAAGTGATTTAGTGTCAAATCACGCCGGCGTGCATCTTCTCTCCTCTGAGGGCCTCTTGTGATTTGTGGGTCTTTGCTATTTCAGGAAAACGCAATTACCCCCAGTGAGAGCTTCTTATTCCCGGGTACGGACTGGCTGATTGGGAACCACTCAGACGAGCTCACACCGTGGATCCCCGTTATAGCAGCCAGGCGAGTCATCAGCAGACACAATCTCACTCAGCAGCTCAAGTGCCAGCTGATCTCTCCAATTGGGAATAACATTATGGGCAGAGGGAGGATGTGTGAATATGTGCATGTTTGATCCTTTATCTGTGTCCACCTGATGGCGATGTTGAGCCTCAGTCTGCAAAATTGTCTTTTCTCTAATGTGACAGATGATAATCTCAAGTCATGGATGGTTGTTTCCTGTCTGTTGAACAGTTTCACACTCTACAAAAACTCTACATTTACCAGAGAAGATTTATAATCATCCTTTTCTTTGGCACACTGGGTAGGAACTTGTCTTTTGCTCTTACTGCAGGTCTTCTTACTCCTGCCGGTACTTTGTCCTCCCCTGTTGTTTCTTTGACTTCTATGGAAAATACCAGCGGCGGCAGTGTAAGAAGTCTCAGTATAAGGAATACATCGACTTCATCACTGAGGTCAGTCAAATCAGTGGCTTCAACACAGAAGAGGACTGCCTGAGAATACCATCCACCAAACGGGTAGGCTGACGCAATCCAGAGTCAGAACTGTACTCTACAGCGTATGTGTGTTTGACTATGTAGATTTTAGTAGACTTGTCTTATCTGAAAACATTTGTAATATTGTGTGGCTGACATCTTTTTAATTCCTTTAAATCTATGCTCTATAACAACTTACCAAGCTCTGTTTAAGGTTTTCCTAAATACTTATAACTAATTTATAACTTTAACTCCGTTTAACCTGACCGTCCGTGTGTCTAAGATCAGTAAAATGTAATTGCAGCTGCCCTGGTTGATTATGGATGGTGACCTTGTTGCACGTCATCTCACACTCTCCCCATATTTCCTGTCCGTCTCCACTGACAACTATCAAATAACCAGAAAGAAATAAAGACAGAGATCCTTTTAAAAGGTTACCCTATCAATTTAGTATTGCACTTCCATAAAGTTGAGGGGCTTGTTGGAGCCCAACATATCCTGACTATCTGCAAAAGATCCTGGATTCTACTTCTATGACAAAAAGTCAGTAACAGTAACTCAAACAACCACTCGTTACAACCAAGATATGAAAGAATACCATCTCTGAACTCACAACACGTTGAACCTTGAAGCAGATCTTCTGCTGCTGTAGGCCAGTACTCCAATGGCCTCCACAGTCACCAGATCTCAATCCAACAGAGCACCTTTGGGATGTGGTGAAACGGGAGATTCGCATCATGGATGTGCAGCCGACAAATCTGCAGCAATCATCTCAACTAAACCAAAGTCTCTGAGAAATGTCTCCAACATCTTGTTGAAAGCCACAAAGAATTAAGGCAGTTCTGAGGACAAAGGTGTACTAGCAAGGTGTACCTAATAAAGTGGCCAGTGAGTGTATCTTTTACACTCCACACCCCCAGTTTGTAACACCGACTTGGTCTTGGCCTCAAGCTGAAACTAAGTTGACACAGTTTAAGGGTTCTTTTCTCAAGCTCCCTCCAAAACCACGGAAGACACTATACAACTGTTCCCAGGATAAGTAGTACAAGACAAATAAAACTTCATGTATAAAATTAGTAGAGTGCTCGTTTAACACTTTACCAGTAGCATTGGCTGCCTAAATAATAAAACAAATGGACTTTTTGATAGTTTTACTAGGATTTATTACATTGTCAGTAGAAACATAGAAAACACCACATAATTAAGGTTTCAGTTGGAAACTGTATCATGCATTGTACCTGGACAGGCAACCTCTTAGCAATGAGCACAGTGATAAAAAAGATAGGTCTAATCAGTTGATATATGTTCTGCACGTTCATACGTAACTTTTCACAGTACTGTCAGTGTGTAAAAAGACTACGCAGATAGAATCAGAGGGTGGTAAAAAGTTCAGCAGCACGCTGTCTTTTTGATTAGCTAATGCGCACGTATCTCATACAGATGAAGTCGCAGATGAGCTCCTGACATTTGTCGCACGTCACCTCTTACTTCGTCTCTTGAGTTTCCCAATCTTTCTTCACTGTGACTTTCTAATCAAGAAGACCGTCTTGCATGGGGGTCATTAGATCTCTCTGCAACATTATCATGAAATGTATTCATGTTCTTCAAACAGGTACAGCTTGGGATCCCTGCTTTCTCTGAGCCTTGTTTTGTACAGATGGACAGAAATAAATAAAGCCTTATTTACTGTTCGTATTTTTACTTTTTATGTACTGGAATCAGTCATAATCAGTTTGTTCATAAAAGCAAAAGCTTACCAATAGTTCGGTACAGGATGATGAGGATTTGTATTGTCATTTCTACTTGCGAGTTTCTGGTTTTACAGTTTTGAGCCTCAGCACCCCTGGGAGTCGCCTTGACATTCAGCTCCTCTTTCTGCAGGTGTGTCTGGTGGGGAAGTCAAGAAACTACCAGCTATCTGATGAGGCCGAGGCTGAGCAGCAAAGAGCTCATTACATCCAGGGCCGCCAGACCGTCTCTGGGGTCACAGTTCAAGAATCAGATGTCAGAAATGACGTAGACTGTTGCCCTGGGAACAAAGGAATTGACAGGACCCTCGGGAGCAGCTGGGGAGCCGGGTTCCAGCCCAGAGACAGGGTTGAAACGGTTCGAAACTGTGCTGCTCTCCCGCGGGACTTTGTTGACGGTATTGTCCTGCGGGTGGCTAATTTTCTTCTAGGAATGACTGAGGATGACGGCGGGGGGTCGTCCTGTGGCTGGAACCAAGGAGGTAAACGGCAACAGCCACGAAACACGTGAGATAAACAAACAAATCACACAAGTCTCCCTGGACACCAGCTGCCACCAAAGTGATGAACAGGTTCAGGTTAAATCCAGAGTATCTGTGAAGCTCACTGATTGTGTCTTATTATTGTGTACTTTGGGAGTTTCTGAATTAATTACTTTGTAATATCCGTTAGCAATACTGCAAATGATGAGATTAGTTTCTACGGAAGGAGTGAAGTTGAGAACAAAGGAAGTATTTAGGCTGGCTTGCAAAATGTGTAACAGTTACAAAGGTTGTGCCTTCATTTTATGCCTTTTTTGGGGTATTTTTTACCCCTAAAAAAAAAAAAGAATAGTTATAGAACCAACATAATATTTATAAATGCAGATACTACAGTCTGCGAGGGGAAAATGTAGGATCTGCTGACTGAATGTGTTCATATAGCTTTGTTTGCTTAAGAAAAACTTATTTTGATTATTTCATTAATTTTTAATTGTTTTCTTAGGTGTTTGTCCTCCTACCATTAATATTGAAATAAATATAAAAATATATTTACAATTTAACACGTTATATGTGATTTAAAGCTGAAATGGCATGAATTTCACTAGAGTCAAAAGCTGATCTGCTAGGCTAGTGACGTTAGCTTTAGCAGGATCGTGACTGCATTCAGCCAAGGTAAAGTACAGTTACTGTGGTTTGGCTTGATTTTTCGGAGAACACATTTGTCAAAAAGTGAGATTCGGGTCTTAAAGGAGTAGTTTGACATTATGGGGAAAAGGCTTCTTGCTTTCTGGTGGGGAGATGACTAAGATGATCAAACTCGTATGTTAATTATAAGGCTACAGCTAAAACAGCTTAGCTTAGCTTAGCATAAAGACCGGAAAAGGGGAAACGGCTAGCCTGGCCGACAGTTGTATTTTAAACTTCTGTTTTTGTGAAATTTAAGCACGAGATATAAAATGTGAGCTTTAGACGTGCTGGCAAGTGGATTTGTTACCTTTGGACAGTCAGGCAGTTTCCCTGTTTCTAGTTTTTGTGCTAAGCTAACTAGCTGATATCTGATCTATCTCTCCTCCAGAAAACTAATTAGCATATTCAAAACTATTTCTTGACACATTTAGTGTAAATGGAGTTAGTCACTGTGTTTGCTTTTGTAGGGCAGCTATATTTGTAACCTGCATACCTCCAAAACAACACGAATGAATCACTTCACATTTCTTGTCAAGAGGTTGTTGTAAAATATATTTCTAGGTGCTACGTGTCACGGCAGCTTCTGCAGCCTGAACCTCTCATCTAACCCCCCCCCCCTCCCCCAATCATCCTATCTAACCCTCCTCCTCTCTCGTCATTAGTTGACTGGGCCTTCGTGACACAGAGCAATGCCATTTTGAACTCTGTATCTCTTCCCTACGCCAGCCACTTCCTGCACCGCATGATAGAGTGCCACACACGCATCACACACATATACACACAATTTCTCTCACACACACACGCACACACACCGCCCACGCATCACCTTTGTCAAGCCTCAGCACCCCCGCTGCCACATAGACACACAATGTGAATGCGATAAGGACACGAGGAATACTGTGATTATAACAGAAAACTCTCCGTCAGGATGTCAGTGCTGATATTAGAGGTGGAAAATATAAGGGAGAGCGAATAAAGGGAGTCTGTGACTCTGTATAGAGATGACTGGATGAATAATGCACCACTGTCTATGATTTATGCATGAGTATGCATTTGTATTGAGGTATTCCTACCAGTTATCTGCTGTGTAAGAACAAAGGGTAAATTCAGGGTGAGCCAGCCTATATTGAAGAGATCCAGTTTAGTTCCATTTTTAATGCATCTTCAAAGAGTAAGAGGATCATTTATATTTTATATATATATATATCTATATATAGATATATCTATATATAGATATATATATATATATATATAGACATTTAAAGCAACATTATGTAAGATTTGTTTTTTTGTACGATATGGTGCCCCTACAATTTCAGTGTAACTCACCGTTGTCGTAAATAAGGACAGCAGTACATGTGTATTTGTTATGAGTACGTTACTTATGATCAAAACTAGCTAGTCAACAATGGCCAAACATCAAGCAAGTGCAACAACACAAGACAAGCAATATAAGAAAGAACGGCAGCTCGGCACCTGTCTTACAGCCTCTTACTCGGTCACTCTCTTTTTCTCTATAGAGCTTCTCCGTTAACATCCTCTTTGGTCTCTGCGATTAGCTAACGCTACGTCCATAGAGGATGCTGAGCCCGGTTTTGTTGCTGCTCACTCGGCTCCAGCTCTCCACCAGCAGCAGCATAATGTTGCTTGAAACTTGGATGGCAAGTCTTGACAGCAAACGAAGCAAAAGCACTTACAATAACCTTACAAAAGTCTGAGTGTGTTATCTGCTAATTTTGCTAACATCCACTCGAGATTTATAACTAGCCGCTAAACCTCTGTCTGTAAAACGTCTGGCTGATTTTCAACACTAGACATAGCAAGCCAGTTAATAAGTTATTTCTGACTTGTCCAACAGCAAGAAGGCCAGCTCGGCATCTGTCCTGCATCCTTTTAGCTTTTTTAGCTAACGCCAACGAGTAAAAGCTAGTCCGACATTCACTCTTGTTCGCTCTCTTTAGCTCAGTCACTCTAGTTTTTTGCTTGCTGAACAGTTTGTTGGTGTGATGTGGTGCTGTAAAACATTTCGTCGTTCTTGTGATAGATTTCCTGTCCGGGATTCCAATGTGACAGCGTAATAGCAGGTGCCATTCACCCTATTGGAAGTCAGTGTACCATCAAAATGATTTTGAAGCTGTTATTTTAAGATAAAAATAGCAACTACATATCTCAATAAAACACGTTTAGCTAACAAACTACCAAGGACAAACTGATCTCTTCAGTGTATTTTAAAAAAAACAGCCTGCCACCTTTATGGGCACCTTATGTAGATTTTCAAACAGATATTTGGTGGTGGAGACAGAAGCACTGGCTGGCTACTGTAGCTTTGAGTCAAGTTACTAATTCATGCTTGCTGTACTGCTGACTGGGCTCATGTAGTTATGTAGTTAACCTTAAATCATCCTCATCCTCCACACCCGCACTTAGGATAAGATTACACCTTGTTCATAAAATTAGGGCTGCACCGATTAGCCCATTTATCGATTAGATGGTCAACAGACAGTTAATCAGCAACAGGTGTTTTACAACAGCCAGCTTTTAACAGCCAGCTTTGGCTGTTTTACAACAGCCAAATAAAGCCAGCTGCCGATTTGGGAATCGGCAGTTGGCTTTATTTATTTTTTTAACTATTTCCTGACATTTTATAGACCAAACCAATTTAATAATTTTTAAAAAAGTTTGTTTTGTTCCTGTTTTCTCATTATAGAGTCATTTAGTTAGAGGTAGTAGATTTAGCCACTTCTTTCGATTATTATTATGTGAATGGCTGTGAATAATTCTCTGTGTGTCAGCCCTGTGATGTTCATGGTGTACTCTGGCACTTGCCTAGTGGCAGATGGGTTTCCCTCACGCCCTTCCGCAACCCTGCACAGATAAGAGTTTATAGATAATGGATGGATTATTATTATTATTATAATGAGTGGGATTGTCCCAATGTTTTTGGCTTGTGACCCCTTTGGATAGTTCGGAAATGCAGGTTAGTTAAATATAGTAAACTATCTTTGATGATTTTAAGGTCTTATTATGCAATAAGATAAAAACATTTCTGTGTTACAGCTGTGCTCCTGGTAGCTGAACGTGATCCTTTCAAATGTCTTATTCACCTCTCAGCAGTTTTAGAACTCATTTTCTCCACTTGGATTGATTCTGAATTGGGCTGAGCAGCAAAAAAAATCCCACCACACCACAAGTCAATCGCTTACATCTTATACATTCTGCACAGGGGGTCTTTCAACCTTAAAAAAGTCCAACTGTACGCCAAGCCAAGCCATTAATAATTGCCTATTTGATCTTAGTCCAAACTGAGTCTACATCGTCAATACTGACCGTCTCCCATTAATCCTCATTAACACTGTAGGCAGTAAAGGGCAGCTCTAAACGCTGTATTGATATTATATTATGGCCTGGAGCTCCCTGGCGTCTGGGCTGTAGGACTGCAGTCTGCACAGTTTCATATTCTGCAGCACAGGACTGTGTTTGGCCCTGCGAGTGTCTGTGAATGTGGGAGTGTGTTGCATATTTTAGTTATTAGCTCAGCGATTTGACCAGCTATATATAGGACGTATTTGGCTGGACAATATGTTTTGTCACGACTTTCAGTGGCGGAAAAATAAGTTTTAGAAAACTGCTAACCATCATAGCTCTAAATTCAGTTGTAGGTTTACATCTATCAACTTTGACCAGCTGTACTTGTATATGAGGCAAAGACAACATATTTCACAGCGAAATTCTCTCATATTCAATCATCTCTAAGCCAACCGGGATTGCCTGAAGTGCCCCCCTGGGATTTGGAGTAAAAGTATGATGGAGATCGCGTTAAGATGTCGGCAGATTTAGGTCAAACATTGTTATGAAAAGGCAAAAAGGGGCATTAGAAATCCTCTGGTGTGTCTCTCTCCAATATGAGAAGGAAGAGGAGGGGGATTGTCATTTGCACAAACCAAAGGTCAGCCCTGATTGAATTCTCTTCTGGGAGAAAAAGGGCAAAGCCAGAAATACCGAAAATCTCATGTAACGCAGCCCAAAGGCAGGTGTTGTGAACACAAAGCGGTACGTCATTTACCCGCTTACTATCCGCTAAACTCATAGCAGAGGAGTTTGTGTATTCCAATATCCTCGTCCCCCCCTCCTGTTTGGTATCTAAAATTACTGTCCCAGTGGGGGAGTGACGACAATGACTCACGCTGCTCTCACGTGGCCGGTGGGAGATGCAGCGGTGAAATGCATGCTGGTTGTTCTGACAGCTTTTTTGGAGCAGCTTTAATTGAGCACACCTCACAGCCCTGACTAACGGTAAAAGACAGGACTGGGGTGCTCTACTACCCCCCCATGTAAAATGTTCTTTAAATGGCTTTGATCACCCATTTTCACTGAGAGGATGTTAGACTGCAGCCAGTCTCTCTCGTAACAACTGGTGACACTGACTCAAGCCAGTCAGCTGATGTTTCTTTCTGACTCTGTAAAGCTATCTGTGCAAGCCTGAAGCAGTGTGTTAACATACTGATAAATGTAATATCCATGCACCTCCTCCTGCTCCTTTGTCGCTCTGATCATTTCTCTTATATTTCCTCCTTTTCTCCCTCCTCCTCAGGCAGCCTCTCCGTGAGCGAGGTCGCCGGGCTGTTGGAGCAGGAAACCCTGCAGCTCCTGAAGAAGGAATGTGGAGGCCTTCAGACGTTGCTCAAGAACAACCACCAAGTCTTTAGAGGTAGTTGGACTACACGCTTATAAACATCTTCATAGCATTTTCTTAGATGTGTTTAAATGTAACTTTTCACTGAATGGGCAAAATATTAGGAAAGGCACTGACATGGCTAAATGTCATCCAGAAGATAATCCTTATAATTACTGACTGAAGTTCCCTTTTTTGCTAACTTCTGCTGGTTTTAAACAAATTTCTCTGATGGAAATGTTAAAACATCTTTTAATTGCTTCAATTTGACGCAGCACTATAGAGTGAAATGGGAGAACCTGCTGGTTCGATAATTATTTTTTCCCACTTCTTTTAATCAAGTACTCCGTGTTCTTCAGCATAGACACGAGGATGTTTCTTGGTTAATTCAACAATAATATATGATCATCAGTAAAAATATTTCACCTTGGTCTCCGAGAAGTCAGAATCCGTCAGTTTGGTGTATCGAATGGTCCGTGAGCCTTGGCTGTTGTTGCCATGAAGAAGCAGCCAGTAGCAGGCACAAATCAGAGCTGTAGCACGTTGAAAATGCTCTGTTGATTTAATTGAGAGCAAAGTTATCAAAGCCTAAAGTGAACTGTCTAAACTGTCATCCATTTGTTGCTGAAATGCATCATGGGAGTTATACTTTCCTTTTAAGTTTTCATATATATTAAGTTAAGACATGGGGCGCCCTGGAGGCCTGTGCCCCGGGGGTTTTGGGAGCTGACTGTTGGCCGCGGCCTTGTTCGGTTCCGGCCAGGGACCTTTGCTGCTGCCGTTCCTCTCAGTCTCCTCTCATTTCCTGTCATCTCTCTACTGTCTCCAGTCAAATAAAGGCATAAAAGGCCCCCTTCCCCCCCATAAAAGTAAGATATTTTCTATCACAGTTACTCATATTTTGTATGGATGATTCAACCGGGAGAGTTTCAAGCCTTAGCGTGCTCCAACTGCCAGTCACCTGTTATTGTCTACCGTGTGCAGAAAATAAACAGATTGTTTACCTCGGGACATCCCTGAAATAACTCCTCCACTTCGCTCCTCTGCAGGAACAGATTTATTTATAACATACGGAGGGAGCACTCTATTCTGAAGAGGTGTTATATCTTTCTGTCGTTCGTTCGTTCTCTTTCAGTGGAGGGAGGGCGGGTGTACATAAGAGACTGGCGGGACAGGAAGTCCTCCAGAGTGGATACCAAGAGGAAGCCCGTTGCCCCTGGTGCCCTGAAAACTCGTCCTTGCTGGTTTCACGACCACCACCCTCAGCGCTGCCCCCTGCAGGCTGAACACTGCGCCTTCGCACACGGACCTGATGACCTACGACCCTCAACCAGACCTCTGAAGTGGATAAAAAACGATGCCTTTCTTTAACTGAACTCATTTATTTCTTTGTTTTTTTTAAATTGAGGAATAACTTTTCTAATTAACTGTATTCACTCTGTCCATCAATGGTTGAACCTGCTGTAAAAAGTCCCCACGTCCAGCCGTGCAGCCACAATGAGGAAGAAGCTCAGGTCCAAGCAGTTTTATTGATGTGGAGTTGCATCATTTCAGGGGATTGAGGTCTTGACAGTATCCCCTCTCTTTTCTGTGCGATGTTTCGTAGTGCAGTTTTAAGCTTATCTGTTGGATCTCTGGGTCATGTTGACTGCTGAACTTTAATTTCAAAGGATTATTTAGTCTTTCTTCTTGTTTTAAGAAGTGGACTTTTGTAAAGCTCAGAAAACTGCATACTTACTGTATATTAAAGTGTATTTAAAGCTACATCTTTTTATTTATTTAAAGATTATCAAGTCTTTCATGGACTTTTATTTCATCCCGGTGAGGGGTTTGTCGGGCACTCAGGGTGTTTGTCAACTTTTCACTCCACTGCGGCAAAACTTTAAAAGCTTCTACTACATCCCTCACTTCGACAGTTAGTTCACCTCAGACAGGTACTTTGAGGTTCACAGACAGGGCGGTGGATAAAGACCGGACAGTGTTTGAACAAAGTAAATGTTGGTGGTATGAATTATTTGTTGGCAGGAGTTGAGGGGTGAGCTCATCCCATCTGGATGTGTGCTCACTGCTGTGTCTCTGTAGCGCAGTTTGCCATCACCCTGTGGCTCAAATGTCAAAGACACTAAGGCCCACCCGGGGACGGCAGCGGGGTGATGAGAAGCGCTTCCTCCGTGTTTGTTTGTTTGTGTGAGCGACAACAATCAGACCATTGATGCAGTAAAGGGCAGACTATTTAAATCTACTCAATTTTGCAGTCACATACGGACGAAGAATAGGAAGTGACAAAGAAGACTTGGAATATTGCCGTTGGCATCATTTTCGACATGTTTTACCTATCACACAGGTCGCTCAAGAGTGTGCTGTGTTCAGTTTTTGGACATTACATATCTTGGTTTTCTCTTTTTAATCCCATATTAATCCAGTAATGTGCAAATTGACTACTGAAGCTACTGAACGGAAGGTTCGCCCAAAAAGTGAAACATTTCTCATCTCCACTGGTAACTTGTGGAATTTCTGTTATTTCTGTTTGACTTAAAAAGACTTTTGATTTATCTGATTTTTGGATTCTTGATGCCCCCACGTCCCCTGGAGCTGAATGGCTGTGTCTCTGAATATTGATGAAGATGTACTTGCATTTACTCATTCGGAACACAGGTTCAACACAGGGAGGTTAAGCATCTTAATTGTTTTCTGGATAATTTGGAGTGCTGACAGATAATTGACCATTAATGAAAGGCCATTTTGACATAAATGATGCTTCAGCTGTGTGGACATAAACTTCAGTCGGGCTGAAAGTGATTGTGGTTGTGTTTAGACAGGCAGTACTCAGTCATAATGTGCACAGCTATGTGTGGGTTTTTATGACCTTTTTAAATAATTTCTCCCTCTCTTGCCCCCCACACCCCATGTGTCATTATGCTTCCCACAAAGAAATAAAATCATTAAAATACTCCTGCAAAGATCATCCAATCCAATTGACCTGCTGCCCTACATTTCACTGCAGAGGAGTGTGGCGTGGCCGGGGAGCGGAGGCATTCACCTGCCCGATCCCCAACTCTACACTCTTGTCATGACCTTTTGGTCCCATCCCCTTCTGACTGCTGTCCGATAAGCCGTCATTATGACTCTGGTCTCCAGGGCAGCGGTGAGAGGCAGACATAAACAAAGGAGATCCAGAGCAAGTAAAATTACCCACCCCTCCCCATTCTGCCCACGCTGAGTGAGTCGCCCTGCCCTCACGTAAACGCATCATAGGTGGTCTGCTGTTCACCCATCTGAAGAATGCATCATCGTGCCAAAAACAACAACTGACAAACAAGAAAGCTGTTTCTCTGCACAGTATGTGGGAATAATACATGTAGTAAGGAGCCTACTTTTGGTCAGGTTAAACCTTGTTTTATATGGTTGACAAGGGAATATTTGTTAGATGTTAAGGATACATACAGCCATTATTGCAACGACTGTTTTAACATGTAGTTAGAACCTGTTACACATTGAAGTATAGTCATTAAAACGCTGTTGAAACAATGATTATATGTAACAATGACGTTTACAAAATCTGAACATCTTTAACCATTCACATTTTGACTAGTCAAATGACCAGGTGTTCTTCAGCGCATTAGAGGAAATGTAGCTACCTAAAGCTGTAGTAGATACAGTACATTTCTCTAAAGCTGTTCCTGTGACACTTGAAGGTGGACTTCAAATTGCGAAGGTGGGAAAAAAAACTATAAAATTAAATCTGGATTTTTAAGTTACATTACAACTACACGTTGGTCCCCAGCCAATAATAGCTTGCCATCTTTCACGACCTGCATCAGGTAATCTGGAAGGAGGCGCTAGGGACTGACTTCCTTCAACAAGAGTGTAAACAAGCAATGGCGTGACCTTTCCTCTGCTTCACAGCTCCAGTTAGGCGTCCCAGATGTGGCGTCTGTTGTCATCTTCTACTATGACACATTAGTGTCACACGGGATAAAAGGATCACGGCTGTCGGGTCAGGCTGATATCGTGTAGTCTGAACCAAGCGTACAGTGGATAGAAAAAGTCTACACACCCTGTTAAAATGCCAGGTTCTTATGACGTAAAATAATGAGACAAAGATAAATCATGTCAGAACTTTTTCCACCTTTAATTTGACCTATAATGTGAACAATTCAATAGAAAAACAAACTGAAATCTTCAAGGGGGGAAAATGAAAAATAAAAACCCTCAAATAACCTGGTTGCATAAGTGTGCAAACCCTCTTATAACTGGGGATGTGGCTGTGTTTAGAATCAACCAATCACATTCAAACTCAGGTTAACTAGAAGTCATTACACCCCTGCCATCATTTAAAGTGACTCTGATTAATCACAAATAAAGTTCAGCTGTTCTAGTAGGATTTTATTAGTTGCATCTCCGAGCAAAAGCCATGGTCCGCAGAGAGTTTTCAAAGCATCAGAGAGATCTCATTGTTGAAAGACATAAGTCAGGAGACGGGTACAAAAGAATTGCCAAAGCATTAGATATACCATGGAACACAGTGAAGACAGTCATCAAGTGGAGAAAATATGGCACAACTGTGACTTTACCAAGAACTGGACGTCCCTCCAAAATTGATGAAAAGACAAAAAGAAAACCGGTCAGGGAGGCTTCCAAGAAGCCTACAGCAACATTAAAGGAACTGCAGGAATTACTGGAAAGTACTGGCTGTGTGGTACATGTGACAACTATCTCCCGTATTCTTCATATGAATGGGCTATGGGGTAGGGTGGCAAGACAGAAGCCTTTGCTTACAAAGAAAAACATCCAAGCACGGCTGAAGTTTGCAAAAACAAACATCAAGTCCCCCAGAAGCATGTGGGAAAATGTGTTGTGGTCTGATGAAACCAAGGTAGAACTTTTTGGCCCCAATTCCAAAAGGTATGTTTGGCGCAAAAACAACACTGCACATTACCCAAGGAACAGCATACCGACAGTGAAGCGTGGTGGTGGCAGCATCGTGCTTCGGGGCTGTTTTTCTTCAGCTGGAACTGGGGCCTTAGTCAGGGTGGAGGGAATTATGAACACTTCCAAATACCAGGCAATTTTGGCACAAAACCTTCAGGCATCGGTTAGTGGGGTAAGGGCTGCGCACAGGCGATGTCCTCGCAATCTGACAGATTTGGAGCGCTTTTGCAAAGAAGAGTGGGTAAATATTGCCACGTCAAGATGTGCCTTGCTAATAGAATCCTACCCCAAAAGACATGACTGCTGTAATAAAATCAAAAGGTGCTTCAACAAAATATTAGTCTAAGGGTGTGCACTCTTATGCAACCAGGTTATTTGAGGGGTTTTATTTTTCATTTTTCCCCCTCAAAGATTTTTAGTTTGTTTTTCAATTGAATTGTTCACATTATAGGTCACATTAAAGGTGGAAAAAGTTCTGATATGATTTATCTTTGTCTCATTATTTTACGTCATAAGAACCTTGCATTTTAACAGGGTGTGTAGACTTTTTCTATCCACTGTAAATGTTACATTACTGCAGTTGGAACCTTGGCCTGCTACAAACTCTCCACTCATTAACAGCAGGATTTTGTGTACATTTTTATTTTTACAGTGCAATGCCACTTGTTGAACAGCAACAACCAAAACATTTTATAAAAGTTTGACACTTTTGACTAAATTATGGTTAGTGCATTGAAGTATGTGACGTTGCATTTCCCCCCGCCCACTTCAAACCATTACCAATCATAAGAACCTGCTTCACCACTTTGACAAAAAAATCCCAACTCAAAATTCACCTGCTCGTTTTTTTTCCCAGAGCTTTCAATCATATCACTTGCCCATTATTGGATAGATTTCAGTTGTCATGGTGTGTTGACATGCAACCTCTACTGTTATGTCATTACAACATTTTTAGGAACTCTCATCCAGTCAGTTTGACAAAACAATCCCAACTTAGAGTTACTTGCTTTTTCTGGGGCTTTCATGAATATCACACCGTCTTCATCATACATAAATAAGTCACGATTAGGTGAAAAAGACAGTTGTATAAGAAGTAACATGAGATTGTTGATATAGGAGCTGCATGTCACAACATGAATTCCTATGAGTCCAGTGGAATTGGTTTCAAAATAGTAGGATTCTGTTGCTGTTCCAGTCGAAAACTATGTAAACAAACTGTTTCCTTTAAAAGTGGATCTGTCTTACGCAATGTCTGATACTGAACAGGAGCTCCAGTTGCAAATGGTACCTCATGTTAGTGATTTCTTGCAATAGCTAACGCAGAAAACCTTTTTCTTTTCTAGGTTTCTTACCCATATACATGTCTATTCCCCTACAATGTTTGAATCACGTCCATCAGCTCTGAAGATTTCCAGTCTCAGTAGAGACACTAAAAACAAAAGACAGGACAGTGGGGAACACATCAGCAGACTGACAAAATTACTCCCCATGCCTGAAATCTAGGTCAGTGAGATGTGGCTTCATCTCTTTGCTTAAGCCAACAACATTCCCTGTGTTCCCCTCATGCTTTATTCATTGTGGCACCATGGGGCCAGATGTAATGTAGCGTCTCCAATACACTATTTTGGACTTTCTCAGCAATGCGAGCCGTGTAGGACTGCATTGCTGACAGCTGTCACTGCAGTAAATTCTTTTGCTTGACTGTTGCTGCTTTAGAAAAACTTTTTTATTCTATTTTTGTTTTGTGGCGAGAATAGTTGTTTTTGTTGTTGCAATGAAAACGGAGTCAGATTAGCCATTTGAAATTATTTGTAATATTCTAAACAACCCTTCATTTCAGACGTTGGAGCAGGCTTCTCTTAGGTGTTGTTTGCCATCAGATTTCATTAGCTATAGCTAAATTAGGCTAACGTTAGCTTCACAAGTTGTTTAAAAATGCTGTGTCCTGCTGATTTTTTTGGTGGTTGAGTTGTAAAAACAAGCACCTTGTTAAAGAGTCTATGCACTTAATGGCTGTAAACATGTTATTGTGCTATAAAGCTACACATGTGCACCTTGCACTTACTGAACTTCCATTCATTATGCAATTGCTTTTGGCTTGATGGTGCAGAAAGTGGTAATACAACGTACATTAAAATCATAGATTATTAAAATAACAAAAATAACGTAAATTATTAAAATAAAGTGAAAACACTCATACAAACTTTTTCTAACTTTGTTCTTTAACTTGAAAAGAAGATCTCTTAGGAGGATTTTATAACCACAGAAAAGTCCACAACACATCTTAAATCCTCTCCTGCTTGAGCTTTGATAACTCGAGGAATATATTCTCATCCAGGCACTCGATCAAAGCTTATCTCAAAAGCTTACAAGTGGATGGTCACAGCAGATAACACTCTTCCAGTCTTTACTTTCTACTCACAAAGTGTCATCCTGTACCTGCAGGAGACCCCTTTTTACCCACTTCACCTCTCCCCATCCTACCCCCTCTGCCTCAACCTTCCTCATCACCTACTCAGACCTGGGTGACGCATAAAGGTGTTAGGCTCTCCAGCTGTCACACCTGGAGCTCTCTCACTGTGGCATTGCATGAAATGTCCCCCGCAGAGAAACTGAAAGAGTGAGACGTGGGAGGAGGGGGTTTGTTTTTCGAAATGTTTCCATTTGACATTTCATTTGAAATTCAAAAAGTTTAGCGTTGTGCCATCACCAGTGGAGAGCTGCCAAGCGTGCATGGCGCTTGTTCTTGACACAGAGATGGAAATACACAATGGGCTGTGCCTTGGCATCTACCCAATTCACTCAGATTTACATGGAGTTAAAATTAGAACTAAGTTTATGAGTTCTTGCAAGAGTAAAGCTTTCGGATCCACCATATAGTCACTGATTTGTCTCATTTATTAAACCTGAACTGGGAGATATCTTTTGCAGCAGAATATCGGTGAACACAAAACCTTTTAACCACAGATTAATCCACAGCATCAAAATATATATTTTTTGCTTGTTGAAAATGTCACTTGGGAGCCAATTCACTGAATTAATATTTGATGAGATGTTAATCTAACACTGTGTTCTGCACAAAATGCGATGCCCCACAGAGTGTGGATTCCCACCCTACCAGTCCTTTCCTCCCCCCACTGCTCATCCTATCAAAATATAGAAATAGAAAAATATAATAAAGATTTTCTTTTTAATGCACTATTAAAATGGCTGCATGTTTCAATCTCAGCAACTGTAGTCTCTGGGGAGTTTGAAAATGCTGAGTAATGGGGTTACATGTTTATATGACAAATTTTTCATTTGTAAAAAGCTTCAAACTCCATTTTTTGAAACAGAATTAAACATGTTTTTCCTTTTAGGTGTTCACATTAAGTAAAATGCTCCATAAGAACACAGAGTCTTGTCTGTGTAAAAAACAGAAACTATGATTGCTGTTTCAAAGCACACAATTATTTCTAACTTTCTTCAAGTTAAAGAAACGCTTTGTGACCCAGGCAACGGTCATCATAACAACAACAAACTCACACTAGCTCAGGACAGCTAGCTTAGAAGCTCAGGACAGATGCTAAACTAATGGTTTCACTGTTGGTTCAGCTTTCACTGTATCATTTCATCACTCACCCACAGGTTCTGTTACAAATTCACAGATTTAGATGAAGAATTTAGGGTAGATGCTGGTAGTAAATGTAAAAAATTCAACAAGTAAACAAGTATTTATTGCATTATTACAGTAGAAAAAACAAACATCACATCACACACATAGACATATTGGCAATCACATTTCATTTAAGTAGTTCAAGATGATTTTGGCCACCATTCTCGTTGGACACAAGTATATTCAATTTTGGTTTCTGTTTCTGTTTCCAGCAAACATGTCGCAGTATTACACACAAATCTGCTCTTTTTGCTATTAGTATGAAATCACACCTTTAGCTGATCATTATGTGAAGAACGTTACAGTGCTGTGAGCATCCAGTCCCCGTGAGGTAAAAAAGAAAATGACCAACATAAGAGCAGCAGCTCTGATGTGACGTGAAAATGGGAGTTATCACAGAGGCAGACCTGACAGAGGGTGTTGTTACTATGGGTTACGGGCCAGGGTGACCCTGGTGGCACAAAAGAAGCTGAGGCTACTGGACCACTGTAGTTTTACAGCTACACTCTGTTTGATATCACCCAGAAAAAAGCCGCTGACACTGCATTACCCAGAAGTCTGCTGTCAAACCATGGTCCCACCCTCGACTGAAGGTAAACTGTATTCTTGCATGACAGAGTAACATAATCCTGCATTTAAATTACCTTTCATCAAGCACAGCCTCTCCAAATACAGCGCTGTAGTAGTTGTGTGTGTTTGCTTGGAGGCAGGCACCGGTGGCAGCCAATAAGGAAAAGTTAAACAGTTCAACAGATACATGTGGCTGCACAGGGGAGGGCAAACAGTGTCAAAACACAGATGTGGCTGCTGCTGTGCTGTTTGTTTAATTAAAGCTGACCACTGGAGCACACATTTGATTTGGGTTTTATTCACCTAAAGGTCTTTTTGTGCTACAGTAGAATTAAATCAAAGCAACTACAAAGTAAGTAATAACCACCTTTAAAGAAAGAATTCGCAGAGAGTTAGATGAGAAGATCATACAGTAAAATAAGTATGGAGCTAGAGCCAGGAGGCAATTAGCATATCTTAGCATAGCATAAAGACTAGGAGCAGGGGGAAACAGCTAGCTTGGCTCTGTAAATGTTCACAAATAAGACATTTTAATCTATTTATTTAATCTGTACACAAACAAGAAATGTAAAAATGAAAATATGTAGTTTTACAGGGACACGATTTAACATGATGGCTAAAAATAGTGCAGCTCAGTGACCTACCAGAGCTTGTCCTCAGTTGCCTGAGTAGAGCAAACTTTTTTTTAGACGTGTTGGCATCCGTATTTGTGGACAGAGCCAGGCTAACAGTTTCCCATTTGCAGCTAATGCTAAGCTGAGCTAAGAGTTACCTGGCTCTAGCTCCTCACTTAATGCACAGATGAGGTATCGCCCTTCTTATCTAATGCTTGCCAAATAAGTGAAAAAGCATTTTTCCCCAAATGTCAAACTATTCTTTTACTTTTCAGTCTGCGATGATTAGCGTATACCGTACTGGTATATGTAGGCTACATATAAGCCTTTAAGTTTCACTGATGCAAACTAGTGCAGATCTTCTAAATTTTTTTATTTTTTTTTTACAGACAGATTATTAATGCCATATGATTTTTTTCCAGCTACGGTAGATTTAAATCAGACTAGTTCATGTTGGACCATGTCAACTGTACTTGGTACTATGCGAGGCACTTTGGCTGTAGTGAAACAAATGGGCCTAAAATATTTACTGCAGCAGTCTTTGAGAGTATTATGATTATGTGTCATCATAATGTTACTGTGAGAAACATGGCCATGTAATGACAGTAAACATGGCTTTTCAGTGCACAATGTAAGCTTGGTGGCCGTGGCAACATCAAAATAATCAAGCGACAAAACAGATCATCCTATTTCACTTTAACCGTAGAGGTTTGATTGAAAACCCACCAGCCTCATCGCTAATGTGATTCTCTAAATCTTCAGCATGATATCAAACACCAAAAGCCACATAAAGCAGAAGCTTTCATTATTCAGACCAGCCTGTATGTCCACAATCAAAACAAACATCTGCTTTAAAATGGGTTTCCTCAATCTAATCGCGCCTTGACAGGAATGTTTGGTAGCCTCTTCTTTGCTTTTAACGACTCCCTCTGTCTCCCCAGAGAGAGTAAGAGTGGGCGACGCAGGCTGAAAATAGCACTCGTCGAGAAAGGTTGAATTGACGCTGCACCTTATGCTTAATTAAAGATTAACGAGAAATTGCTCGCTGGTGTGGAGGTTTCTCAAAGCCTCACTTTACTTCTCTGATTAGGGTTATGTAACACTTGTTAATACTGCATGGACCACACTAAAACAGTAATGACATCTGCCAGTGTGGCAGAATCAATCCTGCCATGACAGGCCGCAAACTTTGAAGCTGGTAGGTTGCCAAGACATTGATTAATTAGCTGCTAAATCAATTAATTCATACTGATTTGTGCAAACTGTTTCTGAATTACGGATGAACCCCCCATGAAAAGGTCCAAATGGTGGACCTCAATTTATGCCAAATTCAGGTCTTTGTTTCAAGCACTGTCAGATGGTTTCGTGAGTGAGTGCTAAAGCCACGCTGCTGCCACACTGAATGATTGCAGGAGCTCACTGGTACTGTATATCTTTTGACTCAGTTTCCACATTTCCATAAAAACAACAGAGAATTTTCCTGATATCTTTTCTATTTAGTCAGCCTCAAGCTATTTTATTTCAACAAAGTCTTCCGTAGGGCTGGGTATCGTTTGAAATTGGAAAGTAGTTTGGTCCTTTGGTTGGCGGTGCCAAATGACTAAATAAATATAATCTTTTTATTTTTAAGCTTCACACTGAGGAATACAAATACAATACAAAGCCTTTTTCTGTTTCACAAATTAATAATAATTTATCACTGCTTAATTTTGTCTTAACAAATAGGTAAAATACTGTTTTAAAGAAGCAACACAAACCAAAACAAACAACACTAGAAGACATAAACACGAACAAACAACAAACCCACTGCACTATCATCTCTTCACCCAGACTGGACAGCACCTTCAGGTTCACTAAAAACACAAAGTTGTTTTTGGGCACACCCAGTGGGAGCAGTTGTAGAAAGGAAAGATTACACACACATACACACACACACTTGGCTGCCTGGTACAAGTACTGTCTTGTACTTCTGACAACTGAGCCGTGAAGCTCGCTCAGCGGTGCGTTAACGGTACTTTTCAAGGAAGGGAGAGCACACTTCCTTTGTGCGGTGCAATCCGGTGACTTCTGCAGTCTTCATGTTTCCACTGCTCACTCCTGTTGTACACCTAACATACCGATCCAAGCTACCGCTATACAGCCTTGAAATCCTTATGAATATCCAATGACTGTGTGCCTCTGCTGTGTCAGAAGGCTTGAGGTGGCTGTCCTGACCCAGAGCGGTGTGTGTGGTGACTACTTTCCTGTTCAGCCCTCCGTGACTTATTAGCATGAGTCACTACACTGCAGTCCACACCTTTAAGAGCAAGGACGGTCGAAGCAGATGTTTTTGAATGCAGCCTGTTCTGGGGGAGTCTTGTCTTTAAGACACGAATAAGTAAGAGCGGAGGTACTGTGAGTTGCACAGGCAGGACAAACTGCTACCACTGGGGATTCTGCTTTCGCTCTGAATGTATGCCTGTGCAAGGGAGAGAGGAGAAAACAGGCAGAGCTAAAGAGGAGTGAGTCAACACTTGTATGTATTTACTATAGCAAGGGGCTGGGGAACCGGGAGACAGCTGGTGAAATTATAGATCTCATAATATATTCACTGGCAGAAGGGAAAATGCTGCCATAACTGTTCATCTCCACAAACTTTAAAACCCACAAACTCTTGTAATACATTTCTTCTGCCTCAGAGTTAATTTTCTTGGATAATAGGGAAATCATACTTGTATGAATATTCTTATGCTTTATGTGATAGTTGACAGTGAAGAGAGACAGACATTATTTAGCAGACGCTTTTATCCAAAGTGACAATAAGTACATTTGTCAGAAGAAAGTGAAAAGCAACAGATCGCTGTCGGTAGAGTTAGGATGTTAATAAAACAAGATTCAAGCACTCATAAGTGCTAGGTTAGCCATTGCTGCCAGACAGGAAAAATAGCTAGGCTAAGTACTATTTTTAAGAGCCAGGACGTACAAACATTCAACATGTGTACGTTTTTTTATTTTTTTATTTAATTTATTATAGGACAGGACAGGGAATAATTAGCCATCCACCCTGGTTCCCACTGACTGTTAGCTAAGGTCCGCCCTCCTTGGTTAGAGAGGTGCTACACCTCAGGTTTTCTGCTCTTGAATGTGCAGTTTACAAATATCGTTTTTGTTTAGGGAAAAAATAATTATTGATAACCAGAGCATTGCGCGGACTGCAGCCTCACGTGTAAAAAAATGCAGAGCTAGACAGTCCAGCCGGCCTAGTTATGTTTGCCAAGCTATACCATTAATTCTCATATGGCACTTGGTGAAAATTTAGTTTGAGAACGTCATAATTTTTACTTGATTTGGCACTGATTTACACATCTTTTATGTACTGAGTGAGTTTCACAAAGCATAGACTTATATAACCCCAAAACACATTGTATGTTTTTGAATTGACCAGGAAACCTATTTTTTTCTCAGTTCCAAAACATTGCCCATGTACAATTTTTTTCATCCAATATATTTCTTGCAATGAATAACAATGAACGTTTATCTGTTCAAATGCACACCATGAAATCCATCTGTGTCACAATATCTAATGATGTAATTGCAGAGGGTCATTAAACTGTGGGGGTTTGTTATGGGTGACAGTGATGGGCTCTGATGTGATGGATAATTTACAAAGCTGTACTGTACTCTACATAGTACTCTCTGCACCCAATGCAGGGCACCATAAGGTGGAACTCCACTCATACTGGAAGTGATGTGTGGATGCCAAAATTACAGTTGCTCTGTTTGGTCCCTTTGAGCTGATTTCCTTGATAAACACCGCTTGTTAGGTCTTGAAATGTTCACATTTAATTTGACAAAACCATTTCTCTTACAGTCACACCTTATTTGAGTAAGTTATATGTTTAGTGTTCAAGAATAGTAATAATATCCTCTACAGAAAATTAGACAACTGGAAAGAATTCCATGAATTCATGAAAATTGGTTATATAATTAAAATATAGGCATCATGAAAACATCAAAAGTTAAATTTATAAGAAAAATCCTAACTCAAGGTCCATTTAATGGCATTTTCTGGAACTTATTTAACAAAGTAACTCCTCGAATCAGCATTTCAGAATGAATGTTTCACTCACAACACAGTTATTCAGCTCAAAGTCCACTTACTGGATTTTTCCTGTGCTCTCAACCACATCTCATGGCCTTCACCAGGACATGGAGTTTTGCTAAGTCGCCATGAACAACTGATGAGATAATTAGAAAGACCCTGAGATAGGGTTTGAGAACTCTGGTAAAAGCTAATAAGGGGATGTTGAGTCAAGATTGTTGTCAAACTTAGTCATATTGTCAACAATAACCTTTCATGCTCAATAACAAAAAGCTCTTTTATAATATTCTTGCCAAACACTCTTAGGACAGCCTACTGATACATCAACTTCAATAGAAGCCTGTTGTTTTACTTTAATAATGTATTGCAACACTATCAAAGCTTTCATATGCAGTGGCACATTAATCTTAGATAGCAGATGTGGTCTCTGCACATCATCATTTCTATGGGGCTGGGCTGTTCCTCCCTGTAAAAGGCTTGTGAAGTAGTGTGTTCTTCATCAGTGTGCCTGCACGCTTTATGAAGCTCTTTTCATAGTTTGCTGCAGAAGCTACAATGCTCCATCCCATGCCTGCTGGCCTGCTCTGTCTGCCCACTGGATCCTCGGCTGGCTTCAAAGCGCTCCTGTCGCCTAATGATAATGAATGCAGTGTGTCTGCTCAATGTGCTTAGTGGCTCACTGTCAATCTGTTTCACTCAGACTCAGGTTACAGTCTGCTCTCTCTGCAAGAGCAACCGCTGCCAAGAAAGACACTTTTCCTAGTTTGTTTGCTCGCTGGATGATCTGAGTTTGTGGTCATGAACCCTCTGCAATAACAATGTGTTTGTGACCCTGTGGTCTGAATCAGAGGAATGCTCTTTAAATCCAATGCAAATACTGGAGTCAGCAGCTTGTTGCAATGCTGAACTCCTGCATTGTTCTTTCCCATATCTTTTGCAAAGGCATCCAGGAAGCTAGTTTAATATATTTCAAGGCTTCATAAAGAATGTCTGACTGTATGAAAGGATAGATGAAGAAATCAATAAATAGGCTGGGCATAGCCTACTGAGTCATTAATAAAACACTAAAGGAGTCCTTTCAAATGCGGCTTTATGTGGTCTGTCCTCATTGGGTCAAAGCAATCTATTTATGCTTCCTCCTCACCCCTGCTAGCTCTCCAGCCACTCCTATAGGTCTCCAGATAAAAGAGAGCTCATTGTGAACAAAGCAAAGGGTCTGACAGACCTCTGGACACCTGCAGCGGACCGAACCATTCTGTTTGCTCAGGTTCGATAAAACAAGGGCTATCTGAGGGTGGGAGAGACCATTCGGTTATGGGAGAGATGAAGAAGGACCATGAGAAATGTCACTGCCAGCTTACGAGTGCGTCAGGATCTGCATTTGAGCTTTTGAACGCTGTCAAAATATTCCTCCAGTTGCAGAGATGCCATAAAAAGAAAACAATTTCTGTGCTTATTTTGATGTGTAAATTAACTAAAACACAGCAGATAATGGAAGCTTCCTAATCTCCCTGGATGGCAATAACAACCCCCATGTAAATGATATTTACGTCCGCATCGAGTGCATGTGCTGCCAGAGATGGTGCGATAACTTCGCAGTGGGGTGTTGCTATGGGAACATGACTCATCACAAGTCGTCCTGCTTTACCTGTGGCAGCTGCACAGTACCCATGAAAGCTATTTCATGCTCCTTTTGTTTGCCAGTCAGCAGTGCTGAGCCTCAATTTTCAATAACATATCATATCAGATGTCTGAGAAAATGCAATGAAACACAGGTGCTGTAAAGGCTTTTGTAGCAAGTTGTTGTTGGGTTTTTTTTTCACAGGGGGTCGTGTATATTTATGAAAACATTTTGTGGACTTCAGGACATGAGTTTGAGCTTTAACAGAGTGGGTCTGTGACTCAGTCACTTGATTGTGTGAGTAACAACACAGAAAACATCATAGAAGCAATTCCCAAAGAAAATGCATGTGATTGTTAATTTGAATGAATTTGGATGAAAAACTGACTGTATTGGCTGAGTTATAGATTCAACTGGAGATTATGGAGGCTTTAAACTTCAGCATATGGCTTTAATAGAATATGATATATAACTCATAAACTTTCTATGCCGTCCTAATGAGCTTAAATCAGTGCACAACAGTGAGCATTTGGAAATTTGTTTGCAATGTATCTCTCAAATTTTTGTAAATATATGATTATATATTTTCATGTGACAACACTGAAGAAATGACTCTTTGCTACAATGTAAAGTAGTGAGTGTACAGCTTGGATAACTGTAAATTTGCTGTCCCCTCAAAATAACACATCACACAGCCATTAATGTCTAAATCACTGGCAACAAAAATGAGTACACACCTAAGTGAAAATGTCCAAATTGGGCCCAAGTGTCAATATTTTGTGTGGCCACCATTATTTTCCAGCACTGCCTCAACCCTCTTGGCCATGGAGTTCAGCAGAGCTTCACAGGTTGCCACTGGAGTCCTCTTCCACTCCTCCAAGACGACATCACAGAGCTGGTGGATGTTAGAGACCTTGCGCTCCTCCACCTTCCGTTTGAGGATGCTCCACAGATGCTCAATATGGTTTAGGTCTGGAGACATGCTTGGCCAGTCCATCACCTTTACCCTCAGCTTCTTTAGCAAGGCAGTGGTCGTCTTGGAGGTGTATTCGGGGTTGTTATGTTGTATACTGCCCTGCCCAGTCTCCGAAGGGAGGGGATCTTCCTCTGCTTCAGTATGTCTTGGTACATGTTGGCATTCATGTTGGCAGGCTGTGGCTCAGGAGGTACACTGGGTTGGCTGTTAATTGGAAGGTCGGCGGTTCAATCCCTGGCTCCTCCTGGCTGCTCGAAGTGTCCTTGGGAAAGATACTGAACCCCGAATTGTTCACTGTTCCGCCAGTGAATGAATGTGAGTGAATGGTGACTTTGAGTGGTCGAAAAGACTAGAAAGGCGCTATACAAATACAGAGCATTTACATTGTTCCCTCAATGAACTGTAGCTCCCCAGAACCGGCAGTACTCATGCTACCATGACACTCCCACCACCATGCTTGACTATAGGCAAGACACACTTGTCTTTGTACTACACACCTGGTTGCCGCCACACATGCTTGACACCGTCTGCATCGACATTAATGCCTGTGTGATGTGTCATTTTGAGGGAACAGCAAATTTACACTGTTATACAAGCTGTACACTCACTACTTTACATTGTAGCAAAGAGTCATTTCTTCATTGTTGTCACATGAAAAGAGATAAACAAATATTTACAAAAATGTGAGGGTTGTACTAACTTTGGGGGGATACTGTAGATAGTTATTGATTTATAAATACAATGGGAGTGAATGGGTCTCCATAGACTTTAATGCATTATAACATTTTAACAAAATATACATTTCATCATAGCGAGTATTTGTACAGTGTGCAATGCTGAGCACTTCAGAGTTTGAATGAGGTTTGTGCTGTATACAGGTGCTGAATTGTAAATACAATGGGAGTGAATGGGTCTCCATAGACTGCAATACATTATATGCTGAAATCTAAATAAATATATGGGATTGTTTTTAAAACATAATAATTAATAAACATTTATCAGTAAGAGAGTCATCACCCATCTACAAACAATTATGCAACATTTCACATGTGAACTGTTATTCAAACAGGCGTTTAGCTAAACAGTATGCTTGGTTTTAAAGTTGTCTGCCACAATTTTACTTACTTAACTATTTTGGTAGAATCAAGATGTTAATCGAAAATGCTTTTTAAAACACATTATGCTAATGTATGCAAATAATAATATCAAGCAAGACAACATGATGATTCATCTCCTTACATATGAGAACAGGTTTTAATGTCATACTTTTATTTGTCATTTTTTTCTGATTGTGCAACATATAACACACACACACACACACACACACACACACACACACACACACACACACCTCATTGACATAATGCATTCCCTAGCCCCTCACCCTTACATTAACCATCGAACATGCCTAACCTTGACCCTTACCCTAACCCTAACCTGAACCCTAAAACCACGCCTTAGCCCTCAAAAAGCAGTCTCTACCCATGGGGTCCTCATTTTTTGTCCCCACGGTGACACGACACACATCGGTTAGTGTGCATTCAGGCTAAAGTATCCACTAAGATATAAGAACATGAAACACACAGTAAATGCCTGGCAGATGTTTAAGCTCAGTTTTGTTTTTGTGTGCTGTAGATATGTTGTTGTACACTGAGAAGTGTGGAGGAGACCCATTTGTCACACCACTACTAACCTTGTAAACAAAATCCTGAGCTGTCATTCACAACAGGCCCACGTATTTTTATCCTCAATGGTTAGGTTACTTCCTGGCAGGCTGCTCTGGTGAGGGTAAGACATAGCCTCAGTTAAAATAAAATGTAGTACAAATCGTAGCTCAAGCAGTTTGCAGAAAATCTCTGTTTAAGGCAGGTGTCCTACATTATGATGTGCAAGGTAGGAGCTGTGGTACGTTACTTCAGGTGGGCTTACTGCTGGGGACTATTTTTCCAAGGTATCACTAACCTTAAGATCAGCTATTGATCTGTGCCTGATGGATCATAGGCAGATTGAGTCTGACCACAGAACGCTTTAAAGGTTAATGACTTCTGACCTTGTTTCAAGCCCTTTTCGTATCTCCATCCTGACTCAGCATGAGCTGACTTATGGTAACATGAACACAGTCTCAAATAATTGGCTCCACAAAAGCAGATAACAAATGATATCATGCTGTATTTTTCCAACCATAAAAGGCACCATTTTTTTTTACCAGTGATCCACCAACTTACCATGTGCATATAACCACAACAGAAGCAGTAAAAATGTCACTTTTTTAGCACAAAAAATGAATGTAGGAACAAAACAGTGTCATAAGATTGACTTACAAAATATAGAAAAAGGGCATTACTTCCTTTTCATTAAAAAATACAGCCATTCCAGAGCTCTCTTTACCAGGGTGGAGATGTGTAACTCCCAGAAAGCTAAAACTGATCACCTGCTCCACCTCACCTCCAATGAAGTAGACAGGAGTGTGTGTCTTCACCTCCTTTTTCCTAGAATGAAAAATCAGCCATGCGGTTTTGCTGACGTTGAGCGATAGGCAAGAAATACCTGATCGCATCTCTGATACATTTTGGAAAGAGCCAGTAGAAAGTAGAACCTCAGACTACAATCTGACATATCCAAGGATCTACACATAGTTTGTTGCCAGACATAATGGTGTCCTTTATATCATAGGTAAAATCTATTTTGAAAACTATATGTCACAATATTTGAAGTTGAAAAATATACATGCTGATGTATAGACAGTATTTGGTTGTCTTTGGATTGAAGGAACAACATTTAAAGTTTTATTATATTCAGTGTGATTATATGTTCGCAAACCTGCAGACTGACTTTTAGTTATTTTTGTAAGTTATTTATATGCAAACCTGGAGGCAACCGAGCAGAGAGACAAGCTGACAAAGTGTGTGCTGAATTAGGAAATTAGGACTATACTGGTGGTTTTGCATGTTTTAGTTCATTTTCCAAAGCATTATGAATAGATTTTAAATTGATATCCTACCTTCAGGGCAACCTGTGGTTAAATTAATTTCCATATGATGGGAAATCAACTTGCACAGAACTGAAACTTGCTTGAAATAGACAATCCATCACATCAGTTACTTTTAGTATTCTAGCAAAGTTATGTTATCCAGACATTGTAATGCAGTTGTTAGAGGTGCGTTACTTGTGGGAAACTGCAACAATAAAGACTTAAAAGCATGAAGCTGATGCTATTTCATTTATTTATTACTGTCCATAAATCCCTCCAAAAAGACCAAAACCGACAATGTGTTAGTCCTAATGTCAATACATCACATCTTTGCTTCCCTTTCTGTGCTTCTCAGCTCCAAGCCCGTTTCTAGTATAGACTGTATAAAAGAAGTGGCCGTACCTACTGTGATGTCACTCACTGGTTTGTGGACCACCGTTTTGAAGCCTCGAGTTTAGCAGTTTGACGGTCAAGATCTTTGTTTTTTGGAAACGGATGTGACCATATTTGGACGAGAGAGTGGCACCAGCTAGCTTTGTTAGCAAGGTGCATCCTAATTCACGTTAGCTGTGATTTTAACAGGGATGCTAATTTTGGCTAGTGAAAACAGGCTTAAAAAACAAAATGCACTTCTCCGCCCCGCCGCTATCTGTTCGCAACATAGTCGGACTTGCCACCTGCAAGATTGCCCAGCAATATTGCTCAAAAAGTTGCCCTGTGTATCATCAGCTTTCTCTACAGTCTGACCTTTTTTTGCAACCAGTGAAGTCGCCCCCTGCCAGCCATTAGAAAAAATGCAGATTTCAGGCACTTCGGCATTGGCTTCCCTTTTTCAGATCTGGAGTTACAGCTTGGTTCCCACCAAAGACACAAGTCTTCGAAAACAGAGCACAAGTACAGTTTCATTTTTCTTTTTCAACAAGTCCCCACTCACTTAGTGCATCTTATTTTTTTAGCGCATCATTGTCCAATTTTACTATCACCCAATAACAACATCTCTTATAAATAAAGTCAAACTAAATGGAGATGACTAAAAGCTCACTTTGTTGGATTATCTTAGTATCTTAAAGATGGGAAATCAATCAAAAATTCATATGTATTCTTTGGGAAATGTTTGAGAGTAACACAAAGGACACACAATTAGTAAATGGGCTAAAATATGCAGAAAAAAAGTCTCATCTATGAATGATTTAGTGGTTGACTAGCGCATGATAAAGTCTTGTTAGGATTTGAGTCTGTCCAAAGGCATCATGTTACCCACTACTGTATCTTGTGCTGTGACTCAGAGACAAGACATACCAACCGCCAAGCTACCTAATGCATGACCTGTGATCACCCCTGCACCCCCTCCTTCCTGGCCTGAGGTGGTACTCTGTGCTCTTGGGACACTGTAAAGGCAGTGAATTAAAAAAGGTACAAGCTCCAAGTGACATTCCAGGTAGGAAGGAGGGCCGCGGGGAGGGTTTGTTACTGTGCTGAGATCACACTTTTTCTGAACATCTAAGGCACTTCTCTTGCTGCCTGAAGGCGATCAGGATGTTGGTTTGGATGAAGGTCAGATGCTGTTATGTAAGATCTCTGGTTGGAATCGCAAGTTGAAAGCTTTCAGAACAGTCTTTGTTATAAGGCTGAGGTCGTGAGGTGCCCACAAAGATCCATTTTGCTCTCAGTGTGCTCTGTTCCAGTCTGGCCCTTGCTGCAAAAACATGACACTCATTGTGCTGCTCTATTTGTGCACTGTACACTCAATGATTCACTTTATTTAACAATCTGAGCTGTCTAATATAAGCCTGTTTTTTTTCATCTTCAAGTAGATAAGTCAGCCTGCAACTAACGATTATTTTCAATATTAATTAACTTTAGTCTGCAAATTTTCAGAAAATAGTAAAAACAAATTACCATCACAAGAAGCATATTAGCATGCTGATGTTAGCATTAACAAGTACGGTCTCACAGAGCCACTATCTGTCAGTTTTGACTTATTCTGTTAGCATGGTAACGCACTAAACTAGGATGGTAATCATTATACTTGCTAAACTCTGGCATGTTAGCATTGTCATTGTGAGCATATTAGCATGCTGATATGCCACCTTGCCTGCGTACAGTCTTGCAGAGCTGCTAGCATGGTTGTAGACTCTTGTTTACTTATCTTTTCAGCACTATAGGTGAGTTGACCAACACTTTGATGTACAGCCTGATCAGTTAGAATATTTGCTGCTTCCAGCTTCTGAAATGTTTGGATTTGCCTTGTAAATTGAGTGTGTTTGTGTTTTGGAATATTGGTCCGAATTAAAATGCAAATTAAATGTGACACCTTTTAGCTCTGGGGAATTGCCATGGGCTATTTCTCACTCTTCACTGGCATTTAATGTACTAAACAATTCACAGATATTGTAAGTCCAAATAATTGTTTTGCAGTCGCAGTGTTCGAATGAATTTGTTAAACTGCTATACTTCCTTGAGGCATTTTAGTGGATACCTAAACTGCATTGGCTGGTTACTCAACACACATCAAAGCATCCTGTAAAAGCAATCTCATTTGCGGTTCTAAAGCTGTGTTCAGTGCTTCGCTCTGATACCTCGGTTAGGTAATACACCGGCACTAAGAGTTATATTGGAGGTGACACCGCATCAGGCCTATAAATAGCTTTGCACTTGTCCCCCAGGAGCCCAGCTGTAGCTTTCTCCCGGGCATTTGATCACTTGTTTGTAGGTGACTGACATCACCCACTGCTGCTTTGTCTGTCTGACTTTCTGACTCCTGCACACACAAAAAAACACATGCGTATTGAAACACACACTGGCACAAACACACCCTCAGTGCTGTAATAGCTTCATTACTGCTAGAATACAGTTCGCCTGAGAGTTTCCCTAAACTACATTTAATGATGACTCACCTAATCACTTTAAATACTCAACTATCAGTGCCACGAGCGAGGCAGGTCTGAGTAAAGTGAATTCTCTGATACTGTATCGCGCTTCAATACATAAAATAGTGCACATAATTGGAGGGGAAGGGGATTCAGCCCAGCACAAGCCTCATAACAAGTGGGAGTATGAAGCAAATGAAAACGAGAAAAGATATACAAACCCCCTGCAGGCTGTGTCTGACCCCAGTGAGTCACTGTCTACACGAGCTTCTCCAGAATCGGGCATGACTCAGTAACGAGCACAAACATTTCTGAAGTGCACTTTTGTTGCTGGCTACAGTATGCGGCTCCAATTTGGAGTAGGTACCATTTTAATGCCTTGTATTAAAACAAACACCGATGGTTTTCAATTCCTAGAGCAAATTTGTTTTTATAGTGCAATCCTTTATGTTTTAGTCTTATTGCCTCAAGGTGGTAGCTTATTTGGACATAGTTGCAACATGTTCTTACTTTCTCAAAGGAGAAAAAAGATCGACATAGAAAGGAAGAATGTGTGTGTGGGGGTCCACTATCTGATAGATTAACCTTTATAAAGGGTAAATAAGTAGTAAGTAGAGGCGTTATTATTATAATTATTAATGGTTAATAAATAATTCACCTATGCTTTACTAATGCTTTACAGTTATTAACAAGAACTCTTAGATCCCTTAGCTTCTGGGAAAGGTTTGGATCAAAATCCAACAGCTTACTAACTGGGTTATTGTAAAAAGTGGTCATTAGTGAATTGCCCACATTTACCACTACTGACATGATGGCTTATTAGAAAGTGAGAAACTCATGAGCATTTATTAATGGATTAACAAAATGTATAATTGTGTTATTACCAAATACAGCAGAAAGGATTAAAAACCAAACACAGTGATTATTCACAACCAGGCAACTCCAAACTTCTTCTTGCTAATAGCTTATATTTGATCTATAAAACATGATAAATTTAATCCAGCTTCTATTTTTTTTGTGAAAAAGTACAAAGGTGTTTTCCAACTTACTTCCTCCTCCTGGAGAAGCACATACATTGTGGCTGGTACTCCTGCAAAAAAAACCCTAATAAATGAGTAAAGATCCAGTGGTTCTTATCTTGACAAAATGTGACACTAAAACACCGTTTCACTAATATTTTAATAAATATCAGCTACAATGTTAAATGCATCTACTTCTACCACAAGGCTTTTGGTTCATGGACGGATGGACCAGTGGACGTGAAAGACGTTGTGCTCAAATGTTCTTTCTATGAGCAACTTGAAAAAAAAAGAAAGAAATAAAGACAAAACTCTAAAACGCGCTTTTCCCCCCTGTTAACTATTTAGTTTATTTCAGGGGCGGCAATATGAGATCGGGTGTAGCTATGTGAATTTGTCGTTTTGTTGATTGGTGATTTGCCTGATTGTTCAA
Organism: Micropterus dolomieu; assembly: GCF_021292245.1. NCBI lineage: Eukaryota > Metazoa > Chordata > Actinopteri > Centrarchiformes > Centrarchidae > Micropterus > Micropterus dolomieu. Next base: position 19,520,367 of record NC_060161.1, on the reverse strand, counting down.
CAAATTAGTAAACCAGGAATCATAGAAAATACGGGGATTTAAGTTGGCTGTGGCACTGATCAGTCTCAGTGTAGAAATTTAGGTAGAAATAAAAAACAAGACATCTAAGTTTCCCCATTAGAACATACTGTGTTTCTGCTTTCTGAAAATCTCCCAGACATTTTAGTCTTCATGAGCACAAACTCATAGCCTATTTATATCATATTTTAAAAATACAAACCTACTCTGATTTCAGTCATAGTCTACCAACAGCAGGTTATCTTTTAAATGCCAGTCCTGTTATATATTTTTGCATACCAAACACAAATTATTATAGCACCCTGTGAATCTACAGTAGCCGTGGGTCTATGAATAATTCATTTCAGGAAAAGGATCTATTTGCCCCCGTGCCTCTCAGGCGCGCGGGTCCACCTGGTGCCATTTGGTCACGGCAGAAGCGTCTCTAATTATCCAGTTGCACACCCCTGGATTTCTCTGCGCCCTCTCGCCTCCAGATCCACATTGATTTTTAGGCAAGGTGTGATCAATGCGCACGACGCCAGAAACTCGCACGTGAATAACTCATGCGGGATGATTGACAAGTTTCCGCAAGGAAATCCAACAACGGGCAGAGAGAAAAATCTCATCATAGAAGTACTCCAATATGTAGGGAATAAGGTGAGACTTTAAATGCTTCTGTGATTGTAGGACAAGTTGTTCTCTTGCCTCTAGCTGTGATTCTTCACGTCATATGTAAAAAGGATCAGCAAAAGGATTGGCATGCTGCTTTCCTCAGTCCCCTACAGACCTGTCTCTGATGAGCGGGGTAGCCTGCGCTCCTTTTGCCACGCACGCCTTACTTGCTTCACTTCTCAAAGCTTCACTCGTGCACTTGTCGGACGTTAATGGGAATTAATCAGCAAGTTTGATGAGGGAGATGGTGGCGGCGGATGCTCCGTTCAGCACGCTGGACAGCGCTCGTGGAAGTTGGAGAGGACGACGGCGCGCGGACACGCGGGGATTTAAGTGAAATTAATTTTGGGAGCCTCTGGAGGGATGAGCGACGGGTGACCATGGTTGATTGTAAGTGCTCATCGTCGACAACAGGCGCAGGTAACCCGAGGGTGGACTTTCTGGAGTGAGACATGGACTTTGCTGAAATCATTTTCGCTTTGTTCATCGTCGTGGTCGCGGTCGTCTCGCTGTTGTCAAACTTGTTGGTGCTGCTATGTTTCGTCCACAGCACCGAGATACGCCGGCAGGTGCCCGGTGTTTTCACCATGAACCTGTCCTTCTGCAACATACTCATCACCGTTTTGAACATGCCGGCCACTTTGGTGGGGATTATCAGGAACCAGCAGCCTTTTGGCGACTGCGTTTGCCACACGGTGAGCTTTCTGGAGACTTTTCTGACCGCAAACACCATGTTGAGTATGGCAGCCCTCAGCATAGACCGGTGGATAGCGGTGGTCTTCCCGCTCAGTTACTCCACTAAAATGCGCTACAAGGACGCGCTGATCATGGTGTGCTACTCCTGGCTCCACTCCTTCACCTTCTCCCTGACGGCGCTGCTCTTCTCCTGGGTCGACTACAGCGACGTTTACGCGTCCTGCACCTTGCAGCCGAGCGAGGAAGGCAGCGACAGGATTAAGTTCACAATCTTCACAGTCGTTTTCCACGCCACTAGTTTCATGCTCTCCCTGCTCATCCTGTGCTTCACCTACTTGAAGGTGTTGAAAGTCGCCAGGTTTCACTGCAAGAGGATTGACATCATCACCATGCAGACTATTTTCCTACTGGTCGACATTCACCCAAGGTAGTTCACATAATGCATTTATATATATATACGCATGTTTCCTTTTCACTGTATAATTCATTGTCTTGTCAGTATTTTGAAAGAAAAAAAAAGCCTGAAAGCCTTTTGCTGTTTCAGCGTGAAACAAAGATGTTTAGCTGAGCAAAAGAGCAGAAAGCAGAGAGCCACAAAGAAGATCAGCATCTTCATCGGCTCATTCATCATCTGCTTTGCTCCTTATGTAATTACAAGGTAAGTGGAATTCACTCATAAATCATTTAATTTACTGCAAAACTCCTGTGCAACAACTTTTGTTCATAACAATACAGCCTGAGCAATTGAGTGGCCTGATGAGCTTAAAACTAGCCTGAATATCATCTCTGCATCCAGACTCACGGGAGTTGTCGTCCTCTGCAGACCAGTAAGATGCAAACCTGTCACACCACAAGATCTGATTAGAGACAATTCAACACCTGGAGTGCACAGTCCCATAACAGCTGGCTAACACCACACTGCACATTTTCACCTGATCATTTTAATTATTTTAATTTCTCTGAACCAGGAGATAGCCAGAACAGGTGGCTTGCCATGCTGCTTCCACTGAAATACACACACACACACACACACACACACAATACAGTTTTAAGACAATAGATACAGTACAGGGAACAAACAGTGGCTCCTAGAGAAAAGAGGAAAAGACTCAGGGGCCCACAAATCTGTTTGTTGTCAGCCAGATGTGGTGCAGAATGCAGATGATCCATCACTTTGATATTTGTGATACGTGCACTTGTGGGAGGGAGTAGGCAAGACACATTAACAAGGAAAAAGTGTCTGAGAAATTGGAGCAGCCTCATGACCAGTCCTACCTACTGGAAGCATCCTGAGTGACTAATTATGATAATTCCTACTCATGTATCTGTTCTGCTTTGAAATGAGCATTTATACACATCATTTGCTGACTCTGTGCTTCCATGACATTTTTGTTTCATAATGATACTTTAATTAGCAGAACACAAGGTGCTGTATGTAAATTATTGGAATGTGAATTGATGGGTTACATTTTTTAAAAGGCAAAGCCCTCTGCAGCCTTATTAACATTTTCTATTAATCTTCCTCTGGACTTAAGAAAACTGCAGCACTCTCTTCCCTAAAACATATAAAACACATATATAACAGTGTTGAATAAGATGTTAGTACAAAAATGTTGCTAATAGCAGCTTAAACACTAATTTTATTATAATTTATCCTGAGGAGATCTTTTTCCAAGTTTGATGGATAAGACTTGAAATGCCTTTATACCAACAAATCAAAGAAATAAAGTGAAATGCAGTAGGCATCGCTAAAGGTATTTCGCTAAAGGTATTTCCTTTTTATGTATTCTCTGAGAAAGATTTAAAATGCTATATCAAAAAAAAAAAAGAAGCTCCCCTGCACCTCCCTGTGAAAACAAATGATAGTGCTGCGCATTTAATGTGCAGGTTAAAGATGTTCTCTGCTGGACAACAATGAAATGCAGTACACCTCTTCACCTTGTTTTCTGTGATTTTAAGGTGACATTGAAAATTCATGTCACAATGAAAAACAATTCATTCAGTTATTAGAAACAAAGAGCTAATAAGTGTCCTTTTAAGTGATGTTTTTCATTCAATTATGTCGTAGTGAATGGAAACTTATAAGGGAAATACATATTACAATGTGACTTGTATGTCACTGAACTTTCTTTGGTTTGTTTTTATGTAGGCACTTAGAATCTTCCATACTAACTAATCATAAACAAGGTGCTTAAACGATTTGAAATAGAGTACCATTTTGTTAGTGGAGCAGTGATTTATGTGAATTTTCTGTGTGGATATTGTCCACATGGCAACCCTAATAATTTTCATGCTGTCCCTAATGTGTTAAAAGCTCTATAGGCTCAGTCTTACCTAATCATCTTCTTGAACATTTGAAAAACTGAAGAACAAGAGAGTTCTGAATGGCAATTGGACTGAAATGTACTTTGTTCAGTCATGTTTCTGCTGCCGCCCCTTCAGGTTGGCCGAGCTTCTACCCTTCGTGGACATCAACCGCCACTGGGGAATCATCAGTAAGTGCCTGACATACAGCAAGGCTGCGTCCGACCCCTTCGCCTACTCCCTCCTACGTCAGCAGTACAAGAAAGTCCTGGTCACTGTCGTCAACAGGCTGCTCCGCCGCGACCTGTACCCCTCGTCTGGCCACAACAGCTCTTTAGACACAGAGAACGACTACTGTCTCCAGAGGATCAGCTAATGGCAATCGCGCGGACATGACAGATACACACTGCAGGCCAAAAATAAAGGTTGCATCTTGGAAGAAAGTGGGTGGAGGAAGAGAAATGAGGAGAGAGACAGTGAGGGCAGGATATTGTTAGGAAGGGAAAAGAGAGCCGATAGAGGGGACAGATTGTGGGCGGGGGGGGGGGGGGGAATAAGGAAAAGGG